>NC_143395.1:144802949-145108790 GCF_052110815.1 Crocodylus siamensis | reverse complement strand
AAAATAGCTTCAGAAACTTGGATATATAGGCTTGAAGCCAGACAATGGTAGGATCTGGCCCTGAGACATTTTTCCATTACATTGAGACATCTGATCTTCCCAGTATTTTACCCATGAGTAAGATAAATATTCACTGTGCCCTTTTCAATAATTTGAAAACTGGATTAAAATCTCCACATTTAGCAGTATTTTTCTGTGGGTGTCTTCTATTGTTAAACACAGCTAATTGAATAGTGTTTACCACAGACTGCAGGCATCATTTTAGTTTAAACATACAACTAATTATTTTTGAGGTATGAAACCAGCAAATTTTTCATTTGAAATTCCTGAAGACCCAATGCCTTCTGCATTACTATCCCACCATTCAGTGCTACGCTGCTAAAATGAGGATAGTTCAAAAAGGCTTGATTTAGGCATCACTCTAAAATGTATATAGTGTAGCTGATGATGATTTATGTTCTTGGCTCACAAAGCCAATCATATACTGAACTGATTTGGGTACTGGTTTGCATATGTTTATTCAGCCTTATGCACAAGAAGGATATGAGCATCTATAAAAACTTTCAATGTCTTGTTTTTTTCCAAGCTTTTTGCCAAGTTAAATAAATTGTGAGACTTCACTGAGCTGGAAGTGAGCTGGATCTCCTTACCACAATTAAGCCGAATGTTTTCATCACCACTATCCTAAGCTCCCTCTGAAACTTGCAACATGTGTCCCAGTGAAACTCAATCAAAATGTTATTAAACAAAAAAAGAAAAGAAAAAGAAAAGGATGAATGATCTGGACACACTTGCACCATGCATTTTTCAGGGCCAACAGGGAAGCAAGATTTTCAGGCTGTGCACAGCTTTACCCAGAAGATCAGAAAATGAAGATGCAATTTCAGACCACATGGAAAGCAAGTTCCAGAGGGTTCTCCCCACCCCCCTTATTTTGTTTATATTGGTGAAACCAATAATTCTGAGAAGAGTTTTTTTTTGTCTGAAACAATATTGTACTGATGGCCTACCTTATGTTGACCACATACTTCTCTTCACAGAGGCCAGAGACCTATAGGATGCTACCCATGGGTGGATTCCTGTATCCCTGCTGAACCAAACTACAGCGGAGACACAGGAGATGGGCTGCTCAGAGCAACTTGCCGGATCAGGTTCAGAATAGATACTCTTCCTTCTCCCATCTCAGCCAAGAGAGAATCTGCTCTTAGAAACATAGAGCTTGACTCTGATCTCTGGTGTAAACTAAAGTAACTCTGGTAAAATCGATCAAATTTAACCTAGTGTAGAACTCGTGCCAGGCTTCAACAAGTGAAAACCAGGACATTTTTGTCCTTAGTTAACATAAAAGTCCAAAGCCCCTGCATAATATTTCTAAAAGAAACATTTTTACAAATAAAGAGACTGTATTCTGATAGTGGCACTCTACAGAAAGTTATAGACTCTTTCCAAGCATGATATGTAGAATATTAGTAAAAACAGAACAGTTGTCAGGTTAAAGTTTATGAAGCATTAAAAAAACCCCAACAACCCTGCCATTTAGGCCTTTTTAGCCTAAAGAAGGGAAGGTTGAGAAAGGACTTGATAACTGCTTACTGCTATATCAGAGGAGTGCATCAGGAGCTTGGTGAACAACTGTTCACTAGGGCACCCCTGGGGAAGACCAGGACCAATGAATATAAACTCCTGGAAGACCACTTCAGGCTTCGTACCAGGAAAGAAGACTGGACAGTCACCTCGCTGGAGTCACCTAACCCCCTGTTGTCGTCCTGCCTAGAGCAGGGCAGGGGGACTGGACCTAATGATCTGCAAGGTCTCTTCCAGCCCCTAACAATCTATGAATCTATGAATTTTGAGGCTGACAATCCCAGTATAATTTCACATATACTTTCATATAAATGGTACTGTATGTCTACATGTTTAAATGCAGTGCTTAGTTCATACTTAAACTGCACTTACACTAGCAGCATACATATTACCCAGGGAGATATAAACACATCTGTGCACAATGTTTTTCTGGGATAGCCATGTGATAAAATAGTATTTATTCTGAATCTTTACCTGTACTCTGTCCACTGATTTATCTCTGCCAGGATTAATTCAAACAATTTTAAAGCACTAAGCAGCTGAAAATATTAAGCACTGAAAAAAAAAGGAAGAGTGTTTATAAATGGCTACAATAACTTTTCTGTAGTCAAGAAAAATAAATAAATAAAAAGACCTCAACATTCAATATTGGAGGATCTACCATGCCTAGATGTGAGTGAAGTGTGGTTATACTAATAAGCTGGAAATCTTTTCTCTCTAGTGATACACTAGAATATATGGCAAGCAGAAATTGAAAAAGAGTGAAATTGCTTACCACAGAGAGGAGGGAAAGAAGAAACTATAACATAAATCCTTAGAAATTAAATGAATGGTACAGAGAAGGTAGTTCAGGATCTTCTGTTCATCCAGTCTCAAAACACAAAAGCAAAGGGTCACTTGAGGACCATGAATTGGCTTAAATCTGAAAGTGATAAAAAGATATGCTTGTACACACAACCCTTATCTCAGCTATCAGACTCATTGCCAGGAGATATCATTGAGTCAAATGTCTCTTTTCTAAACTGAAAAGTCTTAGCCTATTTACTGGTAATCCCTTCTCATATGGAAACCCCTCCATACCTCTGAGCATCTTGGTTGCATATCTCTGTACCTTTCCTTTTTCTTCTATACCCTTTTCGAGAAGTGGAGACCAAAACTGCACACAATCTTCAAGGCGTGGGTGAATCACAGATTTATAAAAGGGAAAGAATGATACTTACTGCTTTGTTTAGGATTTCTTTCTTAATAATACTTAACATTTTGTTTGCCTTTCTAATTTCACTGCTGCTGAACACTGAATGGATGTTTTTAATGAACTACCCACAATGCATTCAAGATTCCTTTTCTGTGAAGTAACAGTTGACATAAAGTCTATCACCGTGTGTGTATATTTTGGGTATTTTTCCCCCATATATATCATTTTACCTTATCAAAGTTGAATTTAATCTGCCATTTTGTTGCCCATTTCACTCAATTTTGCAAGATACTTCCATAGTTCTTGGCTTTTACCACTCTGAATAATTGTCATCTGCAAACTTGGCTACCACACTGTTCCTTTCTTTCCAGATCATTTATCAATGTATTAAAAAAAACCAAAAACATGTTTAAAAACAGATAATACAGATTTTTCAGGGTAGTAAAACTTTCTGAATATCCTAACAAAAATTTTAGGATAACTGGACTAAAGCTTGGAAGCTGGATTCCATGATCCTCTGGGGTCCCTTCCAGTTCAAATGTCTATGAAATCTATGAAAGATCAAATGGAAAATGAGCTAGTCAAGAGTGCTTGGTAGATGCAATTTATCACATATCTTAGCACAATATCACATAGATATCTCTACCACATGTGCATATTGTATAATTATGTGTTTATATTTGAAACTACTGACACTGTCAGCCAAGAAAGAGATAAAAATAGATTTCCTCTTTGCTTTGATGTTTGCTGTCTGTACAGGAGAAGTGAGTCAACTTTGAGACATGTTTTCATTTGTTCTATACACAAGATTGATAATGGGCCAAGCTTTCTTCTGGCCATTTTTACAGTAAAGCAACAAAATGCAACATCTCAGAAAAGGAAAAAAAATATTTTAGTAAGGTCATGGATAACAGACAAGTAAGATGACATTGCTCAGCACATCCGTTTGGCTGTATTTTTTGTCTCTCAGAACTGTTAGGTCCCCTTATATGATCTGAATACTTAGTAACCATAAATCCCACTGAAGGTAATGGGAACTGAAGGTGCTCAGCACATTTGAAAAATCAGACAATTAATGCATTTCTATGTATTTCTTTATATTAGGACAATCAGAAGTACAGAAGTAGACCCAGAATCTAATTTTACCAGATAGCCATGACAAGAAGTTCATAATTAAAGAAAAGATCTTCTTTCACTATTATACTTTATGCTGGCTTGCTGGGTCAGGCATTAGCATATTTTTATAGAACCTGAAGTTGTATAAAATAATCAAATTTCTATCATTCAAATAATTTACACAAGCCCACTACATGCAAGAGCAGGGGTTGCTGAATATGCAGATATCTTAGAGAGAGCTTTACAGAATCTGGCATTTTGATACTGTTCTGGCAGCCCATCTTATAAAATTTATTCAGTGATCTAAAAGTCCCTACTGGCTGTAAATGAACATACTCTAATGGGGTCCAATTCTGCACAGCTGAAGTTAATGGGAGCAGACGAAGGCCTGCTGTCCAACTTACTCTATTGATGTGAAGAGGGTTCATACAATGGAGCTCCTTGTCTGCACCCAATGACAGTTTTACAGCATTTGTGACTCCACTTTCTTCCATCATATCTGAGGCATTACTGCAGCTTTGCTTTGTTAGAAGAAATGCTGTGTTAGATTATACCACGTGTATTGCTTTTTCCTTTCTTGTCCACACATGTAATTATGTGTGTATATATACATAGAAGCAACGTCTATGTTTGTGCATGTATATGTAATCCCTGGGTGTGCATATGTATAAAATGCAAATACATAAACACAAGCAAAATATATATTCATTTGATTACATTTGTTTAGAATTGTATTTTCAAATAAGCCAAATTTAGAAAATTTTATAGTGCATATTCCATTAAGTAAATAGAAAAGTAAATTAAACTATGCTACAATATGTGTACACATACATAATTTTTTATGTCTGCAAATAACATTTTCAAGCCTGTTCACACATCAAGAACCAGATTGTTTATTTTTTCTCTGAAAACAATCCAAAGGTTTTAACTCTTCCTATCTTGTAAACAATGCCGACAGTTGTTTTCAGAAGAAGCATAGCTGTGTTAAAAAAAATATTTGCCACGTAACAATATGCCATAGATTCTCTTCCTGAACTCTAGTTTCCTTCCTGGCTCTCACATTTTGTGTATGGTGGGCAATATTTAGATATCAGAAGATAACAATATGTCAATATCTATATATCTATAGATATATATATCGATATAGCTGTATAGATATATAGATATATGTTAAAACATTAGTTAGGTCAACTTGAGTAATGAAATGAGTTTTAGATACTCATTTCTTTGCGTCTCAGTTCTGCAGAATAAAGTTCTGCAATTTTCTATGAATATTAGAAGACAGACTAGGGGCTCTTAAAATAAATCTTTGGTTTTATGTGCCTAAAAGAGATGATCCATCAGTTACTGTCTTCTCCACCATTAAATGTGACTGTCACATACAGCTCAAAATCTACTTTTTCTTAGTTTTTATTAAACCTAAAGCATAGCGTGCAAACTTTGTTTTAGATTGGCATTTTACCAGAACTCATACAAAGAAATGAGCAATGTATGTCAGGAATATGAACACTTGGTTTAGTGCCATAAAAGCTTGGTATAGTCTATTCATTGCTCAAGCAAACCTTTATGAATCACTTTAAAAGGATACTACAGTTGAAGACTGAAGAGCAATACTTATCAACATTAAATAAACATTTGGTGAAATATGTATAAATATTTCTTCATATAAACATAACACAAAATTAATTAGTTCAGATACACAGACACCATTTAATATACTTCCACTGTTGTCAAAATCATCTGTAAACACCATCTCACACTGAATACAAAAGCAGCTTTTACACTGGTTCTGTGTTCACAACACTGATGCCCCTTTAAAAAGGAAGGGGTTTCTTTTCTTATTTTTATTTTTTATTTTCAGCAAAATAAAACTGCGAGAAAAAAAAAGTTTTGGTCAGCTCAAAGGATAATAATACAAAGTACAAATTTGTCTTTCAACATGTAACTAAATCAGATTTGGAACAATATGTAAAAGTACAGTTCTTTCCTCAGGGGATCTCTGACTTTTATAAAGTACACACTGTTTGGTGCAGATCACATCATAAATACCAGGAAACACTGGTCATGTCTAAGCTATAAATATTAAAGCCCTTTTAAAATTTTTCTTTATCAGAAAGTGCCAGGTTTTAAGTTGGTGATTGCCACTATTTTTTGTTACATGGATTGTGCCAGGGTTGAACATAATTAGATGCATTTATCTTGATAAGTTTAAAACAGATTGTGAAAAAAACATGTTTGAATGAATGTCCTTCAGTTTCAAAACAGTGCAAGATATCTTCTTGCATCTGGAGGCGATACTAACAGTCTGTACAAATGCAAGGTCCCCTCTAAGTTTGTATGAAAAAGAGAAAATTGCAAGTTCCTTCACTTTAAATACAGCCATTCAGTCTGGGAAAACTACAAATCCCTGAATCCCAGGCCCTCTACCTTGAGTTTAGTAGCTAGGCTCCGCTACCTACAATTCTTCTGGTGAGGTATGAGCGCTTGGACTCATGCAGCACTGCATACACCTACCTGTCGTTTTATCAGGCTGTATCTCTGTATTAAAGTTTAGGTTGATATGTGCACATGGGAAAATTCTGTACTGAGCTCACAGTGCAGTTCAGCAAGCTCCATTCCAAATCTCTGTGAATTGCACTGGGTTTTAAAGATAAATTAGAATGACAAGTAGAAAATAATGAAATAAATCTACACTTGGAGAATAATTTGCCAAAGAATTTATTTCACTCGTATACCACAATGATGGGAGCCATGTAAAGACCTACACTGATAAATCACTTCTTTCCTGGTATATGTCTGTGTGTATCTAAATATATATTATGTGACTGTGAGTGTACATTGTGTACTTTCTCTCATGTGTACACACATACATACACATGCGCACACGCACACACGCACACACACACACACACAACATGAGCTGCAAAAATAGGTACTGAATAAGGCTTAAGAATCAGGGCTACAATTAACAATACACCAAAAGAGGAGAACACAAGGAAGCTCAACGAGGACAACAAGAAGTAGTTTTGCAACCTATACAGTGTTTTAAATAATTTCATACTCATGTTTTGCTAGCTTGCTGTGTCCAGATGTGACTTAACTTGAAACTTGTTGGATTCCTTGGAAAACAGTTGGTCTAGCTAGATGTGCTTACCTGAGATCCCAGAGTTGATTAAAATCAAAGACCTGGGCAGATCAGTTATGAGTTTATAATTGCTATACAACTTGTAACATTGTAGGAAAATTTTATTAAGTCTTTCATTTCCTTAATAAAAACCTTGAAGTGTATTTGTTTTTGCTGAATTCAGATTTGATTTTCATACTAAACTGGATTTATTAAAAGGAAACATAAGCTGGCAGCTGCTTTCATGTTTTTCACGATGATCAAACATTTTCATCAGCACTCTGGAACCGCCCTTCCTCCCAAACTCATTCTTCCTTTGCTGTCGATATATATATATATACACACACACACACAAATATATCTATATTTTTTCATTTGTTAAAAAATACTATTCTAGGAAGCCTCTCGAGGGATCCGCTTATGAAAAATTACTGACTGCCTCTGCTGATACTGCTGTTTGCGTCGTTTCCGTTTGTCACACTGGCACAGCAGTAACATCTTGAACGTGGTTCTGAAAGTTTTGTTACACAGTGCGTAGCACATAGGGTTCACTGTGCTGTTGATGTAACAAAGCCAATACCCCAGGTTCCAAAATGTCTTGGGAATACAGTTCTCACAAAAGGTATTCACCAGAACCATGATATTATATGGGGTCCAGGTGATAATGAAGGCAAGCAAAATGGCACTGAGTGTCTGTGCTGCTTTCTTTTCTTTAATAAGTGACATTCGTTTTCGCTTGGTGATCTGACTTCTGGTCTTCAAGGCAAACTTTTTCGCCAGAGTGGCTTCCTTAAATGACAAAGACAGGGCTGCAGGTGTTGTAGCCATGGATGAAATGCCATCGGCAGTCTTGTTTGTTTCTGCTGCTGACCCTGGTTGAACTGGAAGCTTAGAAAAACTCTTCTGGAAAATCCCCTCATCCTCCACACTCTTCTGAGTATGCAGCTTTTTATGTTTCCTCTCCTTTGATTCAGTGTCAGATTTCTGCAGTTCATCCCCTGATACGTGCAAATCTTCTGAAGAGGGTAGCTTTGTGGAGTTGAGGATGGCACTGTGACCAGGAAGCTTCAGCACAATGGAATAAATGGCTCTCGTCTCCGAGGCAATGTCTTCTTCATCAGAGGACGCAGAGTTTTCAAGAGAGGCGGCAGCATCATTGTTGTTCCAGCTATCACTACTGCTGTGCTCCTGATCCCCTGGATCTGTGCTGGGTTTCCAGCTCCTTGCTGTTAGCCAGAAATGGCAGCGTCTGAATTTCCTTCTGTTGGAGTGTTTCAGGCTTTGCTGCTGCAACTCATAGCTGCTGCAGCTTCTGGAACTGCCAGTTTGGTGGACAAACTGCACTGCCTCTGCTTCGGTGCCAGAGGCTTGTAGCCCTGCTAACTCTTTGGTGCGTTTCTCTGTCTCTTTGTAGATCCTCCAGTACAAAATACTCATAATGGTGACTGGCAAATAAAAGGCAGCTATGGCAGTGCCAAAAGTGATGATAGGTACACTTAAAAACTGGATAAAACATTCATTGGGAGGCACAGTCCTTTCCCCAACAAAATACTGCCAGAACAAGATGGCAGGGGCCCAAAGAATGAATGAGATGACCCACGCTAAGCCAATCATCACTCCAGCCCTTTTCGTTGTTCGTTTAGCTCTGTATGTAAGTGGCCTAGTGATGGAAAAATACCTGTCAAAACTTATGACAAGGAGATTCATGACAGAGGCATTGCTGGCTACATAGTCAATGGAGAGCCAAAGATCGCAGGCCCAGTTCCCCAAAGTCCATTGGTCCATAATGATATATGTGGTGGAAAGGTTCATGGAAATAACACCAATGATCAAATCGGCACAAGCAAGGCTGAGCAGGAAATAATTGTTGACTGTTTTCAGTTGTTTGTTAACTTTAAATGCTGCAATCACTAGAATGTTTCCTATGATTGTCACCAGTGCCAGGATACCAGTGAGAAAAGCAATCAAAACTACTTGCAACACAGTATGACCGCCAAGAGGGTCTTTGCCTGTTTCATTCCGGGATGCATTGGTTGCTTCTACAGAGGTGAAGGAAAAATTCTCATTTTTGGGGGTGAAGTCATAGCTGCCAGTGAATAATGTTGTATCATCAACCGGTCCTGGTCCTTGGGTATCTCTGTTCCAGAAGGAGCTCACATTTGAAAGCAAGGGGGAGATTGTACTGTTATTGTGCATGATCATTGTGTCTCTGATAGTCTGTAGAAAAAGAAAGAGAAAAACAGGTGCTAAATAAAGAGATTTTTTTTCTGTAACTAGGTAGCACTTCAGAAGACTATCAATTAAAACAAATATTATATACCAAATACATTACTGATCTCACTCAAGTTACATGATCAGTTAATACCGGTTTTCCTTAATATCGCTGGATTGTTAATTAAACAATCCCCAGTGAACCAAAACCAGAGGTGTACTCTACTATATATGAATCTGAACCCATAACAAGAGCCAAATATCACTATTTTTATGAAAGATCAGAACAAACACTTATATCTTACCATACCATTACTTTGTGATGTTCAAAATCTGAACCAGATTTAAATTTTGCCAACTGATCTTCCATCTCTACTTGCCTTGTATAATACTACAAACAAATTATAATAATTATAATATTATAATACTGCTCCTGCTTTTCATTACTTAAACTACAGTTAAATGGGGCCCATATTAAAACTGGATAAATTTGGTGTCAGCCAGATATCCATGACTCACATTTTGGAAATGTACTCTTTGTACATTCAGTTGTTCATGTTTTATATGTACATGTATATATGCAAACTTGGACCAAAAATTCTGTGGACCTAATAGTTTCATTATATCACAGGGCTAATACATTAAATCTGATCTACCAAGTCAAGATAAAATACTCAGAAAGGGCACTTCTGTTTTCATTAACCATTTTATGAAAATGGGAAGGATTATGAAATTGATTCATGATCACAGAACCAGTACACTTTTCTTAAGAACGTACATAAAATCAAGGTCTCTCTTAAAATATTGATTTTCTCTCTCCTCACTTTATCAAGTTCTTTGATCTCTGACTAGAGAGTTCACAAATGTAATTGTAAATAAGTAAATAAATAAATTTTATCATAAAAACTCAAGTATTTTTTTGTATAAGAAACCTACATCTAAGAGTAGCAAAAATACCTTGTCTTTGTACTTTAGGTCAATTCAGAGTTGATCTATAATGGTTTAAAATAATAGAGTGAGGTGGGGATCTGAGTTCTTCGGAATGATAAGGAACCTAATTTTAACTGCCCAAATAGTGCTTAAAATAAAGCATTTTGTACATTGTTACCAAGTCAGGTGGTGAACTGGGTAAATAGACTGATACCTACTCCACTTAGAGTTAATAAAAAGAGCATATTCTGGTAACCAAAGGTGAATAAATTCAATCCATTCAGTAAAAAAAGCAGGGCTAGAGTGATTGTGCTTTGTTCAAATCTGATCTAATACAATCAGATTTTAGTGCATTCATAATTATAGCACTGGGGTGTTCAATAGAATAATTAGAGAGGAAAAAATAAGTATTTCTACAATTGTTCCCATATTTACTGGCATGCCAGTCACAGCCAAGGATAATGTAACACATACTATTATGTCAAGTGATATCATAAAAAAATATTCCAGGAAAAAAAATCAGTAGAAAAAGTATTTCAGGCAATACAAAGGGGGTGGGGAGAGCTACTATACTAGCAATTAGCATACAATGGGCATGTCTACACGAGATGCTATGTCAGTGTAGTAATGAGCTACAGTGATGTAGCTCATTGCTACAGCAACGTAGCATCAGACACAAATCGTGATGCCGATGCTACAATCGCCATAGCGACAAGCTACAACACTGTAGTTCACCGCTATGCTAAAACTAACCACTGGGACCACACAGTGATGGTTAGTACTGTGCAGTCATTTGCGCAAGAGGCATGTGTAGACGTGCCCTACATGTATCTCTGATTTTATTATTATCATTATTAATGTATCAAACAGTTTCACTAAAGCACAAAAGGGAAGAATTTGATCTAGAAAAGTTTAGATAATTCATTCTGTGGTAAATATAAGTTTTTATTGGTTTTAAAAATAAAACCACATTATTTGCCAAGTTATATGTTACATTAGACTCTACCATTCATGCCATGTTTGTAGTACTCTAAAACCTATAGATAAATGAATTTTTTCAGACTATAAAATGTTTTTTAAAATGACATTTCTTAGATTTTTTTTTGAAAACTCATTTTCAGAGGATATTTATTTGCCATCAATAATAATTAAAAAAACTGTTTATCAAAAACAGCAATTTGTGATGGAAAGCAATTTCCATGTAAAAATTTCTAACCAGGTTCGAATTGCATACTGGGTACATAATGGAAGGTAAAAGAGTTGGAGGATTCAAGAAATAGGAAAGCATTTATTATTTTGTATTAAATAGGTCCACAAAGAATAAACACTGAAGCCAAAATAGGATGAATTTAGTGTGAGGAGACAATGTGGATATCCTGGGTCCAGTATTCTTTAACATCTTCTTTAATGATTTGGATGATAGGGTTGAGTGCATGCTTAGCAAATTCGCAGATGACACTAAGTTGGGTAGAATGTAGGGCTAGGATCAAGAAGGACCTAGATAGGCCGGAGAAATGGTCTGCAGTCAGATGAGAGTCAAAAAGGACAAATGCAAAGTTCTGCACTTGGGACAGAATACAAGGACCTAGGGGTTACAGGAGACCATAAGTGGAGCATGAGTCAACAGTGCGATCCTATTACAAAAAACCAAAAAACAAGCCCCCCAAAAAACAACCCAACAGCATACTGGGTTGTATTAATAGAAGTGTCACCTGAAAATCAAGGGAGGCAATTCCTCCACTGAATTCAGCCTCATCTGGCAAGGCTTCATCTGGAGTACTGTGTCCAGTTTGGACACTTCAAGAAGGATGTGGACAGTTCAGAAAGAGTCCACTAGAGGGCAGGGGGGATGTGGTTATGGTTCTGGGAAGCAAGATTTATGAGAAAAGGCTAGAAGAGCTAGGGTTATTTAGTGTGAAGAAAAAAAACACTGAAGAGGGATTTGATAACAGTCTTCAAAAACTTGAAGGGAATTATAAAGAGGATGGAGAGGTGCTTTTCTCTGTGGCTCTAGAGGACAGAACAATGGGAAATGGTTTCAAGCTGCAGTAGGGGAAATATAGGTTGGAGATTAGGAAGAACTTTCTGACTATGAGAGTAATCAAGCATGGGAACGAGCTACCTAGAGAAATTATGGAATTTCCATCCTTGGAAGTTTTCAAGAAGAGATTAGACAGACCCTTGGCCAGAATGGTTTAGTCAAGAATGACCCTACCCTGAGCCAGGAAGTGGATTAGATGACCTTGTGAGATCCCTTCCAGTTCTAGTTTCCTATGATAATCTTATATTAAATAAAAGATACTGTAGCAGTAGCAGCACTCTTTAAATAAATATCTGACGTTCTGGGAAGCTATGGCAGAAGCTCAACCTTTTAGGCTTTCTTACAATACTATATAGATCATATGATTCAGAGCCAAATTCTGAGAAATTTCTGAGAGGGAGCAGTACAAGCGTTCAGCTTGCAGTCTCACAGTCCTGAGTGGGGGAATGGGGTGGTTAGGAAAAACTTCCCACGCCTTCCCCAGATCTGGGTCATCAGAGTCTGAGGAAACGCAGGGAGCCTTGTCATGCTGCTCGGCTCCCTCCCTCTGGTCTGCACCTTCACTTCACTCCTGGTCTGCAGGAGTGGAGCAAAGGGGCAAAGGCCCCCACTCTGGGGAAGGCACAGGGGAAGCTGCTGCTCAATTTCTGATCACAGAGCTGTCGTATGTACAGGCATACAGGAAACTCTCTTGCAGGGGAGATCTTCCAGGTGTCACCCTGGAGGATCTTTCTCCCATAGGGGGCATGTTTCCTCTGGGTAAAACTGGATTAATAGATGTGCATTCCTAATTTCTACCAGGAAATTGGTGATTTCCCTGTTAAAGACATACTGCCTGTATGGATAATAGATTCTGCTGAGAAGTTAGCTCCATAGCCTTGATGTATGTTGACTCTGGAATGAGAGCTATTGTGTTAGCAGTTAGCCTAGGCTATTTTTGCAAATCACTGCATGGGGCTGTTCTTCTGAAATTATATTCTCCCTCTACTTTGAGGGAATGGTGATGAGGTGGCTTCTGGTTTAGCTAGATCACATCATGTGCCTGAGTGAAGAAAAATGATGGTTGTATGTTAACTGAGTAACAGCAGTGATATTGCTATCCATCAGATACATTACTGGATCAATAGAAAACATTCTTGTTGAAGTGCTAAAATTGGGAATGAAAGCTATCTTTTTTTTTACAGTTCACACATATGATGAGGTTAACCTAGACCAGTACAAGAGAGATTTTAATTGGCCACACTTGCCAACTGCATGTCAAATATGATTAATGTCAGAGAAAGCAGAGTTTTCTTCGCTGACATCAAGGAACAGAGGACAGAATGAAAGAAAAAGGGGGGAAAAACACCCTCTACAATAAAGCTCTACGACAAAGGTGACATCCATCATTTACCGTATTTTTCGGACCATAAGACGCACCTGACCATAAGACGCACCCAGTTTTTATGGCAGGAGAGACTATGTGTGCTGGTGGCCGGCCATTTTTATTGCCGGCTCCCGGCCACCGGCACGGGTGCCAGCTTCCGGTGTAAACAAGCAGCGGATGTCCCGCTCAGGCTCTGCCGCCTCCGCGGGCAAGCTCCGCCCCGTCTCCCCGGGACACGGCATAAACAAGCGGCGGGTGTCCCGCTCAGGCTCCGCCACCTCCGCGGGCAAGCTCCGCCCCCTCTCCCCGGGACACACACCTTCGGACCATAAGACGCACCCTCGTTTTCCCCCCACTTTTGGGGGGAAAAAAGTGCGTCTTATGGTCCGAAAAATACGGTAGGTTGCTGATTGTGAAGCTTCAAACACAAGTCCATAACTTGGATTATATTATTAAAAAAAAAAGTTTAAATTCAAACTCAAATAAACTTAAAATCCTTCAGAAGGAACTAGCTAAAGAAACAGAGCAAGGTATTCCAGGAAATAAAACTCTCAGAGCAGGGACAGGTGTTAAAAATATATTCCCTAGAATTAATAATAAAAATGTTTGTTGCTTTGATAGGGCTTTACATTTCCAAAGCATAGCACAAACCTCAAATAACTGAAGTGATAACCTCTGTGGAAATGGATAGCAAAGCTACTAAAGAAGAGATAAAACAAGCCCTGGCATGACCTAATATACATATACTGTATCATACTCTGGTAAACAAGATGACAGTTACGGATTATGTTACAGCAGGTATACAAATTACTGCCAATTGCTATGAATTTTCACTCCACATAGAGCTGCTGTTGTTTCAACTAATAGCTCATGTATGGGCCTGGACATTTACATTTGAACTTATGTTGACCATAGAGATAGCTGAAGTTGCAGCTGCAACAAAGAAATGTTTTGGAAATGTCTAGACTCCGGAGACTAATACTTAAGACACTCTTCTAAAAGGCAGGAAGCTTTAGTTCAGAACCACTGTCTTCCTGAATCAGAGTACAGATTTAAGCCAAGGTCTCCCACCTCTCAGGACAGTGCCTTAATCACTAGACTGTAGTCACTTTTACTTGCTCTTAATGAGCATTTGAGTGGTCCTTGAAGAGAGGAAGAGAGGCAACAGGGAAAATTCAGAGCACCCCATCTCACAGTGGTTAGGGAAGCATCCTAGGAAATAAGTGTTGCACTTCAAATCCCCTGAAACAGGAAAACAGTCCTCTGGGGCCCGCATCCCTGTGGAGCAATGGATAAATGCTCATTTCCTTGTATATATTAAAAATGCCACACAAAACTCTTATTTCCATTTGAATCACATCATTCCATTTTTGTTTTGTGATAAACGCAATCTATCTATCTATACACGGTGTTTGGATTCATCCAGGTTGAATAAGTAGTAAGACCAGGGTGTCTGACACAGGCTCGCTGTTTCAAAAAGTGCCACAAGACCACTAACTTCCTCACACCTAACACTATAGAGAACCAGAAAGGATCATCTCAGTCCAAAGGAATACACCTACAACAATGTCAGACAAGGTTCTTTGGGTAAAGCTGATATTTTTTATTAGACCAACTCAAATAGTTGGAAACATTTTTCTTTGTAAGCTTTCAGGTAAAAATACCCTTCATCAGGCTGAAGAAGCATCTGCAGTTGGTGTGTTCTCTTCTTGGATGGGATGAATAGTAAAGAAGCCAGAGGCTGGTATGCATGCAAGAAAGCCAGTCATTGAAGATGTACATTGAGGAGTCAGTGGGTGAGAAACGGGTTGGGAGTGGGGGGGAAAGGTAATGAATGTAGCTGGTAAATAGTGGGGAGGTACCTGGGGATGTTAGGCAGGTTATAATGTGTCATAAATCCAATGTCTATATTTAGTCCAAGATGAGTTGATGAAGTGAAGTTTGTAGGCTCATCTGTGAAAGGTGTTTTGTAAATTCCCTTTGAGGATTAGAACTGAGAGACTGGAGAGAGAGTGGTTTTCTTATGAGAAATGTGCTCCCACAGGTAAGTGGGTATTCTTGTCCTTGATAGATTTCCGGTGTGTGTTCATTTGGGTATGTAGCTGTTGTTTGGACTCTCCTACGTATTTTCCATCAACACATTTGGTGCAGATGTTTCCTCAGCCTGATGAAGGGTATTTGTACCCAAAAGCCTGCAAAGAAGAATTTTCCAACTGCTTGAGTTGGCTGTGCTCCTGTCCACTCTGAGTCCAGCCCTGGGCCAACCCAAACACCAGGAAGAGGCTGGAGCCACCCCTGTCTGGAACGCACACCTCTGAGGGCTCAGCTGAGCGGGGCAGGCAGGGATTGTAGGTTACAGGGTGGGCTAAGGCAAATTTGGGCATTGCTGTATCCCCCCCAACATTGCCCCTAGCATTGCCCCTTCCTGCAGGGTATGGAGGCCCACCCCATAGATGCTTGGCAGCGGCGGTACAAAAAGGGGAAGGGGTCCTTCCCTCTTTCCCCCCACAGGAGCCCAGGCCCCAATAAATCCTCCTCTGCCTAGCAGGACTAAAAACAAGACCTATCAAAGGGTGGATGAGCTCCCTGTGAGCCAACGGCCATCCATACCTGGAGAGGAGATGGGCACCACCAAGTCACTCTGCTTGAAGAATCACCTATGATGCATAGCAACTCAGCTCAGAATGGAGGAGGGTTGTTATAGCATTTAAGGTACCCCAACAGTTGCAGCCACTTTAGGACTGACTTGACTTGACTTGAAGAAAAGAAAAAACCACCACCAAATGGAATGATCACAATCATTAATGGAAAGATGGTTTGAAAACATATTTTACAAATTGTAGAATTAGTCACCTTTTATGATAATTTTTCAGGAAGAAAAACATGTTTGTGCCTCAAGCATATAAAATTATTTCACTACTGATAATGTATTTTAGAAGGTAGTAAATGGGTGAAATGCCCATCCTGCAATATCAAGGCACAATATATTAAAATTGAAAATTGGATTATATTGAAATACACTGTCCTGTCCCTTTTATGTGTTCACAGAACCACCAAGCTTGGCTATCTGATATTTGGCTAAGTGTCTTTACCAAACTTTTCAAAAGTGGCTACTTCTAGTGTCTCAATTGGCATTTAATTACCAAGCTGAAGAAGCTAACGCACACATTCAGCTTCCAAAGGCACCAGTGATCACTTCTAAATATCCTGGTCTCATTTTCTTTGTTTACTATAAAAAAGGGCATGCTTAATCTTACCTATTCACAGATATGTTGGGAGGTGTAATGAATTATAGCACGCAAAGCACTACAAGATCTATGAATCTGAAGTTGTTGTTGACAACAATTGTGGAATGGGGAGCAAATATTTTTATCCATTTTTCCTTTCTAAATTTTGAATGGGTATTTTCTTGTATACCCCCTCTTGCGAAAACAGGTTTCCAAGTTTGTTTTTGTTGTTTTGTTGGTTTTGTTTTTTTTGCCAAATACCATTTATCTATTTCAAACCACTCCTAAAAGCTTATTTTGTGTCACAAGTTGTACACTCACTGACAGTCAAATATAGTTGCAGTATCTACTGTAGTGCTAAAAGTTGTCAGTTAGACACACTACCTAACTGAGAAGAGGTGGGAATTAGGGGATGGTCCGTGAGTTAGGGAGTAGGTAGGGAGTTAGAGAAAAACAAAAGACCTACAGAAGCTTGCCTACTATTCCACGATAAACACTGTTGTTAGTTTTCCTCACGCCTGACCATCTTTATTGAACCTAGAAATCATTATATCCACCATGTGCACTGCCTGACTGTTGATAGTATTTGCCTTTACATCCCACATCCTTTCAAACTTGGATGTTTTGTTCAGTGGGTGTCATCATAAAAGCAACAGCTAGAACAAAGTACCATGCTATGGTACTTGAGATACCACAGCAGTTCAACAGCTGGGAAATGCCAATTTTTAATATTAACATCCATTCATATGTAACAGAACATGAATATAAGAATAAATATGTGATAGCATCTTTCAGGGCAAATATTTGAAAACTGAACATATTTCATTTTGACTGCAATTTACAAATCCAAATTTATAGGTTTGGCCCCAAAAGTTTTGGCATTACAGTCTAAGAATTTATCATTTATGAGTTGTATAATTCTGCTGCATATCTTTCTGAAATCATTTCTATAAATAATACATCTAAATCGTAAAACATAATCCTTTTTAAGCACATGGATTAAAAGATATTCATATTTCCTGTATAAAAGTGTAGAAGCATCTCCAGATGCTTAGAGAGTCATTCACCTCATAATTTTTAGAGCTTCAGAAAAATCCAGTCCTAAGATGTTTGAATATTATTCCAGTGATAATTTTCAGGAGTTTAGTGGCCAGCCTATATTATCCCAAATATCTCTGAAATGAATGAGGGTGCAGTCACTTGAAAACTATGTGTACCAGGAATATAATGTTACACAGGATACTGTATTACTTTACTAGACACAGCAAATCCACAGTAGCTGATGTATGAAAATGATACATGGAAAAGTGAACAGCAAATCCTTTGAAAACCTCATTTAAGGAAGTGTTCCTCTTTTGTTATAGATGTTAAAACTAATTAAGCTTTGTTAAATCAAAATGACACTCAACTAATCAAATCTCAGATATTAATTAACATGAAGGAGTATAGTCTTATAATGACAGAGCACTCTCTAACTTCTTTACAATTTACTTTTCAAAGCATCCTTTCTACTCTGCACCATAAGTCTCACACAGAGCATGGAAAACACATAAAATACATTTTGAAAATTAGTCGGAAATACAGTGAAATCCTGCCAGCTTTACCAATTCAAACAATTCCACTGAGTTGAATGGGATAATCTGTATGAGTGTAGAACCTATATTTGGCCTTCAGGGTTATGGGGCTTGATTGTTTACTTTTATATGCAAGGCTAAGAAGTGAACTGAAAAAACAAAAACTTCCATGAAATAATGTAATTCATGGGACAACTGAGCATTTATGTTTAACTCCCTCCCTCTCCAGCCCAAGCAAAACCTCTCTGTTAGAAGATAGACTATATTTTCCTTGGTGTTATTTGTCCAGATATAGCGACTAGGGGCCCTGCTAATAGACAGAGGACTCCGCTGTCCTAAGGGCTCTACAAATGCTCTGCTGTTCCCCCCTTGACAGATCACTCAGCTTCACTTACCACTGGATATTTCAGAGTCCACTTGAAAGATAGAGTCACATGGAATGTAACTACTGGGCTTATTAACTTTACTGTTTCCCCTGGGTGCAAAAGATAAATCCTTTACCTTTAAAATGCTTAATGTTGAATAAATATAGCAGAAATATGCATCCTGTATAGAGCAAATAATTATTTCAAGGTTTCTAGGTGCATTTCTCTCATTTTTACTGAAAACGAAAACAATAATTTTGTTTGAGCTAAAGTATATTATCAAACCTGTCGTGGCATGTTAACAAAGAAAAATGCTCGTACAAGAAAATAAGTGCTGCTTTTATTTTTACTATGTTTGTCTAGCAATCCAATTGTAAATTGTATGGAAGTAATTTGACTAAATTACTGTGAAGCATATTGGTTAGCAATTTTGCCAGGTTTTTTAAACTGCTTATAAATATTTCATTTTCATTATTTCATCAGATCTAATTGATATCAGGGCTATGTTCAACAAAGTTTGTTGAAAGTAATCCAGGAACTGATCATACTATACAGTAGCCATGATATCCCAAATGGGGGTTGTATGAAAATCATGGAAACAAAACTGTAAGAAGAGTTGAAAAGTGTACCTTGTTTTTGTTTAGCAGGCCTTGAAATATCCTTGCTTTCATTTTTTTCACATTTTCTGATTATTTTAAGCAAATGTCACATTTAAAGTATTTTCGAAAAGAATAATATTGATTTATCAAAATTACCTTTTTCTGTAAAGGTGCTCTGTTCACTAAATAAAACCATTGGTAATTATTATGAAAGTAACTCTGGTTAAAAATCAGAAAATGTTACTAAAATGGAAAGTTTCAATCCTATCCCATTTTTTTGATTACAAGTTCATTATAAGAAGTTAATTTTGCAAAAAAAAAAAAAACCATGTAAAAAATCTCCATTACAAAAACCTGAAAGTAGGTTTATCTCAGTGGTGTAACTAAAGAAAGTTAGGGTAAAAGGTGTAATTTGCCTGGGTGCTAACTTGGTGGGGAGGGCAAAAAAGAAGCCATTGACAATGGTAGCCATGTGTTTGCTACTGTGAACCCGAAATTGCTGCCTCTGCTTTGCCCAGGGCACCTAGCCATGTTCCTAGACTGCTGGTTCAACTGAAAACATTATCTTTGTGGCACATGGATAATGCCAGATAAATTGGAAGGGATTAGGTTGGCCTCTGATCTCCCTTTGCAGTTTGTGGGTTGTGGAGCAGGTAAGAAGGCAGAGAGCCCTAATGCTCTGACAGGTCACCAGGTAGCCTTTTGTCACTTTCATTTTCCTCCTTCCTTACCTGTGTTCAGCAAGGTGAACAACTGTAATTCAGTTCCTCCAAAATGAAATACTGTATTTACTTGCATATCACATGCACCTTTCCCACCAACATCAGCCCTCCAAAATTGGGGTGTGTATCTTAAGCAGGGAAGCAGATTGCCCTTTGCTGGAAGGGCAGGGTGGAATTGAGCAACTAGACAAGAGGCACATCTACATCAGATGCTTAATTGCACAGTAGTGTAGTTTACTGCACAGTAAGTATGCACATCTATATGTGTGCATGCTTACTGTGCAGTAAAAATCCCTAACTGTGAGTAAATTTGACATTTGCACATGCAGGTATCAAATTTACTCACAAATAGTTACTGCCCAGTAATGCACATGTAGACATGACTCAGGAGCAAATTGGTCCCAGGTCAGCCCTGCCACTAGTGGACAGGCCTGAGGCTAGCCCCAGGACTCTGGGCTGGGAGCCTCTATTGCAGGCCCTGCACAAGCTCTTAAAAGCCTGCAGGCATTTTGAGCCCTGGGGCACACACACAGGGAACCTGAGGGCACTCCAGGCCCCTGTGTCCCCCTAGGCAGGCTGCATCAGCTGCCCCAGCCCGCCAGCTCCCTGGCATTGATGCCTGGCACTACAGTGCTGTGCAGCTGCCAGGCCTGCAATGTCCAGGCCAGAAGGGTGCTGCAGGCTGCCAGCACTCAGGCCCAGCTGCAGACAGCTTCTGGCTGCCAGGGCCAGCTCCAGCTGTGCTCAGCCCATCCCCAGCAGCTTGCCCTGAACCTACCCTGTTGTAGAGGTAACAGGTTTACTACTGCCTTTGCAAAAGTCTAGTGCAGGGGCAGGCAATTATTTTGGGTGGAGGGCCACTTATCCAGTTTTGGCAAGCTGTTGAGGGCCGCATGGGTAGCCCCACCCCTTGACAGGTGTCCCGCCCCCTGGTCACCATCTTGGGACCAATGTCCCAAGGCTAGCACTGGTGGGACTCAGAGTAGGGCTCAGGCTGGCAGGGGTCTATGAAGCAGACTGGGTTGCATCAGCAGGGAAAGGGGAACTGGCTCAGATCCATACAGCCCCTACCGGCTGGGACCCTGCTGCCCTGCTCTGGACCCTGCTAGCACTGACCCTGTCCTCCCATGCCCGCTGACTCCCAGTGCCCCCCAGCCCCACAGTACAGGAGGGGTGCACAGCCCCGAGCCCCTGTTTGCTGGCAGGGAAGGAGCTGGTACGGAACACAGGGAAAAGCAGCCCCTTGCCCTTACGCACCCCATGGCCCACGCTCTCTGTTTCAGCTGCTTGCAGCTCACACAGGGCTGTCCCAAGCAGGCACAGGCAGCTCCCACATTGGCTGTGAGCGGCTGCAGCACGGAGCATCAGCCATGGGGTGGGGGCAGGGCTGGGACTGCTTTTCCCACATGCTCAGCAACAGCTTGTAACCTGGCCCCAGACTGGCTCTGGGCTTGTCCATTAGGGCTGTGCCATGACAGCAGCAGCTGTGGTCCCCCCACTTGTTGCGCTGGGCAGCTTTTGCGGCTGCTGCCCACCCAGAGCTTGTGCACTGGGCAGCCCAGAGGTGGCAGTGGCAGCCTCACCACATCTCCGGGTGGGCAGCAGCAGCAAATGGTGCCCAGCGTGGCAAGAAGGTGAGCCCAGAGCTGGCATGGGGCCCAAGCTGGCAGTAGGCCATATTTTGCCCACCCCGGTCTAGAACCTAGCCTTGGGGCTATCCTGTGCTAAAAGGAAGTTCCTGCTGACAACTTTTTCCCTGCCACATTCTACTTTTCCAAACCAAGTTGAAAGTTTCATATGGGGCTGTGTGGTATGCAAGACAATATAGTATTCCAGGAAATGCCATAACCGACTACAAACATACAAGCAAACCATTTTTTAAACTCTTTTTCCTCATAGCAGGGATTTAAAAAAAGAGAGATTTTTCCTGGGACTAGATCTCTATTCTGGTACCAACTTTAATCATTCTATTTCCCAGATGGGCCTGAAACGCTTTTTCAGGCATATAGCACAAGGATTTTATTGATTAAAATTAAGTTTTATGAAGATAGGCGGGTGATCCAGGCTGACCTGGACAAGCTCAGCAAATGGGCAGACGAGAACCTCATGGTGTTTAACACCAAAAAATGCGAGGTTCTGCACCTTGGGAGGAAAAACCTGCAGCACCCTTATAGGCTCGGCAGTGCTACATTGGTTAGCACTACAGAAGAAAAAGACTTGGGGGTCATCATTGAACACAAGATGAACATGAGCCTGCAATGCGATGCTGCGGCTAGTAAAGCGACCAAAATGCTGGCGTGCATCCATAGATGCTTCTCGAGCAAATCCCAGGACATCATTCTCCCCTTGTACTCGGACTTGGTGAGGCCGCAGCTGGAGTCCTGTGTCCAGTTTTGGGCTCCACAATTCAAAAAGGATGTGGAGAAGCTTGAGAGAGTCCAGAGGAGAGCCACGCGCATGATCAGAGGTCAGGAAAACAGATCTTACGATGACAGGCTGAGAGCCATGGGACCCTTTAGCCTGGAAAAGCATAGGCTCAGGGGTGATCTGATGGCCACCTATAAGTTTATCAGGGGTGACCACCAGGATCTGGGGGAACGTTTGTTCACCAGAGCGCCCCAAGGGATGACGAGGTCGAACGGTCACAAACTCCTGCAAGACCGTTTCAGGCTGGACATAAAGAATTTCTTTACTGTCCAAGCCCCCAAGGTCTGGAACAGTCTGCCAGCGGAGGTGGTTCAAGCACCTACATTGAACACCTTCAAGAGTAAATTGGATGCTTATCTTGCTGGGATCCTATGACCCCAGCTGACTTCCTGTCCTTTGGGCAGGGGGCTGGACTCGATGATCTCCCGAGGTCCCTTCCAGCCCTAATGTCTATGAAATCTATGAAATCTATGAAATTACAAAGTATCAAGTGAGCGGGGTTACTCCCAGAACTGGCATAAGGCTATCAAAATCTTCCAGATTTTTAAGTTAAATTCATGCCTCACAGGCTCCTGGAATTCGACTAATGAATTTATAGTTTTGCTCAATTCCAATTCTGACTTTGTAATTGTTAGTACAGTATATCTATGTTATGAAAATGTGCTCTATTCAGAATAATTCTTACCAGTGGAATCATGGATAGTTTGATAACTGAATGAAATATGCTAGAACATTATAAAAGTTAAGTGTTAGTAATTTCTTATTAATCAAAAAAAATGGAATGATCTCCGTTAGCAATTCTAGAAACTAATGTTATGTTTAGGGAAAATGCATTGTTACCTCCCCCCACCTTTGTTATCTGCTGCTTGAGTTATTATTGCTGCCTAAGGGATAAAAAACAACATTTCCACACTGGACAGATGGCTTCCTATTGAGATGTTTTAGCCAAGCAAAAAAACTGCTAATCAATAAACAATTACTAACCAATGACAAATATTTTAATACTTGCAGCACTGAGTCACTTATACTGAAAAAGAAGCTCTATCAACTTTTTTTTTACTAAAGCTTATTGTCAGTTTGCCCTATTCATTTTGGATTATATAAACTTTTAAAATATTTCATTTATATGCATGCCATCTAATGCTTTGGCTTATAATGTTCTGTAGTAGACGTGGCCAGAAACTAGTTGTATTTCTATATGCAAAAAAAGGCAAAACATTTTTTTTTTGGCCTGTAAATTCTGTACAAGAAAAGGTTGGGAAATTCTGAATCATTCATTCAATAATGCTGATTCATTTCATTTTGATCACATCAAAATAGTACTATAGAATATAAATGTTATAAATATTGTTAATGTAATATTACAGTGAATGTCAAAAGTATTCAAAATGTAACATTTTTTCCTTATTCAAATATGTTGATTTCATCAGATTCAAGCAGGAAAGACAAAATGTTTTACTTCAATACTTTTCCATTAAAATACTTAAAATTTGACCATAAATCTTTTCTAGAGACATGTGCATCTTTAAAACAAATTTTTTTTTAGAAAAAAATTCAACACAATATCCAGTAGGTGGCGCAGAAGACATGCAAAAGCAAAAGACTGGAATTCACAACAAAACCATTCATAGCCTCTAATAAAGCTAATTCATATAAATAGAAATTCTAACCAATTAAGTGATACCTATTTCCTGAGATGCACCCTCTAGGAAAAATACATCTATATTAATAAAAAAATATGTTAAATATAAAAACAATAAAACAAACCCATCAAATGAAAGGCAAAAGCATAGATAACATGGTTGGGTGTTGAACACTAGGACTTCCCCAACGTGCTTCCGCCTGAGAAAACAGTAGGGATCTGGTAAATTACTGGAACTTATGTTGGAATTTTGGAACTTAGTCAAGCCACTCAATTCCAGAACTGTAGTCCTTGTTAACAGACCATGAAGAGCTCCTGAACCACCTTGCAAATCAATTTGGCCAGCTTTGTAAATTGTATTAAATAGTAGCAAATGTGCTTTAAAAATTCCAAATAATCCTATCTATATTGCATATTTTAAAGATTTTTTTCAACTGCAACGGAGACATCTCCTGTGAAAATGCTTCTAAAACAATTCTGTCAGTGAAACCCTGTTGGGGAAAGCTAGTGACTATGAGTCCACAATGTATTTCAAATCATTTAACATAATGTCTGTGAGAGGGTGTCTTTGCCTGCATTCATACAATATAGTCCAGGAAGCAAAAGTTTTTTAATATAATATAATATAATATAATATAATATAATATAATATAATATAATATAATATAATATGTGTGTACATGCATGTACATATACATCCACATAGCATATACATATATATGCATACATATAAATGTATGTACGTATACACACATTATATTATAATTTTTTATAATATAATAAAATAACATGATATATTGTATTATATAATAATATTTTATGATATCATCGTATACATGACAAAACATGTATAATGTCTCAGGGCTAAAGCAATAAATGCCATTCTGGAGATCTAGACTTTATTCTTATCATTCTTTTGGAGTTGCTATGTAAGTCACCTAAACTTTGCAAAGCAATATCAATTCTCTCTACAGAAGTATTGTAAAAATGAATTCATTGTTATGGCATCAACAATCTTGATTCTTGCACTTCAAATTCTGTTTTCAACTTTGCACACTTAAACATTCTTTTCATTTATATTTTGGAGCTAAAAC
Organism: Crocodylus siamensis; assembly: GCF_052110815.1. NCBI lineage: Eukaryota > Metazoa > Chordata > Crocodylia > Crocodylidae > Crocodylus > Crocodylus siamensis. The sequence continues at coordinate 145,083,573 of NC_143395.1, read as the reverse complement.
AGGCACACAGTTGTACATCTATACAACATGTATTTTTAGAAACTATTTGATAAAAAGACTTTTTTTCTTTCAGCACTCATTCATCTATCTAGGTATATATACTGTATTCATCACTATGTATCTAATATGTTTATGGTATTCTGCAGTTTCTTCTTCCTGTTAAGTCTTTCACAGGATTGGCTTTATTTGACACAAAAAATAAAAAGATGTATTGAAATGTAATGACATGAGCAGTATTTAAGCAGAAAACGTGTAATCTAAATAGCACAGTTTTGGTTCTAAAACAAGAAAGCAAATTGCACAATTTTTTTCCTCTGTTAAACTAGTGCATGCCTGAACCCCATATTTATTAAATTCATTAACATGGGAAGTAACAACTAAATAATTTAAAACTATTGGAAGCATTTTAAAAACTGTGCTAGGAAGAAACTACCACTCCTGATATTGGGAAAGGGAAATTTAATTCAGCTTCAGGGAAAAAGTATCATCCCTAGAAGGGAAGTAGGTAAGAAAAAGAAGTGTCTGTGCCTGAAAAATCATTTCTCTCTAGTGTCAGGTCAGGGGAAGGTTGCCTATCAAAAAAAGGATGGGGATGCAAAGTGCATGCCACAAATGCAAAGTACATGACACTAGCCCTTCCTTTAGTTTTTTGGGCCCACCTGGGGACTGTGGTGGCAGCAGGTGGCTGCCCTGTGCCTGCTTCTAGGATAGCAGGGAACAACCAGGGAGACAGAGGAGAGATAGTGGACCCATCTCCTGCTGTCACCTCTGCAGCTGTTCACAGCTGATCCCAGCTTCCCATGCAACCCATCTGGACTGAGGCAGGAGCAGTTCTAGAGTTCCTCCTACCCCTAAGTTGTCCAGGGGCAGTGGCAGCTTTGGGCGGTGGAGATGGGGAATGGGATGGAAGACAAGGTGCTGCTGAGCATGGAGGAGAAGGAAGGGGGTGTCAAGATCCCAGGTGGATTCTTACTTCATTCAGAACATTTTATAAAGTCCCTGGCTGCTGCTGTCACAGCACAGTCCAAAATAGGGTACAACTGTACCACTGCACCCCATCTGGATTCATTCCAGGCCAGAGAAAGGAGAGGGATATTAACTAACTGTGTCACACATTCCTCCATCCTGGCATAGCTCAAGCCTCCTGTCTTTCAGCTGATCCACCCTTTTTCCCTGTAGTACCAAGCTGTTGTTTCCAGGATCCTGAAGGTTTTTTCTATGGCCTTCATTCAGAATCAAGAAAGAAATATTCTCATTGGGCCAAACTGAATTTGCAGCACTACAAGACTAGGAAGACTAGGATTCAGAAATCAAATATTAAAAGAAAATATAGAAATGGGCACTTGTCACAACTTTTCCAGTGAAGACAGCTGGAAAAAAAATAACTCCCAGAAGTAAATGGGATCTGAGCTTTTTACTGGTGGACTTTACAATGTAAGGAGAAATGATTCCATTGGTATTCTCTGCCAACTGGTGGGTAGGTGGATGGGTAGGGTTCAGGTCTCATAAAGGAGTTCATTTCTAAAAGTATATGAGATATGAGTTATTGATTAAATGGCAGGAACACAATTTTACACTGTACCCAGTTAAATGACAGGTATGTTAGATGACTGCCTGTATAGCACCCTTATCAAGTTGTCAACAACATTGTGGTTGGGCACATACAATCTATTCTAGTGTCTTACTGTCTTTTCCCTGCATATTCTGAGAAAGAACTATCAGGAAAAGAATCCACTGATTCAGTGTTCTTGATGTGAACTTTTTTCTACAATGTGAGTCAACTGCTTTTATGTCAGGAAGCACTTTGTGCTGTACTGACAGTATAATCTTACCATTAACCATTAAATCTATTCAATTGGCTAGGGAATATTAATCTAGGCTAAATATAGACATTAAAAAAGTCCCTGGTGAAAACACTCTATTGCACTCTACTTAAAGCACTACAAGTTAGAGCACAAGTGAACCAAACAGATGTTCGATGTTTGGTGGGGGGGGAGGGGGGAAGAGAGGGAAACTCAGAGCCTGCCCACGCTAGCAAAGGCCAGCATGTGTGTGTAGAAGAGTGCTCCTGCACGCCTCCTAGGAGGCTACCAGAGCAGACGCTCTCCCAAGCTCTGCCCTCCCTACCATCTGGGGACTGTCAGCAGGAACTGGGGCAGGGAGAGGGGGGAGCCAGCCCCTGTCCCATATGGGACCCCTCAAATTGCTGGGTACAGATTTGAGGGGGGGGCTGGGACAGGTCTGCACAGCTCCTCCCCCCAACCCCAATTCCTGGAGCAACCAAAAGCTGGACCAGGAGGTCTTGCGTTGTAGCTGCTGGTTGCAGCTGCCAAGAGGCTGGCCTTGGTTGGACCGTAGGGGGGTGGGAAGAGAGGATGGAAAGGCTAGGCTAGGCCTACAGAACAGAAGGGATCCCTCCCTGCCCTAGCTTCTTGTAGCTTCAGCCAGCAGCTGTAGCGCAAGACTTCCTGGCCTGACTTTTGGTTGCACTGGGAACGGGGTGGCACAGTTTCTATTTCTGCACAGACCTGGCCTGGGCCCCTGCCAAGACGCAATCCAGCATTTTGGGTGGGGACTGCATAGCATGGGAGCTCCATTCCCCCCACACCACTCAGCCATGCAGAGAGAAGACAGAGCCTTTTCACTTTTCTTTCTGTGACAGCCAGAGGGCAGGGCTGGGCTAGTGGTTGTTCAGAGGAGATGAGCCCCAGCCTTGGCTACTAAGCTGCTGAGTGAGGGGCCTCTGGGATGTTGGGAGAATGTAATCTACCTTGACTCAGGATGGGATGTGGTACAGAATTTTGATAAAGTGCTCTAACCTAAAGCACTGATACCACATCCATCCAGGGTTGAGTTAGAGCAGGATCTGCTATTTTTAAAGCACATTATGTGTTGTAAATGTCTTCTAGGTTACAACTGTAATGCACTTTCTGCATGCTTAATGAATGATAAGTCTAACATCTGTACCCAGCCTTAATGAAAGAATGATCTTGCTGTGGTATAGAGATGATGCATTAGGTTACATACACTCTCTTGCCAGTATAATATATGAGATAGTGAATGGTTAGGGTCAATAGACTGTGTGCACCTGTGATGGGCATTTAGAAATTACCTTAGTGCAAAGCTCTTGGGAAATTTCATTAAGGGAAAGACAGCAGATTGGAGAGGATAGAGCTTAAGGGGACTAGAAGATAAATGTACTAGACAAAATGACCTCAGAGAGGTTAAAACAATCCAATAGGTATAGCTTACTAAAAAGAGGACTAAGAGGCAATCGTAACTGTTTACAAATATTGTAACAGGCAGCACTGGAAGGACAAAGAACAGGTATAATTTATCCTAAAGAAGGACTCTCAGATATACAAGCAGCAGCAATACCACATGAACTTAAAAGAGCATCTGTTAGCTGAAAGAAACAATACCCTTATCTTCCTTCTCACCTTCCTCCTGGGAAGAATTATCAGAAAGCAAGGCCAATACAAACTCTCTAGAGGAGGGAAGTTGAAGAATAGGAAAATAGAGACCATTGGTTCATGGGGTTATGAACTATTTGGGTTTGCAATAGTTTCCTAGGGAAATTAATCAAGTTCAGAGATAGATAATTCAGAATTAGGCTGGAAAAGGAATTGTTCAAAAGATCACGATGTCTCTCATAAAATGGTTATGTAGTTGATGAACTAACAGAGCTCTCCTCCTAACAAATTTAAGCATATCTAAAAATGTCAAGTCACACTTCAGAAGTTGTAGTTATTGCAAAAAGTATTTTTTCAAGGTTAAATTTCAAAGCCCATTAACCAAAGAATATACTGAGAACTAAAACAGTGAGTATATATTCCTTATTAAATAAAACATTCATAGAATATATGGATGGGCCTGATTCAACAAATTAAGAAGAAACTTCTTCAATAAACTTCTCCAATTCAAGAAACTTCTTAATAAATATTTGAGAAGTTTCTTGCTGAATCAGACCCATCCTTATATGAATGTTGTATATATAATGATCATGTGAAGGTACTTCGCAATATGTCAAGTAGCCACTTTAATTTTTAGTCAGAGGTTGTGAATGTGCATGTATTCAAGCACTTATGTGTTCGAGGAAAGGGGAAGTTATGAACATGATAACATCCTGCATTTCCAAAAATATGTTAAGCACCTGTCATCTTTAATTAAAGAAGGCATTTACCCTACCCCAAAGAACTTTATATATATTTAATAAGATATAGTGAAGGTACAGCAAGTAGGAAAAGGATAGGGAAAACATTAATTTTACTACGTGTTTACACAGCAAAGACTAGCAAACTCTATAGGCAAAATTATTCATATATATTATACATAAATCAGTGTTTCATGCCTTGTATCTGTGACAGCAACCGTAGTTCTTAAGCAGGGACCCTAATGAGGACATCACAGATAAAAGAGCAATTGCTTATAGATTTTTCAGAAAGCCAACTATATTGGTAGTTAAAAAAATGGTTTCAGAGGATTCATTCCAGATTTTCACCAGTGTAATTCAGATTACAATCTGCAGCCAGATACTTTTATTGCAGTATGTTGAGCAGAACTGAAGGAAGAACCAGAGGGACTTGACCAGAGAATTTAGAGGAATATAAACTGAAACGAGGCAACCACTAGACAATAGGAGCCTAAGCATACAACACTGGATGCTCAGCATGTACAATAAAGTTCTCATTCCTTCATCTCTGTGTAATTCATCATATATTGATAACAAAAATATGAGTTCAGCAAGATCCACTAATTAATCAGATAGTAGCACCTACATGTTACTATTAAGGGTAACACAGTTCTCCTCTCAAAATTATTAACTTCAGTAGCTGTGCAAAGGTCCCATTGAACAATATTGATTTGCCTTTAAAAAACTGCAATTCTCAGAAGATCAATGCTCCAGAAAAAAATGCTAGATATTACTAAGCCATCTACTAAAGCTCTCAATTACAGAGTTGGTGGTACACTGTTTACTGAAACTATGTTGACTGCTCAGCAATTAGTATTATGGTGGCAGGGTCATATTGTACCAAGAGAAGTCCTGACCATTGTACCATGTGAATATACCATATTCAAACACCACTCATAAAAACACAAGCTGCCCAGCTTGTTGGATCTAGGCATAATGGCACACATAAAACCACACTAAATTATAACCCTCTTGTAGAATAAGGCTCTAGCCTTGTTTTTTTCAGGATCTTTAAGGCTGTTAGCTACACAAACAAAACTACACTATGTGGAAATATTTTTGAGTGACTCATACACAGTGCTAAAACATGGTGGGAGCTGTAGTGTACAATGGCCAGCTGAAGGGCAACAGAAAACATTTCCTTAATATCTAGGAAGCTATTAGAATATTTAATCTTTTCTGAAATTTGGGTCCCTTATTATCTCAATAAAGTTTATCAACCAAACTTGATGCAACCAAATCCCTACCAGTTTTTGAAAGATTTTATTCTCCTCCTCACACAGAATTTATTTTCCTTTTGTCTTTCCCTAAGACAGCCTGTAGTCCCTTAGGAATGAAGTAAATATTGGAAAAAGAGAAACAGATTTTTCCACATATCTTCTCCAAATTTTTCCATACACTTTAAGAATAGAATTCATTTACACCTAAGGAAAATATATATGGTTTAGTTCCATTGTTTCTATTTTAGTCACAGAAGGTGTGTCTACATATGCATTTAAGTGCACCTAAATTTAATGTGCATTAGCTTAATGTGAATTAAGCAGGTTTAGGCAGGCATATACATGTGAAAGCACTAAAGTGCATTAGTGGAACTAAAGTTAGTCCCAAGTAAGTCAACATGGATAGTGTTAATGCACTTAAATGCATCTATACTTTTGTTAATGCACTTAAAATATTACTGCCTAAATTTGATACACGAATAGCCTAGAGTCACAATTTTTAATGAGCATTAAGGATGTGCACATGTAGATTTGCATCCTTAATGTGCATGAACTTAGGCTAATGCACATTAAAGTGTCGTGTGTAAACATGCCCAGACAAACTGAAAAAAGTGTTGAAATCTCAGAGTGAGAACAGCAGGACTGGCTTCTGAGTAAATGGAAAGACTTGATTTATACAAGAAAGCTTTTCCTTATACTCGTTGAAAATAGCATGATATATAATGCAAATATTATACCAATGGTAAATTAAAAAACAGAAATTATTTTGGGAAGAAGTAATTCTCACAGAGTTGGATTTTACTTCAAGCAGTTTGGCATACTTCTGATAGTGTCTCATGGTTGTTTATATTGCCATTCTCTTTTAATGACAACTATATTTAGAGGTAGACAGGTGCCCAACTCTTTTTGAAGACCAACTGGAATTAGGTGCCTACCTGATTTGTGCCTTGGAAGCTATTTATACTTCTGACCTGATCTTGTCAAAAATAACTTAAGGTATGGGTTTGCCTAGAGAAATGGCAGTATTAGAGTGATATAGCCAACATGGTCCAAGAATTGTGTGAGAAACAAGGGTTTCTATGGGTGATATCTTTTATTGGACCAACAGCATGGTTAGAATAAAGTTAAACAACCTCTTGAATGCAAGGTATAACTTTATCCTAACCATGCAGTTTTTTTCCCAATAAAATCTTTCAACTAAAACAAATCCTTGCTTTTTACACCAGAAATACGTATCTGGTAGTGGTGTGCAAAGTGGGCCCTATTCAATTCGACAGTGATTCAATTCATTGATTCAGATCACTGTCCCTGATTCAGTTAAGCCGAATCTGAATCTGAAGATTCAATGCTGATTTGGAGTATCAGTGATTCAGACATAGACTCAGCTATAAATGTTTTTCTACACACCTTGAAGTACCAGGACAGATTGTGAATGCTTCAATGCTGGGGCAGATGGAGTGTCCCACAGGTGTGCTGAGGGGCCCTCTACATGCTCAGCAGCAGACCCAGAAGTGGACTGGAAGTATGCCCAGTCCACTTCTCCACCAAGGAGCTCACTGGGGGAGGGCCTACACCCCCCAGCTCAGTGATCATCTATGGGGGAACCTTGAGTGCCCCCCACAAACCCAGGAGACACCAGTCACTGAGCTGGGGGGTGCGGGGGGGGGCACTGTGCAGAACTGGAAGTGGACCGGAAGTGCTGTGTCTATGTCCGAATCTCCAAATCTCTCCAAATCGATACAGAGGATTCTGATTCTATTCACAGAGATTAAAGGGTCCTCTGATTTGATTCAGATTCAGAGATTCAGCCACTGAATAAGGCTGAATCTCTGCCAAATCGAATCAGGGACTGAAGCTTCACAAATCCTTGATATTTGGCATATTTTCTTTCATATATTTTATTTTAATATTCTTTTCCTTAGGGCAGAATAATAGCCATTTACATTTGTAACAATAAATTCAATGCTGTATTTAAAAAAAAATTGGTGTCAAAATTATGATAGTATAAGCTTACCATATGTAATATGGATAGAATTGAAAGTAAATGCTATACAACAGTGACATAGGAATGTGATGATTTGACTTGTTTACTGAACTGGGAGAGAACATGCAGACTGCATTTATGTTTTTACTGTAAAAAAGAATGCAGTCAGTTCTGAAGGAAACATATATTGAACAGCACTGTTCTGGATAGTGTATGTCTTTATTATACTACAGGAACATGCCTCTAAATTTTATCTGAAAAAGTTCATTATTTTTGACGACAGATCCATTCATATTAATTCACTGCAAGGTATAATCAGCATTAATATAGCGGGTTGATATAAACTATATGAGAACAGGTCTGAATAATATAAAGCACTGGAAACAGAGTTCACCAGACCATAAATTACTTGTTGATTAAGATGTAATGCTTTCTAAGCTTGCTTTTATTATTCATATTGTATCCATGGCATTAGTACTAAGGACTCGATTTTATCATCATACTTTATATTCAATAAAGCTTACAATGGGCTTTTTAGTCTTTTAAAGCTGTGGCACAGATTTAGGACCCAATTTGTTATGATTTTATTCTCAATAGTTAAACCCCAGTCCCCAAATGAGGTTTCCAAATACATATTTAGGGAAGGCTTTTCAAAATCCCACAAGGGAGCTAGGTACCCAACTCCTCCTGAGTTTCAATGACAGCATGACATCCAGCTTCCAAGGGTGGCTTGATTTTAGAAGTGCAACGCACTTGCAGCTTGTTTTGAAATCCAGACAATCAGCACCTCTGAAAATCAGTCTGCTTTAATAAGTCAAGTCAAAATATGGATTCAGAAGTCTAACTTTAAGGAACTATATATTTGACTGTTTTGCCCAAAGTTCATAAAATCATTCCAAAGTTTGACTTTGAGGAAAACTATTTTAACTGAACTGTGAAAGCCATGGAAAAGGTGAGGAGGCAGGAAATTGCATATACTTTCAGACATAATTTGCCTATAAATGACTGTTCTGAGCTACAGCCATGCTGTTATGCATCAACATTTCCTCAGCTTTCTGGAAAGAGGAGAGATGCTCACATTTCATTACAGCAGGTTCTGATTTGGGCTTGCTTTTCCAATTGTCTTCTCTAATCAACCCTGGGCTTTATCTTCATTTCCGTTTGTCTGCCCTTGTGCATCATCTGCTTAAAATGCATCAGTATCACCTACCATTTCATTTGTCCTTGTATGCACATAAATGGCAGTATTTGGGCATTCATGTAAACCTATCAACCTTGTGCTATCAGTGTTTGAGCTGTAAGAGAGACCTTTTAAATCTGCAGCTGTAGAATATTAAAGATCTGCTAACACAAAGATGAGTGTATTGATGAGACTTATAAAGATCTGTCCCTTCATCTATCCTTTCCCATTCATTTACTCACAGGAGGGAGTGCCTTTAGCTGTCAACATAGAGGTAAATTGCATCAGACAGGCAAAAAAGCTTCATTAATGTAACAGAGGAAACAATATCTGTGATTTAAAATGTCAGCAGAAACAACAGGTTCAATTCCAGTGGCCGTATCAGAATGAAGCAGTTAGAAAAGTACTATTAAACTGTATAGCTCTTCCTTATTAGGAATAAGCCCTACATCATGTGAATTAACTGAATTAATTTCTCAACAGCTCTCTTCTCATTAATACTCAGCTTTTGTTTTCACAAAGAATGTAAAAGTTCTTGTATGAGATATTCTAGGAAAAGGGAATAAAACACTATGTCAGACTTATCCAGAGAGCTAGACTTTGGAATACTTAATGTTCAATCCAGGGACCTGCATCTGCTGCCACAGAAGCTATTAGAAATGTTGTAAGTGAATCAATGTTGCCTGATCAAGGCCTGTGTTTATTTTCAACACACATCTCTTGTAAGCCCACTTGTTTTATTTTTACTTGTTTGCTTTGTTTTCCATTTGAGCCCCACTTGCAAAACAACTCACCCTTCTTGGCTTGATATGGAAAAAATAAAATATTCTGATCAAAAGCCATCAGTTTGCCAGGATGCAGAACAGACTAATGACAAGTGTCCAATTGCAGTTATATTTGAGTTTTTGGCTGTTCTTTCCAGAGAGAGACTGACTCATCCATTCTAATAGTTACCCATTTAGCTCTTAAGTCATAAAACTGAGCTCCCATTTCATCTTAGACCAACATCTAATCACAAAATGGCTACACCCTTAAAAATGATATCACCCCCCCCGCCCCACACACACACACACAATAATAGTAGTTGGTTAGATAAATATCTCAAGAGTAGAGTTAACTTCACAGGTACTGTGAACACCAGATGTGTACTGTAACACTGAGTGTGTGCTGTTACAGTGTGTACTGTAACACCAAGCAATCCCTAAAGCTGCATGGATGCTCATTTCTTTTTTTTAGGAGAATACTAAAACTGTTAAACTAGAGAAGCAGCCATGGGACATGGAATTGAGGCTGAGATTTAAATATTCCAAAAATGCGACAGGGTTTGAGTCTGGTGTTCCCATGTTTTTATAATAATACACTAAATTACTATTAACGGCTTACTGCTTTATTACTGGTCACGTCTTCATTCACCTTAATATGAACCATTCACTTGGGCCTTTCAATCTGAGGTGAGGGAAAAAGGAGAGAAACAAGGTAGGAAAGGAAAAGACCAAATGAAGGGTCATGCACAGCCCCATCTTCAGTGTTATTCAAAAACAAAAAAAATCCCCAAAACAACAGCTAGTCAATGAACATGTAAAGTGCTAAGCATTTAAAGGAAGAAAACTCAAGTCTTGAGGTTGTGGCTTATGATGGGGAATTAGGAGTCCTAGGCTGTAATATTTGCAATACAACTAGCTTTCTGTATGGCCCAGTAATCTAACCTTTTTTTGCTTCAGTGCTCTTCTCTGTACCACGAGGCTATAATAATAACAATACTTTAAAGGTTGTTTGAGGATTTATCACCTTACCCATATTTTTAAAAACATATTATGATTATTATATTTTGGGGGGTATTTTAATAAGCAGATCTGTAGACAGAAGCTGTGAGAGAAATGCAAAATATTACTGGTTAAGTAAAGTGCTCAATCTGCTGGGATCTCTCTCTTTTTTTTTTTTTTTCTCTTTTGGAGACTCAGCCAGCTGGAGGAGCCAGAGGGACAGGAGAGGGAACAATGGTTCGACCTTCCTTTGCCCTTGCATAATCTTCCCCTGAAGCTTGCTCCATTGTAGAAAAAGGAGAGAAACAGCACTAGCTAAACTGTTCACAGTTTCAAGTCCCATTGCAGACATACAGAATCAGAAGTAGTTTTGCTAGCAGCTGTAAATAGAGTAGTGCACCCCACCAAATGTGACATGGCTGGCCCTATTAATTCCATTGAATAGCAAAGCTAACTGGTCCAGATCTAATTAGTGTGTATGCACACACACACACATATACACCCATCCATGGTTTTACTGTTTCTTGTGGAGTTACAGGAGCCTGCAGCCACTTTCCAAACTGAACCCAGGATACCCATATTCATATAAGCAGAGAGAAACAGTAAGCTGTATTAGTCTGAAGTCTGGCAGAAGGCAGGGAAGAGATGCACCTTATAGACCAACAGTTCCTAGGCGAATAAGTCGGTCTCTCAGCAGACATTTGCCACTGTCAGGTATTGCAGAAACGTACTGAAGGATAGAGATGAAGTGCGAACGTTAGTGGTGAGTACCATTGATTCCAGATCTATTTTCCAAATACAAGATAAAACTCACACTCAGGGATTCTTTGAGGACACAGCCCTCAAACTTGGGACACCCTGGAACATTCAGGATGGGTATCCACTTTAATATGAGCCATTCACCCAGGCCTTTCAACCTGAGGGGAGGGGAAAAGGAGAGAGGTAGGAGAGGAAAAGACAAAATGAAGAGTCATGCACAATTCCGGGCATGAAGGAAGATCTTGGGGATTAGCATGGAATCCATTAACTAGAGGGGCTGCAAAAATGGTATGAAGAGAGCACGTGGCCAGGAAACTGCCCCTGGAGTGAGCAGTGAAATACAGCAGTAGCTGCAATGAAGTGTGTGACCCTCTCATCATTGCTTGTTGACACTGTATCTTTGAATTTCATTCGAACAGTAATTCAATTTTTAGTCTCTGGATAGATGAAACAAAAATGCAGGCAATTCATTTGCTACTCAACCCTTGCTCAACAAAGCACTTAAGGACATATTGTAAGCCTCAAATGCCTGAATAATGATTTCAATGTCACTTCAAATGTTCAGGATTTGCCTGGGTGCATTACTAGATCAGGATCCCATCTGATAAGTACCACTGGGCAACTTCTCATCTACAAAAGCCATCTCCTTAAATGCCACAGATCAACATTAATCAGAGAATATCACTGATTCCTGTGCCCTTTTTTCTTTCTTCACTGAAGCTACAGTGCAAAGATCAAGTACTGCTATTCAGTCAACAAGAAACTTGGAAACTGAAGCTGTGTGTATAAAGACAAATGACTGTTTTAGCTGAAACAACATTTTTTCTCAGGAGTCCCTTGGTTTGGCCAGAGGTGTAGAACTGAACGTAACCCATGAATATAAACTAAGAAGCCTGGCCTACATGTGCAGGCACATGCAGTTTGTAGTGCTGCTAACCTCTTTGCGGCACCACAGACTACATGCCCAGCACGTTAAAATGTTCCCTATGCTGCAAATTTGCAGTGCGGGGACAAAATTTGCTACCAGGAAATCCCAGTAGCAAAAAAAAAATAAATAAAAGCCACAAAAAAGTGGCATGGCACACACCACAGGAATGTGCACTGGCAGACACAGAAACTCGGTCATCCTGGGAGATGCTCGTCTCTTCTCCTCTGCCTCCACCCCAGCTTCTCCAGCATGCTGGGAGCCAGGGGGAGAGGGCAAATGAAACTTTCCACAAAGTGAGGCATTTTGCCTTGCACCAAAGCGCATGTGCAGGCGTGCAAAGTGGTAAAAAGTAGCAACACTAATTTGTGCTGCTGATTTTTTTGCCACTACAAGCATATACCCCTGTATGTGAGGATGCACCCAGAAAGTCAGTACTGAGTAACCAAGAAGCATGAGGGTAGTTGACACGTACTTAACTCTGGGAAGTTTCTGAGTAAAGCAACACCTTTTTACCTTACTGGAGACTATTTCATATTACTGTTTGGAATTTCCCTTCCCTTCCTTCCTTTCCATCACTCATTTTCTTGGCTGCATCAAGCTCTTTCTTGGCCATCTCCCAGGCGAATTTGTACCGGTATTTTATAATCATCACTCTTGTAATTTAATAATTTTCTTTCAAAAATATCTCCATGGATTAAAAAAAAATAAGACATATCTCAGCTCACAAGCCTAATGAATTTATAGAAATTAGAATAATTAAAAATGTTGGTAGGTTTCCTCATTAATATATATAATACACAGAATGATATATGTTGAATAGTTATGTTGTATATGCATATTAGAGTGTTACATTTATAAACAAATGTATTTATACACATTCACACCTGTTAGTGGGATTCTCCACTGTGTCTCACCTTTTGTAAACTGGGTAAAAATTTGACAGCTTCAATTTATGTTTTATTGTGATTATTTAGAGTTGTAAAAAAATTCATGAGGGGCAAGGCAGGGAGAATCAGACTATTTCAATTTGTTCTTTTCTGTGGAAGAAATAAATTAACTGTGACTTCTGGAAGATGAAGAATGACACTTAGTTGAAAATCAGATGTCTTCCATTCAGAATCAAAAACCATTCAATCAGGAAACAATCTTCTCCAAAAATCTTTACTGTTATGAAAGTCTTTTAGAGAGATGGGTCACAAAATGGACACTGGAAATTTAATTTTAAAAACTACATCACAATAAAATAAAATGCAGTATGCCAAAAATTAATCACAATATCGTCTCAAATTAAAGCATATGCAGAGTTCCTAACGTCTTTTACCTATCTGGTTGGGAAACTTCAGGCTTTAAGTTGTGTGTGAGCTGGGGTGAAAATCATGGTTTTCCATAAAACTAAAACACAAATTACAAATGATAATGTCTTTCATATGGGTGAAAGGAAGTCCTAAGACAAAGGATACTTACTTCATCAGACAAGGTCCTTTTCATTTACCTAGCATTCAGATCAGGCAATGGGAATGCAAAAAAAAAAAAAAAGGGTGTGTGTGCATGTGGGTGTTAAATATTGTGATTATTTTTGGCATACTGCATTTTGTTTTATTGTGATGTAGTTTTTAAATTAATTTTCCAGTGTTATATATATATCTTTTTCCCCCTTGGAAGGAGAGATATAGGCTAATTCCATAATATTAGAGCTACTGAATTTCTTAATTCCTCAGCTCTTACATTCCTAGATTCCTAGATTTCTCATCTTCCCCAAGGTCACAATCACAGATGTACAATCATTAATGTATCATGTATCAATTTAAATTTAAGTTGGGTATATATTAATGTAAGGACTTGATCATGAATACACACACAACTACATGAAGAATTCATGATAAGGAATTTAATTCCAATGCATAGATACGTTAAGGTTATCTTGGCTTGTCTTCACATCCTTTGTTTACCAACAATTGTCTGCAGAGCTGATCAGTTAGGTTCTGACCATTGATACTGAGTGCTATTTTTTAAGTGATCTCAGTTACTTTGTGTTTATTACTCTGGTCAAGCACATGGTCAGTGTTTTCCCATTTAGCTCAGCAAAAAATTTAATCTGGCCTAGAAGTCTCTCTTTAAATGAGGTTAAAGCAGAGATTTTATTATTTTAGTTATGCAAAAAACTTAAAGCAAAACATACAGTATACACCTTTATAAAACAGAGGGTACAGAGAGGAGGTACTTATGCTAAGGTCTGTAATATGTTCCTTATGCAGTGTTCAACTATAATACACAAGGAGTTTTTTTTTTCCCCTTGAAATCATTAGCCACACTTAGATGGAAGTACTCTGGCTCTTAAAGGTGCAGGTTGAGGAATACAGCTTGTCACTTGGAAGGCAGCGGCAAAAGTTCTGTACATGAAATATGATGTTTCACTACATAAAGTCCTAGCTAGGGTTAAGGAGTCATGAACGAGATGGTTACTAGATGGTTACAAACAAGCTGTATTGAAAAAACTGTGTGCAGCACTGGGAGAAAGAACAATGATACATCCTCATGCTTTTACTGAACAACCCCCAAAAAGTCTTTCCTGTAACTCTTGACCTCCAGTAACACTTCCTGTCCTGCGACCATACATATCATAGGCAGTGTCATATCTGTGGTTGTGTGAAGATGTAGAGGCACCTGTATTTCCACTTCCTTCTGGCCTATTCAGAGCTACACTCAACATTATGTAGGGACTGTAAAGGCCACCACTCTTCATAACTGATCATGGGCTGTTCCAAGCCAGATGTACCTTAAACAGGCTCTCCTTTCTAAAGTAAGTTTAATTAAGAATTAACAATTAACTTTTCTTCTTTATCTGCATCTTATTTTCCACATTTTAGATCCATGTAGATGACTAATGGTTTGACATACAACATTTCAGCAGTAATTTTAGAAATCTATTGTCACAGTTAATCAATGTGATGAAATATACCAGCAAGTCACTTCTTTGTTGTTACAATTATTAAATCAGAGGGGGTTTAAAAAAATCACTTAAGTTATTAATTTTCAGCATGTGTTTAAATTCCATTATCTTTAATAAGACTAATAAGCAGGTGCTTAAGCGAACTTCAAGTTAGATAATGTGTCTGTAGAAAAGCATATTTGCTGCACAGACCCCCCACACAGACATGAATGATGGTGATTAAGAAGTAGAGTAATGGGGTTTAATATTGCAGAACTTTAAGTAAAAGTTGATTTGATTGATATGCTGTTTTTACATAGGTGTTTATGATCCCAGGGAAATAATTTCTGTTGATGTTTAAGGTTCATTGTGGAAACTGACCATGTGTGTTTTCTTTAACTGTATAAAACAATTATTATATATGGCTGCAGAAGTCAGGATTAACATCCTTATTAACTTTTTAACATCCTTATACAGTCTACTGTCTATAGAATCTTTCCACACAGTTGTTCTATACACATCTTATTGAAAGTAACTTAATTTTACTATTGTAATTAAATTAATAAATAAAATAAGTATTTATCCATTATACAGAGCCAGATTCTAACAAATTTATTTAAACTGGGTGCATCTACGTGTGAGATTAACATCATAAACTCCAGAGCAGTTCAAGCTGGAGTCAGCAGTTGCTGGGTGCAGCATCTACACATGTGTGGGACAGCAGCAGTTTGAGCTGGGGCAGAGCAGCCCTGGGCTGGTAGCAGGCTTTGCAAGGTCAGCCTGAGGCTCCTGGTGGTGACACTGGGTGGTAGAGGGATGGGTTGGAGCATGAGAGTGTTAAAATGCAGAGCCATTCAGGAGACAGCCCCCACACTTTAGCACCCTTGCACCCCAACCAGCCCTGCTACCATCTATATGTGCATTTCATCACACTTAATTACTCTGCTGTAAGATAGTACTGTCACCGATAGTGCTATCTTACAATGAAGTTAATTAATTTACTGCACCCTAATATCGGCACATGTGTAGACAGTGATACTTTACTGCAGAGGTAATTAGCAAACTACACAGTAAAGCATGTAGATGTACCCACTGTGTACCACTTTACTGCACAATATTCCTATTGAAAGCAACCATAGATTCTCTATACTATACAGTCAGTCTTACTTCTGTAGCTCATTCAAAATATTAAATATGGCTAAATATTGAGAGTCTGAGGGCAAGGGGAGAGGACTGTTTGATGGATAAATGTGTTGAAAATCATGTCATTTTTCACCAAATACTACTGGAATGTGCACTAATTTGCTAGCGTATATATAACAATTAAAAAACCCACAACAAACTAAGCCAAAATAGTCAAAGGATAGTGTATTATTAGTTCAGTAGAGATTAACATAAATCTCTTATTCAGGTTCATAAAAGTAAAATTAACCTTCTTGTGTGTCTTGACAGTGCCTCCAATACTTCACTGTCAGTCATCTCTACATCTGAGTTAATATTACTATATTGAGTTAAGGTTTGTAGCTAGAACTAAAAAAGTCTGCAGAGCTGTAAAATAGAAGAGAGACATTATCAGCAATGGTGAACAGACAGCAAAATTGCAGAAGAAAGGACAGTTTGAATAGTGGAGCATCAAGACTATTAAAAAGAATAGAGGGTCATTAACACCAGTGGAGTGGAGAGAGATGAACAGGAATCAGGGAGATGATACTGAGCATGAAGTAAATTTACTCTCTTAGCATTGACTGATAGAAATACTACTGCTCCCCCTTCCCAGGCAGTTGGTTTTAAAGTTTGGGTGGAGCAGGAATCCAAGTGAGGTGCAACAGCACCATTGGAACTCCCCTGGATCCACCCCGGCACGTAGGTTAGGGGAACAACATACCCATGTTCCGCATACAGAGTACTGGAAGCAAGCTGCCTCCGTGAGCGTCCTGGTGTGCTAAGCTTATGGCAAAATACTATAGTGGTTTAAAAGGTGTAGTACACTCCTCCAGTGTGGTTACCTAGGAGTTTTACCCAAAACATGGGCAATATAAAGCTATGACTCTAATGAATCTTCACTTTAACATGCCTCCATTAGCATTGCGTGTTGAAAGTAGATCTAATTCTACATATTTGACTTGTCTTGAGCTACCGTATTCCCTGTCCCCTCATGGTGTGACCCTACCATAACTGGTCAAGCTCTAGCTTTGAATAAATTATTTGACAAATTATTGTGACAGGTAGAATTCTACTTGAATGATGAAAAATTAAATAAATAGGAAGCCCAGCAATTTGGTTGTCAACTAATAGTCCAGTGTCTTCATGTACTGAACAAAGTATTTGACAAATAATTTTCATTCTGATCTCACAGAGGGCACTGAACAAACTTCTGTTTTTATCTTACACTGGTGTAAACATGGAGTAACTTTACTGATATCAGTGGAATACCACCTCTTTGTACCAGGTCTTAATTTGCCCCTGGGGCTTACTTAA
Source organism: Crocodylus siamensis (assembly GCF_052110815.1). Lineage (NCBI taxonomy): Eukaryota > Metazoa > Chordata > Crocodylia > Crocodylidae > Crocodylus > Crocodylus siamensis. The sequence goes on along the minus strand of NC_143395.1, from coordinate 145,066,140 downwards.
ACCTCTGTCAATCGATACAAACTATTTTATCTTTGTAAATCCAGAAGACTTTCAATATTATCTGTTTACATCAGGGCTTTGGGAAGCTGAAAATTAAATTTATATACAACTTTGCAATTCATGACAGAGTCCTGGAATGCTTCTGTGACAATTATGGAAAAAATACCAATAACCTTAGAGAATTGTGACCTTGTTATGTGTGCTCCAAGGAATTTGATTCTGCTTTCAGGGTATGCCTCAAGCCAAAACTCAGTTACATAGGGCATGGAAATTTTTGAAAGATGCCACTTATCACAATAATTAGCAGAGCTGTTCATAAACTGGAATGTCTATTCTACAGAAAAATCAGATGTTGAGAAACTCATTTTCAGTCTAAATTGAAACCTAAAGCTGACATTTTGAAATATTCCATTCAGGGAAAAAAGGCACTTGATTCTTTTCTTTTTTTTTTCAATAATAGCAATCCATTTTATTAGAAGGTTGAAACACTCTAATATATCATGTTATATACAACTAGCTTCAGGCATCAAGGACAACAAAAAAGTCCTTTTTCAGATATGTGGGGAGCCGGAGGAAAAGCGAGGGCAATGTTGGACCCCTGCTAAACCAGATGGGGCAACTGACAACTGACGCCCAGGAAAAAGCCAACCTATTAAATAGGTACTTTGCGTCAGTCTTTCATCAGTCACATGGGATGCCCATGCCTGCTATGGGACAGGGAAATCTGGGTGAGGGGGATCTCCTACCCTCCATCAATGCTGACCTCGTGAAGGAACACCTTGAGAAGCTGGATACCTTCAAGTCAGACCGCCCTGACAATCTGCACCTCAGGGTACTCAAGGAGCTGGCGAGCGTCATAGCCCAGCCCCTGGCACGGATCTTTGAAAACTCCTGGCGCTCTGGTGTAGTGCCCGAAGACTGGAAGAAGGCCAATGTGGTGCCTGTCTTCAAGAAAGGGAGGAGAGTGGATCCGGCTAACTACAGGCCCATTAGCCTGACTTCTATCCTGGGGAAGATCTTGGAAAAGTTTATTAAGGAGGCCATCCTTGAGGGACTGGCCTAGGCTAACATCCTAAGGGACAGCCAGCACGGGTTTCTTGTGGGTAGGTCTTGTTTGACCAATCTCATTTCCTTCTATGACCAGGTGACCTATCACCTGGACAAGGGAGAAGAGATTGATGTCATATATCTTGACTTCAAAAAAGCTTTTGATCTGGTATCCCATGATCACCTCTTGGCCAAACTGCCCAGTTGTGGCCTTGGCTCCACCACGATCCGCTGGCTGGGAAATTGGCTTCGTGGTCGGACCCAGAGGGTTGTGATTGATGGCAGTCATTCATCATGGTGCCCTGTGACCAGTGGGGTCCCTCAAGGCTCTGTCCTGGGACCCATACTGTTCAACATCTTCATTAATGATGTGGACATTGGAGTTAGGAGTGGACTGGCCAAGTTCGCCGATGACACCAAACTTTGGGGCAAAGCATCCACACAAGAAGATAGGCGTGTGATCCAGACTGACCTGGACAAGCTCAATAAATGGGCGGATGAGAACCTCATGGTGTTTAACATCGAAAAATGCAAGGTTCTCCACCTTGGGAGGAAAAACCTGCAGCACCCTTATAGGCTCGGCAGTGCTACGTTGGTTAGCACTACAGAAGAAAGAGACTTGGGGGTCATCATTGACCACAAGATGAACATGAGCCTGCAATGCGGTGCTGCGGCTAGTAAAGCGACCAAAATGCTGGCGTGCATCCATAGATGCTTCTCGAGCAAATCCCGGGACGTCATTCTCCCCTTGTACTCGGCCTTGGTGAGGCCGCAGCTGGAGTACTGCGTCCAGTTTTGGGCTCCACAATTCAAAAAGGATGTGGAGAAGCTTGAGAGAGTCCAGAGGAGAGCCACACGCATGATCAGAGGTCAGGAAAACAGATCTTACGATGACAGGCTGAGAGCCATGGGACTCTTTAGCTTGGAAAAGCTCAGGCTCAGGGGTGATCTGATGGCCACCTATAAGTTTATCAGGGGTGACCACCAGGATCTGGGGGAACGTCTGTTCACTAGAGCGCCCCAAGGGATGACTAGGTCGAACGGTCACAAACTCCTGCAAGACCATTTCAGGCTGGACATAAGAAAGAATTTCTTTACTGTCCAAGCCCCCAAGGTCTGGAACAGTCTGCCAGCGGAGGTGGTTCAAGCACCTACATTGAGTAATTCACTTCAAGAGTAAATTGGATGCTTATCTTGCTGGGATCCTATGACCCCAGCTGACTTCCTGTCCTTTGGGCAGGGGGCTGGACTCGATGATCTTCTAAGGTCCCTTCCAGCCCTAATGTCTATGAAATCTATATGTAATAGTGCATAAATCTGATGCACCAATATAATATATTTAAATTAACATAAGTTTTAAACAAAATGAATTAAAATGTAAAAAATATGTTTTGATATAACTGAAATTAAAATAGACTATCTAACTAATTTTCTTTGTCTTTCAAATGCCTTCAACACTGATATATTTCTATGAAATGTTTTGATTTTGTGGAATATGCACTTTCCATTAGAAAACTGTTCTGTCAGAAAGGTCCTAACCAGACCCACCTGAAGAGCAGAATTTAGAAAATTAGAGTGGTTTGTAGCTCTAAATACTGGGTCATAGACACATTCAAATTGTAGGTGTTTTGCTTTGTCTTCTAGCTCCCCTTCTTTTAACAGCCTACTTAATGATCTGTCAAGCACTGCTACAAGACAGAGCTAAGGGCCTCTGTGGATGGCTCAGGAGCACAGTTGAACAAGGCTAGTTGCCTGTCTTACATCTCTAAATGTTATTTATACCTGCTTTGAAGCCAACTTTTATCTGAGGAATTGATCCAATTTATTCTTTTTCATTTTCATGCCATTTGAAAAAGTAAAAGGCTAATTGCTATGGGAATTAAACCATAATGGTTCAGGTGGCTGTGGAGTAGATCTCTGTTTTGATACTCCAATAGGAATTATACTGATACGTTGTTCTATTTCATGATGAAATATGGCGGTGTGTTTAATTATACGTATACATAGTTAGACATTGTATATGTATAATTAAACCAGAAAATACCTTAAGGGACACAAGTATCAGTCCCACAATTATTACAGCTAGTCAACATCAATTTTCATTTAGACTTGTAACTTAAATTAGAGAAGGGTCCTAGCCACACACCTTGCATCAACATCTTAACCCAAACATATCCATAGATTAGGGGGGTTTATATCTGAGGGTTAGGTATGTCCCCATTAAAATAACATTTGGTAAAAGAATTATTTTCAGTGAGACTTTGGATTGCTCTCCAGCGATAGCCAAGATCCAGGCCAATCCCTTCTGACAGCAGACACTGTCCCAGGCTAAAATTGTGATTATACTAGCTTTACAAACGTAGTCAGGGAGGGAAAGAAGTGAGATGTACATGTTTTTGTTATTCTTTCAGAATATTACATCACAACAGTTGTACAGGGGCATGAAAGAAATTGAGATCTAATTGTCTCAACACAGAGGCCTCATGAATGTGCCGTAAGTCAAAATTTTCCAAGTGTTCAACTTGAGACATCTTAGGCCTGGTCCTCTTAGAGTATGAATTCATAGAGCCTGGCTCAGGTTTAGGTGGATGAATTTAAGACACCTAAGTCTGATTTGGCATCCCTATGTCAAGTATTCACTGCTTGCCCAAAAGAGGTGTGGACAGCTAGAGGCAAGGAAGTCAGGAAGGGGGTGCCAGTGGGTCCAGAAAGGTTGTAGATCTACAGCAGGGCTGGTGGGTCTGTGAAGGGGGGTTGCAGATTGTTTGGTTCAGGAGTTAGCTGCAGGGAGGAAAGGGTTAAAAATTGCCTGTTCATAGTTGGGGTGGGGGGTAAAAACAGCACAGCTCTGGGTCTGTGGAGAGTGGCTGGGCTGGTTGGGTTAATCTCATGCCAGTTTAAAAGTTACTTCTTGTCTAATGAGAACTAATTATAGATTGGGTGCACCATTTTTAGGACCACCTAAGCTCTGTGACCGCGTGCACTTCTAGGCACTTAAATTGCCCTAACCTAATTCTTTTCCTCTGGAGTTCTTAAAGATTCTCACTTATTTTCCATTCAAATATTTTTTTCCTATATATAGTATTTTATTACACACCCACACATACAATGCAAGCTATATCTTCTACAAGCAACAAACAGTGAAAGTTGTGAATTGATTGAAAATATTACTCTAAAGGCTAGTAAATTCATAACTGCCGTCTTAAATAAACCTGGGTAACACTATGCAATGAAGGTTATGAATACCAGGAGGCTGAAACAAAGCTAAGACCAGGATACTATGTCATTTCTCTACTGATACAATACATTTTCAATTGTAGTCAATTGCCTCAGGTCTTCCAAATCCCTGCTTACCCATCCTTGGTAATCATGGCAAGTTAATAGTTCTGGTTTGTTACGATCTGTTCTGTATGATGGAAGGATTTTTTTTTTCCTCGGACTGCCCTGGTTATATTACTGCATAAGTGCAAGTTCAAGTCTTTAAAAGAAAAAGCACACATAGTGGGTGGGAATATAACCTCTTCTGAAAGCTGGAAGAAGGACTACACCTTATTTAAACCTCTGTGAACCTTATTATAGTGGGCACACCCTATTAACCTTTTTCTCTTCCTTCATGAATCTGCATAATAATGTAAAAAGTTACAAGATTTTATTTGAGGGGTCCACAAATGGGGTGAAGAGTGGGGAAGAGAAAGTAAAAAATAATTGAGCATATACACAGAGCTATCAGGAGCTACCACAGTAGTTATTTTTGTGGCAAAATAAGTTTAAAAGCAGAGGCTAAAAGTTGCCTTTTGTTACATCCAGGGCAAAACTAAAAAAACAAGATGCCCTGTGAAACTGAGAACAAACTATGGTTTTCCATGCCTAATCCTGAGGTTTTCGTTCAGTTTCTATTCGTGTGCACACAAAATCTTGCTAATGCCCCTGGTAGGTATTAAAATAACTGCACAATGGGATTTTACCCCCAATCCCAATAGCTGTGCATCCAGGTGGACTGTTGGGCATGAGGGTTTAAACTTCCTGGCACAAGCTCCACAAGCTCCAACTGCCAGGACCCTGCTTAGCAGCTCCAACTAGGCTACAAGGTAAAGGAGTTTAAATTCCTTAGTTGGGGGAGCCCCTTGGCCCAGTTGGAGGCTTGGAGCTGCCCTAGGGACCAGTGCCAATGGTCAGCTGATTGTCAGCACTGAGCTGATTAGAAGCCTAGGGCAATTTGGGGCTGATTCCGACAATCAATGGATTCAGACATTGTAGGTTTGATGGCGTGCCATGTCCTTTCCAAAGGTGCTCAGATTAATGAAGTTAATAACATCAACTGTGGTATATTATCAGGACATGATTTTAAAGCCTTGTAAATTACACATAGATCAGTATAAAGCAGGTCATTAATGCTGTCATAAAGGTAAGTGTATATTTTTAAAACTGACATTTTATTAAAAAAAATGCTGAGCCTAAACTCCCTCTTTCCTTTTCATCAGAAGTCTAGAAGAAAAGAAGAATTCAGCTGAACAGATGCCTTTTTAAGTGATAAGTAACTGATATAGAGGTGAAAATAGAAACCATTAAACATCTTTAACTACATTGGTCACTGCTCTACCCACGGTAATAATTTTTATCTAGTGAACATTATGTGAAGATTTCTGGCAAGACCAAGACTGACTCACCTCCTTTAGACTGTGCTTTAAGTTCTGCTAAAAGTAAAGACATAGTTAGGAATACATTAATCAAGCTTGGCAATGTCAGTCAGAGGTAAAAAAGACATCTTCTCCTTCACAACTTTGTTAACAATTATGGCATTGTACATAAAACCAGAATACAATGGTTACCTCCTCTTTATTGTTGCTATTATTTCCTGCTATTACTTGTACATGTCACATATATAGATTTTTATAGATTCAACCTTTCTATGTAGCAAGAATAAAATGTGAAATATAGTAGGAACAGTAATCCAGTGAAAAAACATACTCCAGATAATTTTGTGAGAGTTTCAAGAACTCCCAATGAGTGTTTACACACTAAAATTATTCATTTGTTTTAATTCAGGTGAAAAAAAATTGTAAAAAAAAGATATTTCAGACAGAAATATTTAGTCTTAAGCAGAAAATCTCCCTTGCTCCCCCAGGCCAGATCTGGAGTGTGGGGTCCTTGCTGCCTTTGTGGGCTGGATCCAGACCCACCTCGGGCCATAAGTCAAGCGGCAGAGGTGTTATCCACTGCCAGTTCCTGAGCCATAGGGATGAATGAACCTGATGCTTGCAGCTCTGCTACTGATATGTATCCCCATTGGGGCTCTTTATGCTGAAATTCAGAGGAGGGTCCAGCCATCCATCACCTGGCCCCTGAATTCTTGGCTCTTCCAAGAAACCCAGAGGTCATATAATAGGGTTTCCTGGGCTGGATCTAGCATGCAAGCCATATTTTTGACACCTCTGGTTTAAAGGGTTACTCTCTTGACTTCAGAGGGCAGGGGCCAGAGAAATTATTAGGCACAATGCCTCCACTGTTACTGATGGAATATGAGCTCCAGCTACTTTTCCTGAACCTGTTGACCCCCAAGCCACCAGAGGTCTGCTGCTAAGCATAATGGGTGTGTGGCTTTAGTTCAGGGGTTCATGCTTGGGTCATAACCAAAGGATGAGCTGTGCTATGTGCTGGGAGCTCCCCCCACCCGTGGACCACTGCCACCGCCTCACTCCACTCCCAGTAGTGGGTCATGGCAAAAAAAGGTTGGGATCTACTGCTCTAGTCCCATAGTTTCATAGTTTCATAGTTTCTAGTGTCGGAAGGGACCTGAGTAGATCATCTAGTCCGACCCCCTGCCATGGCAGGAAAGAATACTGGGGTCAAAAGACCCCAGCAAGGTGTTCATCTAGCCTCCTCTTAAACACCCCCACTGTAGGAGCCTGCACCACTTCTCTTGGAAGTTGGTTCCAGACCCTAGGCGCCCTGACCGTGAAGTAGCGCCTCCTGATATCTAGCCTAAACCTGCCCTCTGCCAGCTTGTGACCGTTATTTCTGGTCACTCCTGGTGGTGCTCGGGGGAACAGTGACTTCCCCAATGCCTGCTGATCTCCCCTGATTAGTTCATAACAGGCCACAAGATCCCCTATCAGCCTTCTCTTTTGGAGGCTGAACAGGTTCAGGTCCCGTAGCCTCTCCTCATAGGGCCTGCCCTGCTGTCCCCTGATCATACGAGTGGCCCTCCTCTGGACCCTCTCCATGCTGTCGACATCCCTCTTGAAGTGTGGCGCCCATCTTCTTCCCTTTTTAAAACCTTTGAGATTATCACTACTGCTGTTAAGATAAAGAGAGGCTTAGGGAGGGCATATTTATGTCTGTGACTGCCCCTAGTCAATTTGCTCCATGTTGCATATCTTTTTGGTGACACTGGGGAAATGTCATCCGTATAGAAGAAATTCCCCTTCAGAGGGCTAAAGCTGTATTTAAAACAGCCAAAGCCTGCAGGGCTGCCCTAAAAACCAAGTATTTTGGGTAAAATAAAAAAATTCTCTTTGGTAAGCATATAGACATTTTTCATTGCATTTTAATTTATAGATACTGACTTTGCTGATACATGGAGTCACTAAATGGCATCAGAGCTCTCATTTGCAGAAGCTAAAAGCTTTTCATCCCTTTAAAAAAAACCCTGAAGAGGTGAAGTGAAGAAGAAATTTAAAGTACTAGTGGTGGTCTAAGTCTGTTCCATTTACTTGAACACTTCTGGTGATTGTTTGCCAACTTCAATCATTCCACTATCCCTACATCTGAATGTCTGATCCCTCCGGCCCTTTCAGTAGAATCCCTAAAGCTTCTAATAACTTGTTTAAAACAAGCTTGCAGAAACTGTCCCCCATTCTGGCACAAAAAAGTGAGTTAATGTCTGGCAAGGCATCTTCTTTCTTCCCAGCAATTCCCATTTCTGGATATAATGTTAAGCTTATGTTTTATACACTAACATGGCAAATATTTTTAAGCGAGTCCTTAGGTGAAATATAGGTTAAAACTGGACTAGCTTTTATTTTACATTTCTACTAAGGTTGTATATAAAAAGGAGATTTTAAGAAAGACGGATTATATTTCTTTTGAAAACAAATTATGTGACTTTTAGCAGGGAAGATAGAGATGACTGATCTTGTGTGAAATTCTGAAATTTGAAGTTGAATGAAAAGTTGAATTTCCATAATTTTCTCACAATTGGAATATGTAATTTCAACTGGTTAAAATGAATTGAATAAATACTAAACACCATTTATGGATGGTTAGATGCCTTATGGGACCTGCATTTCTAGAACCATTCTCTTCCATGTCCAAGACTCTGTTGGTCACATTTTCCATAATGCACTGATAGGAATTATCCCCAGGGTGTGCACAAGCCAAGCCAGAAAGAAATGAAAGCTTTTCATATTAGGTTGTACAAAATTTGTATCTTGCCTTCCCTAATGTGAGTATAGGGGCACAGAAGGGGCAGGCAGTAAGGCACAAATTGAACAAATTATTACTTGCATTACTAGCCCTCTCTTTACCATGTTTACATGCGATACATTTGCAATCCCTGTGCTTTCCCAACCTATAAGTCTGCTAGCATTCTCAAGAGCACTATTACAGCCTGCTCTGTCTTTGTACTTGTTAGGAAAATCATAATGCTGCAACCTCCTATTGACTGGTATCTTTTTTAGAACTCCTGCTGTGTACTTAATCTGTACTGTATTTCATGAGATCTCTCCTGGATGCCTTAATGCTAAAGTCTGGGTACAAAGCCATGAAGTGCTTTATAACTTTTGAATATTTGTATAGATGCTACAAAGATAGTTGCACCCTCAAGTAAATATGCCAGAAGTATTGTCCAAAAGAAAATCATTTCCAGAACACTCCAATACTAGTCAAGATAACTTACCCAGGGTGGGTCCAGGGTGGGGGAGGGAGTGAACTGGTACAGCTCTGCCCCTGTTCCCTTTGATTCTTGGTCCACCCAAAGTTTAAAACCAACTGCCTGAGAGTAGCAGCAGCATTTCTATTGTCAATAAGCCAGTCAAATGACCTCCTGGTTTATTATCATCTACCCAATTCTTTCCAAATCTTTATTCCACAGATACTAGTGACTGTCACTCCTTTTTAATAGCTTTGCTGTTCTACTAATCAAGCTATCCTTTCTTCTGCAATTCTGCTGTCTGTTGCTACTCCTGGTAATATGGCTTGTATTTTACAATTCTGCTGACTGTTTTTAACTCTAGCTAAAACATTAACTCAGATGTGAAATAACTTTCAGTGAAGTTTTGGATGCATTTCCAAGATGCTCAGGAAGTCTAGATTTTGTTTTATGAATTTGAAAAAGTGATATACATTTAACTCCAATGATTATAAAACTAGTGAAATATCATCTGGTAGCAGTAAGAACTACCAGCCCTGCAGTTTTGACCCCCATTATACCCTATGGCTGGATCTTCGAGGTGGCTCCGAAGCTTTGGAGCTGCTTCGGTTGGATTGAGGCGGAAACCTGGTCTGGAGCTCTGGATCGGATCGTGGCCATCCAAAGCAGCTGGATCCAAAGCCAGATCAGATTGCTGGTGACTCACACTGGCCTAATTTGTACTCCTTTTTTCAAAATCCTAGATCCGCAATGCATCCATGAACTTGCTCACAAGGAACTGCATATTGTAGCTGATACCCACACATGATCCCCGCTGATATAAAAGGAAAGTTTTATGTGCATAAACATTGTGGGGTTATAGTTTAAGATAACAGGCAAAATCCAACCCTTACTTGATTGAGTGTAGTTTGATTTCAGTGAAACATATCAATCTGAATTTGTCCCTACAGTCACATATTCAAAATGTATTTTAAAAGCAGAAAATCAGAATAAAATTTGAAAATGCAATTATAAATACAGTTTGTCCAAGTAAGTTCTCTTTGCAATGTTGCCATACTCCACGGGCATTTTCATTTTAGATATTATTAACTGCACATGTTAACCTGGTAGTTCAGATTATTGCTTCCAATCCTTGGCAAAGACACAAAGAAAATAAATTGCTTCTCTGAGAGTTCTTCATCTCTGGATGCCTTGCTTTTAATTCTTACTTACACTTTCTTTGTTAATAGGCAAACTGGAAACTTTTCCCCAGCTAAGACATAGTCTAGGCTTCGTGTTTTGGAATTGATTTTGGAACAGATGATATCACTAACCCCTTAAGCCTGGTGGGGAACTTCATTTTTTACTCTGCTTGGTAAACTAATGATATAATCCACTGCAGCAAAGGGAAATAAAAAAGAATTTGCTGAGCACAGGTAAATGAGAGTAAAAAAACATTTTAAATAGGGTTTTTTAAATATTGCCATAGCATGATGTGTATTTTTGTGATACTGTTGTTCATATGTATGAAAAACCTGAAGGCTTAAAGCATGTGGCAGTATCATTGTTTAATGCAGAGTTGTATTCCAGAAACTCCCGTATCAAAAAGATAGTAACAAATCAAGTGATTATCTCAGAAGAGGAATAGAAAAGATTGGGGAATAAGCCTTGCCTGTTGAGGAGAGTGAAGAACTGTGCGTAATTTAAGCTAAGGACAAATGGGAAAAGTACAGGGAAAAGATATAAAATATCAGTTTGGTTTAAATATCTAGGACCAGCAATTATTCCTTCATGCAGGTGCAGCAGAATTACACATTCAGGTAACTGCTCACCAATCTGAGTAAAAAAATTATAGTCTAGCCCAAGAAAATGGGGGATCATTTATAATAATAGTAGGGCACAGAGGATAAAGGCAAAGTTTAAATTCAACAATAGGGAAATTTTCCTGTTATTGAAATCTATCAACCTGTGGGAAAAGGGAGAAGCTGTAATGGGAGTTCTTGAAACTTAGAAGATTAAACTGGATGAAGTTTTATAGGGAATAATCTTTAATTAGCAAGGAAATGGACTGGAGGATCCCACAGGTTTTATCCATAGGTATTTTTCGTAAGTCTATGAAAATTTAATGATTTCAGATTTAATCCTAGAAAGAAATGTATCTGACAGCTAACATTGAGCATGAAGTTAGAATTTTGCATTAGATAAGTGTAGACTTTTGTATTCTATTATTACAGACTTAGAATATGTTTACTTTTATAGATCAAGTATTATGTACATCAGAAACAAGTGTGGGGAAAAAGCTTTGCTTTGCAACACTGACACCTGAAACTCAATAAAAAAGGGATTAAAGGTTTTAGAGTTCTCATCATCTCTCAAAGTCCTTGTACTTTGATAAAAACAAGAAGGTTTATAACATCTTGTCCTTTATAGATTCATTGTTCTGCTTTTTTTGTGTTGGTCTGATGTCATTTTTCAATTTGGTTGAAAAAAATCAAGATACTTCTTTTTTCCTGTTTTTCATGGTCTATTAAGATTTGCTTACACTCATGTAAAAAGTGCATAGTGATAACAGTAATTCATATAATTGTTCCTCACTAATGGTGAGTTATTGCTTATGGATTTTATCCAGCATACAAATTCCAGCTGTTTAGAAGTCTACAGATACTGGCTGTGCAACTGGCTGACCAAGTAGAAATAAACTGTTCTACTGAAAAACAAAGGAACAGTAATGATCATGAGAATCAAATCACCCAGTATTAGTAAAAATGTTGGTGAGCTACACTGAGGCAGAACCGTGATTGATGAGGTCTTGATCTTTTTAACCTGGCACTGCCTTTTCCCCTCAACTGGATTATGCAGCAAACAGAAATTCCAATAGTCTGCACTGAATCCCCAAGAAGGAAAAAAGATGGTTCACAAGTTACCTGACTCATCAGGTGAGGAGTTACTGAAAGGCTCTCTCTGTCCTATAATTTGATTACAGGGAGAGAGAAGGTGGATAAAGCTTTCTCCCACTGATTACCTTTGATCTGCCACAATACAAGGCTTTAGAGACTGAGTTATGTGCTCTGCAGCTGCAAGATGAGGCTGATGAGTGTCAGCTGTGGGGGTATGTTATGCAATTGCTCTTATAAGAAGAGTTTTTCTTGGTAGTCAGGAGGAGGGGTCCTTTATGAAGCCTCAAGCAGTGAAGTCTTCTTCTATCTTGCTCTAGTTCAGTCTGATGACAAACTCAGTCCATAACAGAATTTATTCAGAGAGACAGTACCTTTGGGCAATGAAGCCCATTTTAAATATCTTCTTTTACTATTAAAACACAAGAAAATATATTTGACCCCTATTAATCACATCAGTTCCAACTAAGGCAAGATGGAAGGTGTGAGCTCACTCTTTAGAAATGAATAGTATTTGGAAAGATTGCTGGCCCAGTTCTTTCCCCCAGTGGCTAAACTCCTACTGATTTTGATGAAACAAAGATTTAGTCCATCATGAATTACAGTTACTGCTGAAAGGTATCCATGCTAGTTGCTGTAATTATTCTAGTAGCTTTTGCGAATTCAATGAGCGAAGGAAGATTTTTAACAGACATCATAACAACTGCAAGAGAGAGTCCCTGAATGACACTGCACCTGATTCAGTGTTATACAGGACAACTATAACTTTAAAGCCAGATAATACTGCAGAAAAACACAGAGAACCATTTTTTAGGATCCTAAATTAATTCAGACTTCATGAATTATATCTCTGTTGTGAATGAAGTGACACTGATATATACTCAGACTGTGCTTCCTGAGACACAAGTGACACTCCAATTTACCACCTGAGGCTCTTCAAAGAAAATGTTACTAAGCTGTTCTTGTTACTGTTTGCTACTGCTTGAAAATATGCACCTTTCCTTTAATCATAAATAATCCAAGGCACTACTACCTCTATCTTTTAATGATACAAATACCATAGTTTCTTTTTTTTCCTGCTTAATGTTTTGCCACAGTTCATCTAGGGGTGTGTACATTGTTGCAGCTGTTCAGTAAACATTAACTGGTACATAGCTCCTGGATACCTGAGGACTGAAAGTCACTGACTTAGGAGCAGCAGGCAATAGAAGGCTGCACCTAAACTGGAAACATTCTGGAAAACAAGTAAATTATTGGGATTACCTCTAATTGTCCAAAAATATAGCTATTTTCCAGCATTACAGGGCTAAATTTAAAAAGCAAGAAGGAAATGTGGCGTGGGAGTTCAAGGTGAAGTCTCCATTGTTTTCTTTATATGGGAAATATAAAATCTGGAAATAGATATTTGTGACAGTGACTTATAATAAGACCAAAAAAATTCCTTTAAAAATTTTTGTAAATGTGACACCTCTTATATCTGAGTATGCAGAGAAAGAGACAAGCAAAACAAGAACAAAAAAAATCCTCACCACATCCGTTGTCCTTAATTTCCCAAATCGACCAGAAAAAAAGAGGTGTGATATAGTTGCTTATCAGTATCTAAATATAATAAAGAATATTAGCTTTAGCTGTTGTAAAAGATGCTATGATCTTTGTGAGGAATTCTGTTTCCCCTCATATACCAAAATGGCATAAAACCAGCTGCATAAGTGACCGTTTTGGGACTGCATGAGTTTATTATCCCTGCAGTAGGGATTGCCCCATTGGAAGTCAGGGTCCAGGCCACAACCTATGACCAACTTTCTTACAAAGCAAGAGATCTCTCACTGAGCCCTACACTCTCTTGCTTGTTCACTTCTGCCTTGACCCACATATCTCCGCACTTTGAGGCTTAGGAGTCTAGCTTCAAAAGGAATGAAGAAAGGCCTCAATAATAATAATACTTGTGGTTATAGCACTATACTGGGAAGTCAGAGAAACACAAGTTCAAACCTTTCTTTGCAAACAGAGGTCTAGAACCCAGGTCTGCTGCTTATTGGGTGAGTGCCCTAACACTCAGCTCTTGGGACTAAAATAAGGAATAGGCATCCTCCTCTGGCCACTAGATCCGATGTCCACTAGATTTTTTTCCCTTCCATCTACAACCATGTGACTTATGCAGTCAGAATAACCATGCATACGGAACCACGTACCTGTCCAGCCAGCAAGTACCCTATGATGCATTCTCAGTATACGTCTAAGTGGTTATGTGTCCACACTACCCAGGTAATACAGGAGAACTGAACCATAAAAGGAGCATAAGTACTAAAGGTTACTTACGTGTCTGGAAAGCTGATATTTAGATGAATGTAGAAAAATAGCAAATTTGAAAATCTTTTCCTTTTATTATAAAAAAGTTGCATGTGATTTCATTTGCTGTAGAAAGTAAATTCTATATCATTATCACCTTGCACTACACAGTGATAATTGATCTATTCTATGGAAAATGTCATATTTATTCTTTCTTGGACTTCAAACAAAACATTCACCTATATGAAAAATAACATTTAAAAAAAAGTTTGCAAAATATTCCCTACCTCAATGATCAATGCTAACAGAAGTTATTTGCAAATAAAAGAAATGCATATAGAGAAAAAAGCATATTCAAGCAAACATTGATGGTTTTTATAGCAATAGTAACTGCTTTCACATACTAGTTAGTGGTAAATTTGCAAAGAATTTCAAGGTGTCAAAACCAAGATGTTAATACATGCAATATAAAAATGTGCATTGCTTTTTTATTTTACTCCCTCTTGCAAAATTGTCAAAAGAATGGAAGTAAAGTGGCAGTGAATTGCATTAGACCTCTGACATCACCATAAACTGGAATAACATAAAATAGAAAAATCTGTGATGAGTAGATGTCATTTACTGGTAGAGATTTAAGAACAAACAAAAAGTAAAAATCGTGAAAGGAACACTGCCTTACAGCTAAAGTCAGTCATTTATGGTCTGTGATTGAAGCTGGAACTAGGATACCGATCTACAACATAGGACTTTAGAAATTAATCTTAGAAGCCATTGACACCTCACATAAGACCTGCTTTTGTTTTCAATAACGCTCACACAAATAAGTATCAGTATATTGGTGTAACTGAGAGCAGAATAAGGCCACCATAGCTGAAGAAATTGAAGTGTAATACTGCACTGCTCCTTTGTCACAACAGTCAAGATAAAATGATAAACCAATTCCTGTTTTTAACAAAACTGTTAGAGGGGCAAAAAGAAGAGTGTAGGATAACTAATTTAAGATGATGGTTCATAACCAAAGCTTCCTCACATACTTTAATCTTCATTATCCTTTTATCCTATGCATTTGAACCTACTGTATCAGTTTTATGGAGCACATAACCCAATCAGTCACAGATGACCATGTTCCTTGTCCTGTTCTTTTTTGAAATATTTCCTATACATCACCTTTTCTTTTCATACCATATGATCTGCAGGGCAGGCAGGTCATAACACCAAGCCATTGCATATAGTACATTGCCAGCCTTTTCTCCTGAGATTTAACTGCCCTAAGGACAGTGCCTTTTCACATTAGTCACAGTCTTGTATTCTGTGCTTTACCTCTTCCCATGTCCTCAGGATAACCCATGTTTATCTATCAAACAGATACTCAATGCTAGATAAAAGTAAGAGGATACAGCTTCTACCATACTGCATGGGCAAGGTGGTGATGTCTCTTGTGTTTATATAACTCCAATCACCATAATATCTAGGCACATTTTTGATTCTATGAATCCCAAAGTAATAAGGATTAAAGCAGGAAGATGTTGTTTTAATCAATGGCCCAATAACCCTCTAAAAATATGTGCATGATGGTAGTGGAAATGCTAGCAGAACGCCTAGAAATTACAGAGTGTAAACATAAATCAGTTTAAGTGATCGGAAACTGGTTTAAACCTGTAACAGAACAGAAGTTCAGTGCACATAAACCAGTTTGAAAATGGCTTAAACAAATTTAAGATAAACTTGGTTGAATGTAGTATATCAGACTTAACCGATTTAGGTCAAACCAGTTTATGAAACTTCTATCCCAGATTCCTTCCTGGTTCAAGTTAAATCAGAGTCCCCCAGCATCCCAGTATGCTTTTCAGCCCTGGGTTGGGCTAGGTTTTCAGCCTTCAGAGAGCAGAACTGGCTCTGCCTCTGCTCCCTAGCTAGAGCAGTGAGGGCTGCCTCAGTGACTGGTTCACTGTCACTTCTCCTCCCCACAACCCTTGCAAGTAAACCCTGGCTGGGGCCAGGGATGGGGATTAAGTTCCTGAGTACAGAGCTGCCCTAACCTGCTTGCTTACTTAGTGTTGTCTGTGACTGTGGACTACAAATCTCAGAGGCAGCTGAAAGTAAGAAGGAATGAGCAACCCCGTAGAGTCCTGCTGTTGTGATTGTGGACTGCAAATCTCAGAGACCTTGGGGGCAGCAGGAAGAGGAAGTGAACACACAGCCATGCTGGCTATGTGCCAGACAGTTGTGGGCTAGAGCTGTCTGGCTTATGGCCTGAGCCATTGCAGGTATGTGGCTGCATTTTCTGAATCACAAGTTCATTCAGCCTGTTCATTTGCTTATTGGTTCAATCCTTGCAGCTTAGCTTTTTTGAGTACGTCTGGAAGAGAAAAAAGGTTTCTTTCCTATCTTTGTCCCTCAGAGAAAATTCTGAAGTAAAAGAATTTTGCTAATAAAATGTATGCTTTAAAAAGAAACCAAAACAAAACACAACACTGAATACAGAAACAGCCTTTCAATTCTTAACCTGAGATCTGTAAACAGCACCATAAAAAAATATTGAAAAAACTATTTAAAAAAATGCTAAACATTTTTGGGCTTCTTGTTCCATCCTGAAGTTCGTCTGAGTAAGTAGTTCCTTCTGGATTGAACCCAGTCATAAAATCTGTTTTCTAATCATTTCACTACATGGTGGGTTATGGTACATATTATTTTTTCAAAGCTTAGTATGTTTTTTTTGTTTTTTTTTTAACTGCAGGACCATTTCAAAATTCCCCAGTAAATGGTACATAAATGAGGATAGTTTTCAAACAATTAAGAATGTTAATG
Source organism: Crocodylus siamensis (assembly GCF_052110815.1). Lineage (NCBI taxonomy): Eukaryota > Metazoa > Chordata > Crocodylia > Crocodylidae > Crocodylus > Crocodylus siamensis. The sequence continues at coordinate 145,049,253 of NC_143395.1, read as the reverse complement.
AATTATTAATTGATTGTAAAATGACATTTTACCACTGCTCTTGCAAAAGTTGAATGAATGTCAAATAAATGCTATACAAACAATATTATAACAAATTTAGAACAATCTCTTAAGTTAACAGTGAGCAAATACAAAATAACATTATTTTCACAGCATTGTATCCTTTTCTAACATGTTTTCATAGAATTATAGACTAGTAAGACCAGAAAGGACCTATAAGATCATCAAGTACAGTACCCTGCCATGGGCATGAGGTAGTTGGGTTCAAAAAATGAGCTTGATGAGGTGCTTGTCCTGTCTCCTCTTGAATACCTCCAGGGATGGCAATTGCACCACCTCTGCTGGGTGTGTGTTTCAGATTCTAGATACTCTTAAGGAAAAATAAGTTTTTTCTTATGTCTAGCCTAATTTTTTCCTCAAATAGCTTGTATCCATTGGACCTCATCCTCCCCAGGGGTGCCTTTCTGTTCATCCCTAACATACTTGTAGGTAGCTATCATCACCTCTCAGTCTTCTCTTATGCAGACTGAACACACCCAGTTCCCAGAGTCTGTCCTCATAGGGTCTATCCTCCAGGCCTCTCATCATATGGGTTGCCCTTCTCTGTACCCTTTCAAGCTTATCCACATCCTTCTTGAAGTGTGGTGCCCAGAACTGGATACAGTACTTTAGCTGTGCCCTCACCAATGCTGAATACAGGGGGAGGAGCACCTCTATGGATCTATTGGCAATGCACTGCTGGTACATGCAAGAGTTCCATTTGCTCTGCTGGTGACTTCATCATACTGATGGCTCGTATTCAGCCTCTGGTTGATTGTCACCTCCAGGTCCCATTCAGATGCAGTATCATCCAATGGATCACCACTTATCGTATAGTTATGATGAATGTTCTTCCTACTCAGGTGAAGGATTCAGCACTTGTCCCTACTGAACCTCATCTGATTGCATTGAGCCCATAGGATCAGTCTGTCAAGGTCATTCTGGATCCTTAACCTGTCCTCAGATGTGCCCACATTTCGCCACAGCTTGGTGTCATCTGCAAACTTAATCATTGGCTTTCCACTCCATCAAAGTCACTGATAAAGATGTAAAGGAGCACAGCCCCAAGCACTGATCCCTGGAGGACACCACTGGAGATGCCTTCCAGGATGATGCTATCCCACCGATTACAATTCACTGGGATCGGCCTCTGAGCCAGTTGACAACCCACCTCACTGTAGACTGATCTAGGCCTGTACTCTAAAACTTATTTGAGAGAATCTCATGGGAAACAATATCAAAGGCCTTGCTGAAGTCTAGGTAGATGATGTCAACCACATGTCCCGTATCTAGTTTGTTAGTTAGCTGGTCATAGAAGGATACCAGGTTATTTTAGGCACGACCTCCCCTTGACAAAGCCATGCTGGTTGTTTCTTAATATCTTGCCATTTATGAGCTTGTGGTTGTTGGCCTCCTTGACAATTTTTTTGAAGACTTTTTCTAGGACCAAAGTCAGACTGACTAGTCTATAGTTGGCAGGGTCATCCACAATTTCAAAATGAAATGTTTTCCTGTGTGCAGAGGGCCAGCACAAAGCTTATGCATCATATAAAGTCCCCAATTAGAGTTAAATGCTTTAATAGGACTATGCTGCATTTCTCCACAGGAGACTATGGGCCTTCTTACACATTACACTGTCAGCCACACAAATGCTGATTGACTTAATGATGACTTTCAGTCACACCTTCAATTTTCAGTGGCATATATGTAGGGATAAGCCACATCTTGATGGAACAGGAGTTGGGTTATGAAGATCAAGCAATAATTTTGCCTTGGAGTGGTGCAACTTTGAGCCATGTCATGAATGCTTTCTGCCATTTAAAGGTGTTAAGGTGCAGACAACCCAGGGGTTAAAAGCTCCAGAAGCTACCCAAAATTAACATGTAACAAGGCCCTTTGTCATTTTAAGGAACAATTTCCCTAAAGCACTGTCTGAATAGACCTTATACTAGCTACAGTACACAAAATATGTCAATTCTTTGTAATAATAGCTTTTATTCAGTTACTTTCATCCTCGAAAATTGTATTTAAGCAGATTACTTAATTTATGTCTGTAAAGCACTTTGAGTTTCTCAGATTAAAAGGCTCTGTACAAGACTAAAATATCTGCATAAGAGCTGGTTGAAAAACATGAAACATTTTTACAGTTTTTTATTCCCAATAGCATTCAATAAAATGTTCAAACTATGTATAATTATTACTGTTTGTGTTTAAAAAACCTCACTTTGTTCTCAATACTTACCTATTATTAAAAAAAAAAAGAATGCATTTAGAACACATTATGTTCCTTCAGAACAAAAGGGTGTTCCCTTCATTGTTTTAGGATCCTGAATTATAATAGTAATTCTATAAGTGGTATTTTATTTAGGATCTGTCCGTTATTCTTGAGTATCTGAAAGAACAGTGCTGGCAACAGATGTTGAATCTTGTTTACTGAAAATACAACTGTATGTTTTCACACACACAAAAGCTGAGCTGTTTCACCAAAGAAAAACCAGTATGGCTTGCCTAGAATGAATCGCATCATTAATCCATGTGATTTGGCTTTATATTTTCCCTTAAATAATAGAAAAATTAAAAGAATGAGAGAGACAGAAATTTCTTTATCTCCATAGACTTGGACATCTTTTTGTAGAGTGCCCTTGAGAAGCACCAAAAATACAGCTGGAGTTTCTGTAAAGCAACTTAAAACATGGCTTGATATATAGCCCAACAGGGCAATCCAAGTGGCTTTCCATTGTTTTTGATTAAACCACTTTCCTAAGCAAAAAATGATTTGAAAAACCAACACAGTGAGTCAGAACCCTCCCTGTATGCTGCCATTAACGTTCCAGTGTACCTATATGTATAACCTAGTTTCCTACCTGCAAACATGCCCTGTATTTGATTAGAGCAGCTCTTGCTAGTAATGGACCTCTCCTGCTGAAATCTGTCAGATTGCTTCAACAAAATGAAATATTCTGATATGCACTGAAGTGACCTGAAAAATTCTGAACAGAACACTGCAAGAAGTCTAGTTGCACAAGGACTCCAATGTGGGGTTGTCTCTTCAGTTTACAGCTGGGACTGCAGTTTACAGCTGGGACCGATACTCTTAACAGAGCTAACAGAGCTATATGTAAGCACTTACTGAATCCTCTGTTCTCTTTTAAAAAGCGAAGGAAACTGAATGTGTCCTTTTTGACTTGGTCTTAGGAGTCAACATTAGACATCCGTAAACATAGATTTCAATTGTGGAATGCGATAAGAACTGATGAATCAGTTTAACTTCACCACAAACATTTCGCCATTGTTATCACCCATGCCCCTCTTCCACCAGAAGTAACACCACAAGAAAGGTTGACAACAAATGCTAAACTGCTTATACATTAAATTTTTTCCTTTTCCTCTTCCTGTACCCATGCATTTCTGGGTTACTATCATGCTCAGAATCAGGAGGCCTGAATGTTGCAGACTTGGTACTTTGGTGGTCCTGATCTGCTTATTAGCAAGAAGTTGACTTCCTCACCACTAATTCCATTCTTGTTACCTCATGCTCATCATAGAATCATAGAAGTAGGGTAGGAAGGGACCTTATAGATCTTCAAGTCCGACCCCCTGCCAGGGCAGGAGAAAAAAAACTGGGCTCAAATGATCCCAACTAGGTAGGCATCAAGCCTCCTCTTAAAGACCCTCAGGGTAGGAGCCAGCACCACTTCCCTTCCAGATCCTAGCCACCCTAACTGTGAAGTAGTTCTTACAGATGTCTAATCTAAACCTCCTCTCCAACAAATTGTGGCCGTTATTCCTTGTTATGCCAAGGGGCACTAGGGGAAACAAGGTCTCTCCCAAACCCTTCTGGTCCCCCCTAGTGAGTTTATAGACTGTCACCAGGTCCCCCCTCAGCCTTCTCTTGTGAAGGCTGAACAGGTTTAGGTCCCGCAGTCTCTCATTGTAGGGTCTGCCCTGTAGTCCCCGGATCATGCGGGTGGCCCTCCTCTGGACCCTCTCAATGTTGTCCACATGCCTCCTGAAGTGTGGTGCACGGAACTGGACACAGTACTCCAGCTGTGGCCTGACCAGTGTTGCACAGAGGGGGAGGATCACCTCCTTGGCCCTGCTAGAGATGCACCTGTAGATTCACGACAAGGTCCGGTTAACCCTGTCAACCGTGACCTCACATTGTTGGCCGATGTTCATTTTGGAGTCAATAATGGTCTCTATCATGATGGTCTCTATCAAAGGAACCAACTATGTATTCTTAGCTAAGCTCCAATGCCTTTACACAAGAACTTTCCCTAAGGCCTGAAACAGTTAATACTTTATTAGTTACTGGTTTGAACTTACCACAAAATTGTTGAAGGATCTATAATCAGGCCCACAAAATATTTGAGTAGTTTTCCGACACTGGGTTAGTTCAACCTAAGAGGTAACAGGCCTTGTTGCACAGGACACTTAGTGGACATGTCTACAAAAGACGCTACGTCGCCATAGCAATAAGCTATGGTGATGTAACTCATTGCTACACTAACAGTACTGGTGGGCACCAACTGTGCTGCTGCTGCTACTGTGCAGTAGGGTCTAAAATGACCCAAGTGCCATTAGGACTGTTCAGTACTGGCAGGTACTAAGCTGTCATTTAATACTTGCTACAGTAAGCACTAAATGACTGCACAGTACCAACTGCTCAGTCAGTGGCATGTGTAGCTGCACCCAGCATGTATTAAATCTGGATGGTATTAAAGTTAGAACATGTTTTGGGCAGTCACATAGTAATTTTTACAAACTTCCACAGCTTGCTGATTGTTGGTCCCAGACCTGAAACCCTCTGGGCTGCAGATATGCAGCTTTCAATTTGATCATAGAGGAACTTGACAAGTGAAAGATCCAGGATTCTTCCTCCTGACATGTGTTCACTTTCCTCATCTTAACTGGAGGCTCTTAGAGCAGAGGGGTCCATGGTTGATATCACGGCTGAGGAAGGACCACAAATTCCTCATATTACTTCTGCAGAGTATTCTGACGATAGCTGTACATATGTTACTTAATGTACTCGGGAGATGCTTCTTGTGCAAAAATTCAGAATTGTGCTACGCTATGAGCTTACTTAGCATGTGATGAACTGCTTGCACGTGAAGTCCGTCCTTCACATTTTAAATTAATTTAACATATATGTAATGCATGACATGGCCCTACAATGTCTGAAAACCAGCTTTTAAGATTAATAGGACTTGTGCTGAAACAGATCTTCAAAGACAAAGTCCTCTAACTTCTCTTTAAATGTGAGATTAAGTTATCCAGGAAGAAAGCCTAGAAATGCTTACCTGTAACAGGCATATGCTACAATCACACATATATGTGAATATCCATTACTTTCATTGTATTTGAATGCTACATTAAATTTTACTTCATCTGGAGTAAAGCTTTAAGATATACTAATTTTCAGGTACTGAAATGTTGTGGATCAATTTCTGTACTCAATTACAACAGTGTTAATCTGGGAAGACCTCAATGAAAACCCAAAGTTTGTACACATACTAGAATATAGCTGCATTCATTTTTCCTCTACTTTTATCTATCTTATAAAGCCTAAAAAAGATCAGAGAAAATAAATTAATCATATCCAAGATGTAACTTTACCATACAGTTCTGGAAATCTGCCATTTGCGGTATTGGAAGACCTACTAATTTTTTTCCCTTGCCTGGAGGACATTAGGCAGGTGAACATGTTTAAAGCTTCATTCTAGTATGACCAAACTTTGAACAAGTCAAAGAGAATATGAAAAAAATTCTATCTATAGCATCACACCTCAGCAATTTAGTTTGAATACTTCAGAATAGCTGCTAAAATTCCTGAATCAAAGTAAATTATTTCAACTGATTTGCTCCCAGTTACATAAATTTGGTCCATTATATCAATGCCCATTACCTGAGTTAATGGGCATTACAATCTAGACTGTGTCAAATTTAAAAAAATACTGTGCTTTAAAATACATCACACATAAATCAATAATATGCGACTGACATAAAATTCTACCTGGGACCTTCTGTAATCTGGTTTCTGCTCCTTCCATTCACCTGAAATCATTCTTACTAAAGTCTCTGAAACATCTTCCTATGTAAGGCTCCGAATTAGTATTTTACCATCCTCCTCCTATCAGACACCTTTGATCATCATGTTTGTCAATCATGTTCTTCTTCCTAGAAATCTTTTCCTCCCTGGTTTTCTTTTTACAGATAATCGTTCATAACCCTTCTTTACTCCCCCACTTTGAGGAGTGGGGGCATTGCCTTTGGTCCTCTCCTCTTTCTCTCTACATTTTATAACTGAGTAATCTCATCAACAGTCAGAAAGTCAGTTGTTAGCTCTTTGCTTTGGAATCAAAGATATACAACTCTGCTCCAGACTAGCCTCTGTTTTACCAAACTTAATTTTGGTCTGCTTCTCTGCCATTTCCTTGTGGATTTTCAACTGTCATCTCAAGCTCAGAGACAAACCAAATCTCTTAATCTCCCCTCCTTCTTTCTGCAATCATTATGGACCATGCTACTAGCCTTCCTACCACTTAATATTATTACTTGGGTATCAGCTTCAATTTGCATTTCTTTCTAAATTCTTACATCCAGAATATCTAAATCTAATTGTTTCCTTAGGCCGAATGTCTTTAAGAAATGGATTTTATGGTGTATTAAAACTTTGATTGCAGCTCTAATTTACTTTGCATTTCATATACATCTGTACAATCCGAAAAGCCTGAACAATGCGGAGTTAATGCAGCTATCCTGCTTCTAGTACCCAAACTAGCTAATTAAAAACATGGCTTTGCTATTTTTTCATAGCCATTATTGAACTGTGTAGGCATATCCTTAATTACCACAGTATTTTTGATGCTGACAAGCATCATGCGCATCCTGAGTGCTGCTGCAAAGAACTTCTTCATAGTTCGTTGCTTTGACCACTACATCACCCTTCTCTTCACATCCCTCCACTGGTTCTATTTTTGCTATTGCATCAACCATAACCTACTTGTCCTCATTGTCAAGGCCCTTCATGATTTCTCCCTATTCTACTCATCTCTCACTCACTACTAAAAAAGTCATGTCATGCCTTTGAACAACACATCATGCCATTTTCCCTAACCTATTTATTTAATTTTCAAACATATATGTTCTTTGTTTCTCCCATGCCAATCCTCATGCCTGGGATAAAATCCCTGTAAATTACTGAAAGGTCACCGATCATCCTCTTAACTTTCTAAAAATTCATTGCTATAATACCATGAAATATTTGAAAATAGTTAAGTTGATACTTACATCCCTGTTACTGGCTAATAAATACTCTTCCTACTGCATGGAGGATACATGCAGGCATTACATTTAGATTAATTTACCCAGGGTGAGTTTGATCTAAATGCCTAGGAGTGCAGGCATACAGAAGGCTTAAATCACCCCAAAAATGGCATGCCTGATCTAAGTTCACCTCAGGACATGCACTAGCTTGGATGGAGAATGAGTTAACCTGATCTAAAAAAGGATTAATTTGATCTTCCAAATGTATATGCATTTGCAATGCAACTCCAGGGCTAGGAAACCCCAGCCATGTACTCCAGTCCCAGAAGCTATTTTTACTGGGCTATTTTTAGCCCTTGACCTCCAACCCAAGTGGGCAACCCAGCCACCCAACAGACCTACCAACCCTCCCCTCCAGATGCAGAAGCCCCTCTGATCTCCCTCCCTTAGACCTGCTATCTGCCCCTGAACCAGTCCACCCCTTTCCCAAGCCTAGTTACTTACACCAGTTTCATGATGTAGCTCCCAGAAGCAATGAACAGCTGCACATAATCTTGGCCTTTTTGCTGTACCACAGTGAGATACAGGATACTAGACAGACCTGTGGTCCAATCAATTTGGCAACTCTTTTAGATTAAACCAAAGTGAAAGTGTTTCATTTACTTGTACCAGAAAGTATTATTATACAGTCTAATCCTGCTTTGCACTCTTTTGTCTGCTAGGGAACTGCCCAACATACATGATAGCTGATTAGTCCTGCAAGCTGTGGGTCTGAGCGCTTTTCTTTTCCTAGTGATTTCTGCTGCTGCAGCCATTACACAACTAATCTGCACAGCAAAAGAGACTAAAATAGATTAACTGAAGAACTGTATCGGCCAGCATACTACACAAAGCAGTATTAAAATGCAAACACCTAGTTACATGCTGGGCATACCTCATTAAATAACATGGTAACAAGCCTTAATGAGGTGCAAACAACCGAGTCATGCTGTTCCAGCATGGACTACTTTGCATACTTAAACTAGCCTTAGTGCATCTAATCGAGAAACAAGAATTTTGCAAATGCCTTGCACCATTTGTGCAATTTAAATGGCTGCCTGTGTTACCTGGAGATAACTTAAGAGACTTCCTACATCTCTGAGTGGATGGAACTGAATTGTGAAAATCATATACAGTCAAAGATAAAAGTTAAGGTTTTCAGGCTATTTCCATTAAACTTCTGTTTTCGTCTGGAGACCTTTCACCTTTAAAAAGATGTAAATATAATGTCTGATATATTAAAACAAAAAGAAGTAAACATAACAAAATAAATCTTTCTTATATTTCTAGCTTGTATTGGATTAGGTATAGTATCAATTGATAATGTATGAGTTTCTAAAGCATTTTTTTGTTTTCAACTAAAGACATTTTATTTTAAAGTTTGACATTCAATCTTCTATCTGTACTAGACTTAGATATGCTTTATATTCAATGAATACTAATTATTTGGCAAGAGTTCCCCCCTCCCCTCACATAAGCTATGTACAAAAATGTCAGTTTAGTTGTGTTTTTGGTTATTATGTACATGTGAATGGTTTAAGGGCAGAAAATGTTTACATTTAGGTTCATTTTTTTAAGTCAATGTAATTTTAAATTACATGCTATTTCCATTCCAGGATGAATTTTTCATCATATCACTCCTGCATAATATGATACACACATGAAAGCTTGTATGAAACCTTTAGGGTCTTGACAACAAATAAGCAGACCACTGCAGTTGAGACTAGAATCCTTTTTGTGCAGCTTGCAGACCATTAATCTATAGCCTTTGGGTTAAAGACTGAGTAGTTGACATTAACTGGTCCTTTTTTCTTTTCTATTTGCCAGCCATGAAATGAAGACATATCCCAAAAAGGAACAGAAATCATATGTGGTTATTTTCATGGATACTGATGTCCTTCCATTACAGTATAACTTTCTTAAGGATTATCACTTGGCAAAGTAAGCATGAATGAGTATAGTATAGAACAGCCTCCTTGAAAGGAAGTATTAAAATAAAAAGGAGATCCAGATTTGTTTGCATTCATTTAGTCTAAGATGAATTTCTTTTTCCATTTTTACTCTACATTCTCCCCATGATCATAGGCAGAAAATTTGATATTTTTCCCTATTTCCATAAAGGTCATGAGCAAAATTGAGTATGACAGTCTAGACTTCTATGTAATGGCCTTTTTTTAAATGCAAAAGCTACATATACAAAGAATCTACCACACGGAGAATACTGAAGTCATCGTTCAGACCCTAGGCAATATTGTGTCTGGCTGAAAAAAAGAACGACATGTTGACATGAGTCCTATTGGTTTGTACTAATGGCTGTTAAAATATAAAAATGGAATTGCTCGACTTTATCACATGCAACTCCAGCTTCCACTGCCATTGGCATTGAACTGTTCATTCAGAATGCTGATTCTGTAAACAGAGACTTCCACTTTCTGGTTCATAGATGCATAAGCTAATATGCTTTCAGGGCTTCAGAAACAAGCAGGCAGATTGAAATGATTCTTCCAGTGACCTCAAAGTACTTCGGTACTCTACAAAAAAGATCCCAACTTCTTCACCCTTCTTTATTAGGTCCTCCATACACTTGTAAGAATTTAGGATACAAGGATAGTCCCCCCACCAGCAGACAGATTATCAGTTCCTTCAGCTTCATTTCTTCAGATCCTCCTTTTCCAAGTCATTTATTTACTGGCCCCACTCCCATATCCCCAAACTTGACTTGTACTGAGATGTGAAGGAAGGTGGAGATTCCTTTTTCTGAGCATCCACAATTTTGTTCTTCTCTATAGAGGGAAGAGGGATGATTTAATGGGCAATGTGCTGGGTTAGGATGTAATTCTGAGATGAACTTTCAGCCATATATGTTGCTTAATCTTTCCTGTACTTCAGCCCTCCCTTTGTAAATGGGCCCAAGAGTTTCCTTCAATCCACTGTGAAATGCACAGATATTATGGTCGTGAGGAGCTTGAAAGTACCTCAGGACCAAACAGAGAGGATTAATCCATCAATGAGAACATGAAGAACAAGTAGAGTAGTAAAGAAAAAAAAAACCCTGAAATTGTTCCAAAGATGTATACCCCCTGCAATACCAGTGTGCAGGGCATGAACTACAAGACTTCCCTCAGTGTTTGTATTGTTAAATCACCTAGGTTTAGAGGGCAAGCCACTCTTCCTCAGGCAACAATGAACAATAACTTACAGACAGATCATTTCATATTTTATTTCTGTTCTGAGTGAAACTAATAAATCAACGTGAAGAAGTCAACTGAGGCAAAGAAGAAAGCAGCACAATGTTTTGGAAAATTTTAGGCACTATGATAAGTGCTCTAGGAAGTTCATTCTTTGCTGGCTCAGTTGGATTGAGTATTTATTGTATGGCAGCTCCTCAAAGCACTTGTCTAACAAACTGAATCACTTACACTGCCTTTTTATTTTTTTTAACTATTTGTTATAGCAGTGGGTAGATAGTGTCCCACTCTCACACTTATTGGCTAGGGACAGAAGTTACACATAAACCAGTGTAAGTGACCAGGAACTGGTTTAAACCTGTAACAGAACAGAAGTTCAGTGCACATAAAACAGTTTCAAAATGGCAGAAACTGGTTTAAGATAAACCCGATTGAATGTAGTATCAGATTTGGGTCAAACTGGTTTATGGAACTTCTGTCCCAAACCCTTTCCAGGTTTAAGTTAAATCAGAGTTCCTCAACATGCTTTTAAGCCCTGGGCTGTGCTCTCTCCTCCAGTGAAGCAGTGCTGGCCCTGCCAGCAGGGACCACCAAAAGGCCCATATTATTCCCTTCACAGACCTACATTGTGGGACTACCCCCACTCCCTTGTGTCAATATGGATGCTGGTATGAGGGCATTGGTCAAAAAAGACTGGGTGCATCTACAGAACATGTTACTTTGCAGTGGTTACTGAGCATTTATTTAGTACCTATATAAGCAAGTACTAAATAAATGTGCAGTTAAGCAGAGTTACTGCACAGTAGCACCAGCGAACACCTTTTAAATGACACTACTGGGCAGTAGCCTAATAATGCTGCACAGTAGCATATTACCACTGCCTGTTATGTGTTGCACTACTGCACAGTATTATTCAACTACTGCACAGTCAGTGTCTTGCACAGATGCAGCCAGTGAGTCTGCATGGTCCTTTTCATAATTAAATTGATTTGAATAACATTTGTGTTGCCAAATTTTCATGTGCTTAGCACTTAGAACTGATGCTACTGTTTTCAAAAGCGCTCAGCTTTCATGTAGATACAGTAAAGACAATGTAAGTTCAGCAAAGACCAGATTGCTGGGAGGAATAAAAAGTGCCCCACCTCCTGATGTCATAAGTAGCTAAAATAAGCTCTAAAATAATTGATGAGCTTGGCAAAGTTCCACTGGCAGAACCTGGTTGCTATACTCTGTGGTCCTGCTCATCATATTAACATGTTTTTAATGGTATAACTGCACACACAATTTCAAATACTCACTGAAACTCTATACAGGCAACCCCCACTTCATGCTCTTAACTGGTTCTGGAAAAAACGAGTGTTAAGTGGAACAGCATTATGCAAAACCCATTTCCCCATAGGAATTAATGTAAATAAATATAATTCATTACCAGGGCAGTGCTGTTGATTCCCTCTGTGTTGGGTGGTGGCCAGGGGGGCCAGTCACGGCCACAGTCATGATCACTCCAGGCCGGCTTCCCCTTCTCCCTGCTAGTGCAGCCCAGTCTGGCTCAATAGAGCCCCTGCCAGCCCAGGCCCCATGCTTCTGCTGCCCTGCCCTGGGCCCCTGCTGGCCCTGGCCCCGCACTCACACCCGCCCACCTACTCACTCACCTCTCCACTTGCTGCCACCATTTCCCCACTTCCCTACCCACCACCACACACCACGTCTTCGCCCCCCCAACTGCTGAGTTGAGAAAATATACCATATTTCTTTAAACTTTCTTTCTAAATGAACACACAAAGAAAAGATAAACTAAATATATTTAGTCAATAATTAGGAAAGACACACAAGAGATAATGCCTTGGTGGATAGGTATGGACTGTGTTAAATACAAGGACTGGTCAGAAGGAACTACCTGTAGAAAATGATTCCAGGAGCATGATCAGTTAGTCTAACCTGAGTGTCCTTTATTTTAACACCCTCTTACTTAGAAAGTTGAATTTCTTCTCAAACCAGCTACAGAATATCATTCTTTTATACTTACTATATTTTCTCAGATGTCTTATGCCCTCAGATAAAACATGCACTTTGTTTTTGGAAAGCAGAATGTAGAAAAAAAATATTTTTTTCCCAGAATCAGGGTCAGGTGTGCTACCAAGAGTAACTTCTCCTAGAAACAGAATATCCAGGAGATGTGGTATCCCATGAATCTGGGTAAGGCAGCAGGAACTTCTTAGTGTGGCAGGACAGCAACAAGGCTAGCCCCAGAGCCTTGCAAAGGGAGTAGCAAGACTGTTACTTTTTACTCTAAATAGTTCTTTATGTTAGTTCCATAAGGCTGTTATATATTGCACTTTTGGTGACCCTGCGGCCTGCAGGTAAAGGAAAGTAGAGGGCCGGGAGTAAAACTAGGGTGCTGTGCACAAAAGGTCCATTTTTACCTGAGTGCTGTGTGGAGATTACCTGTGTACTGTGTGAAAATCCTAAGTGCCATGTGGGAGTTACCTCTGTGTGTTGTGTGGAAATCTTGAGTGCTGTGTCCAACACAGGTATAAAAGGTAATGGTACCTCAGAGTCTGTGTGCATTTGTGGGTGTGCCTCTGTGTCTGAGAGAGGGCCTGAGAGGTTGGAGTGCCTAAAAGGTTGGAAAGACTGACAGAAAGAGAGAGAGAGAGAGAGAGAGAGAGAGGCTGCAAGGTGGTGAAAGGAAGTTTGGAAAGGAAGTTTGAATGTCTCAAGGGTAGTTTGTGGATGAAATTACCTACCACTGGTACAGGTGAGATTAAAACTACGGCATTTTAAGATTACCTCATTGACACTGTGACAGGAGAATACTTGAGTGTAGTCCTGGTTCATCCTATTCTATCTCCAGTTGTACTACTTTGTAATCCCATTAGGTAAATAGCGCACATCCCTCCCTTTGTTTTATGTCTGTAAATCTAGTATGTATTCCTGTATATTATAGTATAACTAATAGAAATTAGTGTATATTTAACAGTGTAAGTTGTTAATTTGAAATAGTGTAAGAGTAATAGATTTCTATCCTCCACTTGTCATTTGTTGTATTAATAAACTGTTTTAGTTTGTTTAAGTTTTAAATCAGGGTTTGAATGTATTGTTGAATTACATCTGGCTCCTCTTAAGACTGGTCTGAGCACCCAGTTGACAAATGCTGGAGCTTGGATCATGCTTGTTAGTCCCCTGCCCATTAGACTATTAATTAGCTAGTGACCTTGGCTGTCTAAGTCCTGTCTAGGACCAACAGATTGGGTTGATACATTTGAATATTTGGACAAATAGATGTTCATGGCCAACAGTTTCTGTAAATAAGTAAGTGTTTGCGCACTGCAAGTGTCATCAAGGTACTACAGACTTTATACAACAGCTCAATTGCTCCTCTAGGCATAAACTATATTGCTCAGTCTTTAGCTATGCCCATGGACTGCCCTCCTGTTGTCCTACTGTTAGCTAGGCATTTAATGATAACTGTCACAGTCAGGAGAACGGATCCTCCTCCACCATTGAAAAAGTGTCAAAGAGTGATTTCAATTAAGATAGATATGAAGAATATTCAATATTTAGCCTTTTTAAAAAAAAACTTTTTTTCATATGTATTTGCCATCCTTCTGTATAGACCTGAAAGGGGCTGTTTTTTTTTCAATACCAGTTTTGTCCTTTTTCTGTTCCTGAAATATGGGGTTCTGTTTCTCCAATGCGTCCAGAGAAAGATTCCATTTATTTTCTTTTTTTCCACCAACATTATCTCTAGGAACAGGTTTGGTTGCTGAACTGAGTTTGTTCCGTTATGTGGTATATTTAAGGTATTCTAAAAGCATCTTAGAAAGGAATAAGCTAGTGGCTCAATGGCAGTCAAGGCAAACAACTGTCATTATTGGTCAGAAACATTTTATGCACAGCCTCATTTTTACTCTAGGTACTCTTGCAAAGAATTATATCCTGCTTGTTTAAGATGTACTCTGTAAAGCTCAGAGGATACAATCAACTTGAATTTTTGTCATTTAAAACATGCATTCATAGTAGTTTCAGGTACACCACTGCTAATTCTTGTGGTTTACAATCATATTCTCCTATTTTCTTCTCCTCCTTGTTTTTTTAACTATTTTTGCAGAGGAGATACTGAGTCAAATACACTCAAAGTGCAGTCAAAATTTACAATATAAATAGAAATGATAGAAAAAGCATGTATTTAATTTGAGAGATACCTACTACTTTAAAGCACTGTAAGTAAAACAAACAAAACCACAATATGGCTGCATCTCCATGAGACACCTACTGCATAGCAGTTCATTACTATTGTGCAGTAGCTCATTAGTACAGCACAGCAGCACTGCAGGGCATAAACTGTGACATGATGCTGCTGTGCAGTACTAATAAGCTACTGTACAGTCAGCATCACCTGGAAGCCATGTGGGGACACTACTGCACAGTAACATTGGTTACTGCCCAGTCATTTAGTACTTGGTTATGCAAGTACTAAATGACTGCGCAGTAACAACTGTGCAGTAAGTGTCTCATATAGATGCGGCCTATGCAAGTGATCCTTTAGTCTCTAACTTCTAACACATTTCAGAAGTAATTTGATCTGAGCCACAGATGGTCAAATTTAACTTTTTGCTGACTATGGCAGAACAAACTCATTGTAAGATCCTGATGTAGACGCTGACTGTTGTTTTCTATTAATTTTCCATCTCTGCTGTCAAAAATGTAAAACTATCCAACTGATTTAACTTTAGGTAAGTATAGTTTTGACTTAACCTATTTGATACTGAATGATTAACTATATCAAAATTAAATTGTATGATATACTTTGCTAGTTATTCCCTAGATGAAATCTACCTATGCAAGGAGTCAATGAGATGCACCATTTTAGTCATGACAAATTCTTGATTTGAATACATACTATGTATTTGTTATTCACCATTGATTACTCATCCACAATCCCCACAGGAAAACATGGAATGAGATAGAATAAGTGCATGCATGACCATACACAAAAAGAAAAAAACTACTGAAGGGACACATATACATATGCTATTAATACTATAAAGGCTTACTGCACAGTAAAATACTGTGCAGTAAGCCTTCCCTGAGAGCACATCTACACTTGCTCCCTCTTGGGAGAAAATCTGTTCCCAGCAGAAGCAGCCTAGTACAGGGCTTCTCCAACCCTGTTCTGACCTCTTTAGCAGCCAAGGGGAGGCTCTAGCACCCCCATGGGTGCTAGCCTGTTAGCTAGCAGGGAGCATAGGGCTGGTCTCTTTGCATATGGGGCCAAGAGAGCTCTGCTAGCTGCAGTAGGAGATGTCCTGTACAAATTGGCAGGGGTCCTGATGGGCCAGGAGACAGCTGTCACTGCACAGCTCTCCCAGCTCCCTGAACATACAAACAAAACCAGTGCCCAGCAGTGCTTTCCCATGCAGCTGGGGGTTGGCCTGGAGCTGTCTTTCTTCTGGGGCAGCTCCCAGACAGCTCCAAGATGTGCAGATGTGACAGGCTGGCTGCAGTGACCTGGCCCAGGGGTTTTGAAAGGGCAAAAGATGATTGGAGGACTTGGGATTCCCTTTCCGCACCAATCAGGCCCCAGAGACTCACCCCCCCATGACCCGATTGGCTCCTTGGGTTACCTGGAGGGGGATAAAAGGGACAGTGTGGGCTGACTCAGGAGAAAGACTAGCAAGGGACAACAAGGAAGGGGCTTTACAGAGCTGGTAAGAGCTGAGCCAGCAGGGCAGGAGCAGTGCCCCAGAAGAGCCTGAAAGAGCAGGACCTGCAGGCAGCAGTGGGACCCTCAGCAGCATGGCGTGCAGCTGGCAGGAGAGGCTCCCCTCTTAGTTCCAGGATCACTAAGGAGAGACTGCAGCCAGCAGGAGAGGCTCCCCAGCTCCAGGAAAGATCTGAGCAGCGACCTGTGGGATTCCCAGCTCCGCCTCCATCTCTTTCAATCAGAGGCCGGGCAGCTCAACATGAGGCTGGGGCTCCAGGAAAGTCAAGACCCCTAGCAGGTTGGAGTAGCACCACCAGTGGTGGTGATGTGGCAGCATTCCTGTCTACTACATGAGAGATCTGGGTTCCAGTCCCAGCTGAGGTGACTTGGGGTGAGTAAGATAACAAAAAGCAAATCTTGCAGTAGAAAGGGGCCATTGTGTTTTCCCCCCTCCAGGTACCAAGGCCATATGTTTCCTTGTCATTTGACATTTTGTGCCTTTTTGTATTTCACCAACCCATATTTTTGTTCTGTTGTTTGTGTCTTATATTTTGTTAACCCTGTTTTGTCAGTGATTGTAAGTGTCTAACCTTTGTTGAATCCTGCCCCCTTGGGGCATTGTAGTGTCCACCATACCCTCTGATTTATGCCTTTAGGTAAGTTATGTTCCCAGTATTAAAAGGTATATGGTTAAGTCCCCATTGGTGGTCTGGCTCTGCTTTATAGGGGAGGAGAGTCCCTATACCTCCCACAGTGCTTGTGCACCTGCTTTGATCCCTTCAGTTGGAGAGAGGGTACCTCTTGGAGTACTGCCCAGGTTACACAATGATTTCCCCACCCAGCCCAGAGCTGGCTGGGAGCTGCCCCAGAAATGGGCCAGTTCCCAGCCAGCTCTGGGATGGGCAAGGAAGAAGAAAGCTCCCAAATCCTGGCACTGCTCAGGTCCCAGCTCCTGGGGTGATCCAGGAGTTGAGCAGTGCCAGGACTGGGAAAGCTCACCAGCCTTTGTGGCCCCCTGGTGTTGGGGATGACCAGGAGCAAATTTGCTCCTGTATTTATAGGTAGTAGATAACTTCACAGTAGACTAATTTACTGTGCAGTAAATAGTGTGCATATGTAGAGAGTGATGCTTTACTGTGTAGCAAATTAGTCTACTTTGTAGTAAAGTGTCTTATGTAGACACCCCCCAGGTCTGCATGTTTTCCATCTCATATATTCATTTATCTTAATGTCAGATATGTGGGGCTTCTCACATCTGAGACAATTTACCTTAATCTAGAGAAATAACAAGCCTCTGAAAAACAGAGCAGGCAGGGTTTGTGGTAGAGGTGATATCTTTCATTAGTCCAACAAGGTTTTTGCCAAAAAAATATTTAAGCTTTTAGGCACAAACACTGTTCATCAGGCATTGGAGAAAACATTGTAAAAGTTCTCCTGGTTAGAAATGAAAGTTCATATTTCATAGGATTTCACAGAGGAGTCAATAGATAGAAAACTTCTTTGGGTAGGCACTTCTTAGCTGGTAAGGAGTTTTCCGTCTATTGACTCCTCTGTGAAATCCTATGAAATATGAATCATCATTTCTACCCAGGAGAACTTTTATCAACGTTTCTCCGATGCCTGATGAAGGGTGTCTGTACCCAAAAGCTTGCAATTAAAAATTTTTAATGCAAAAATCTTGTTGGTCTAATGAAAGATATCACTTCTACCATTAGCTCTGATTACCTTTTCCTCTAGACCAATATGGCTACAACCTGGATACCTGAAAAGCAGAGGGCTTTTTTTCTGGGAAAACAGTGGTATTTCAAATTGGGCACGTAAAATTAATGCATACCTTGGAAATTACTGTGTCTGTGTCTTAGTTCATCATCTTTTCAATGTGGAAAATTCCACCCCTAAGTCTTACAGCACTATTGAAAAACATGAATTTATTCTATTTATTTGTTTATTTATGTGAAGAGCTCAGATACTATCGTGAGCAGTGAGCACCATAGAGAAAATGAATAACTCTCTCATCAGAGTAGGATTTTTATACCTGAATCTGAATCTTTCTTGCACTATCAGATGTTATGTAGAAGGCTTTTTGCATATTCTCTGTGCTTCTGAGTCGCATAAGTTTTCCTTTACTTGGTGATGTTAAATGGAAGGATTCTTTTTTTCAGTTGTCACACTTCCTATATTATTTCAGTTGCTCAGTAGAACACTTACTATGGTGGATAGTGTAGCATTTTTCTTACCACATCCCAGATAGTTTGATCTTCTTTTTCTAGATAATTTTAGAGATTTGAAATTGTTGAACTCCCTGATACATTTTAACAGTAGTTCATTCCACTTAATATGCACTATTAATATGTAATATTTGGCTAAGGTACTTCCTCTAAAGGCATGTAGATGTCTCTCAGTACCTTAGTGGATGTTCAGCTTTCACATCCAGAGGTTAATATGTAAATAACATTTAAATTGAAGAAGCACAGTAGATTTGGTGGATAAATCAGACTTAAGTCAGCAAATGCAGCTGCTGCCATGACAACTTGAGAACTTTTTTCTTTCTGCATATCCTCATTAGGTACCATATTATTGCCAAGATGTGTAAATGGACTAATTTCCACATATATTATTATTAACTTTATTTCTTCAATTATTTTTGCAATGCTGGACAGTTTTTTGGTCTTTATATGCATGCCAGTTGAACTGTTAATTAGAAAAACCTTTGTGCAGTAGTCTTGCACAGTCCATGCCATGAAAAAGCCAGTTTATACAAGTACTAAATGACTGTGTAGTAATGACTGTACAGTCAGTGTCTCATGTAGACATGGCCAGTGAATCATAACAGTAAAACTCTTACCAGCTCAACAAAGTGTTAACTGACAAATTAATACTGATGTAGGGTCTGTCAAGGATAAACAACAACATGTCCTTAACAGCAGGGAAAGAAAAGAGGGGCTTTACACTTTCAGAGGGTGCTAAGGTAGGGTTACCATATTTCCAGTTTCAAAAAAACCCTACACCTGTAGGGGAGCAGGAGTATATAATTGTGAGGGAGTGGGGACAGTGATATGCCTGTGCCCTACTCCTTCCCCTCACTCCTAAGTCACAGCTACCCCATCCCTGCTGCTTCCCCTCACTCCTGACCCATGGTACCCTGCCCCCAGACCATGTTGGTGCCCTTCACTCCCAACCTGAAGCCCCCCTGCCCCTGCTAATACCCTTTATCCTGATCTGCAGCCCCTTACCTGCCACCAGACCTGCTGGTGTCCTTCACTCCTGACCCACAGTCTTCTGCCCCTGCAGCCCTGCTGGTGTCCCTCACTCTCATCCCACAGCCTCCTGCCCCCCCCTCCCCCCAGTTCTGCTGCCCACACAGCTTCCTGCTGCTCTCAAAGAATCCCCCTCCCCGCCCTGCTGCAGTTTCAGTGCCAGCAGGCATGCACACACGAAACACATACAGACTTTTCTGACTGCAGCTGCTCAGGGCCACATGCAGACCATGTGATGGCCCTGCTTCCAATTGCCCTGCCACCACTCCCCAAGCCCCAAGCAGCTCCTTGCTAGGGAAAGCTGGGAAGTACTAGGAAAGAACAGGCAGAACAAAATCCCAGAAATTTGTTGATATTTTTAAAAAACCACCAGGATACAGATCAGAGTATCCAAAAAGAGGATATGTCCAGGAAAACCTGGATGTATGGTAACCCTAGCTAAGGTGACCAGCACTACAAGAAATCACCATATTTGCTTGAATATAAGATGACCCAGAATATTAGATAACCCCCCTCCCAACAGTTAAAATCTATATATGGAGAATTTATAAGTTTTCCAGGTATAGAACATACTAATTAGAAGTTTGCCTTGAATTTGCCCCCCGCCCCTCCTGCTGCTATAACAGGGAAAATAAATTGGGAAGGGGGCACTAGCCCCCTTATCCTCTATCCCCCAAAACATCATCCTGCAGCCCCTGCCCCTTATTGCCAAACCCTGCTCTCCCTGAGCACATGGAAATGAGGCACAAATTTGAAAACACTGACCTTGAAACAAGCTTACCTGTAATAATGTGCATATAGGCAAACGACTACAGGTACCCATAGACTTAGTTCATCCAGAATTGATACATTTTATCTCATTTGAACATTCCGCAAGTTTTAATATAGGTACTCCATAAACACACACTTAATCAGTACTTTTGTACCTACTTACTTAAAATACAAACTATGCATGGTATTAGCTCAAAGCCAAAGGGCTCATAATTTCCCATGTAGTTCATTAGGCTGGATCCCACCAGAGACAACAGGATTTCAAGCCCATGGTGACCCTACAACTGATCACTGTTCAGTATGTGTGTACTCCAGATAACCCGCAACAAAGGATCCAATTAGTCTCCTCTCCCAATGACTGGAACTGGGTGTCCTTGTCACAAGACCTGGGATCATCAAAACATTTATATGATAAGAGGGGAAGATCAACCTGGTCTGGCTTCAACTCATGCAGGGTGAGGCCACACTAATCATATGGGACACAGTGAGAGAGGAAGGGCAACAGAGGGAGTCTGAGTGAACTGTTTAGAGCCCCATTTGGTGATGTTTGCCAGACATTAAAGGTTGGTGAAGAAACTGGAATAACTGGAAAAGGGAAAGAAAGGTACAACTCAGCTTGGGGAGTGGAGAGGAAATCAAAATGTATTCTGTGTAGTGACTTGCTATGACTTGAAAAAAGAGTTGGTGCTGAGGGGAGGCTACACGCAATAGGCATTACCATACATTTTATTCAGGTAGGCTGCATGAACCTTTTCTTGTGGTAGGTTCCCATCAGCATTTAGACACCACAGGAGGGCTTCAGAGCTTGCTCCTGCCTTGCTGAATGCCAGCCTGGTGCTCATTCTCTCCTGGGGGACCAACCAACTGCCCATTTTTCGAACAAAATAAAGAAATAAAAAAGTTTATCAGCATCTCAACCTGTTGACTAAGATTAAATGTAGCATTTTTGGCACCAAAGAAGGGTACCAAGGCTGGCTCTGGCTCTCCTGGTGCCAGCAGTACTTTTTGGTATTGCAGTACTTTGAGACCTGGTGCCAGTTCCCTGTAGAGGGAACACCTTCCCATTTTTTAAGAGCCAAAACAAAAAAGATTACCATCAGTATGTCTGCCCAGTATGGGCCATATGTTTTATAGTCATGCTTAGTGTTGGTTGAATTTCATCAGTTGGTTTCCATTACTGAGCACAGCAGCAGTTTAATGAAACAAAATATATTTAATGGGGTTTTGTCATATGTGAATAATATAAGACCAGGCCCCGCCCCCCCATGCTGAATGTATCCCTTGTCTTGTATTTGAGTAAATATGGTACGTTGATTTTGACAAAGAAATTAAACATCTAGACTCTAATGCTGTAACATCTCACAGCACGAAAAAAGAGAAAAAAATGTGAAAGAGGCCGTATAAATGTAAAACCTGATAAAGAAGCAGCCGATAGCTAAGTTCCTGAGTAGGCACTAAAAGCTGTGAAGATGAGACCACTGATAAAACTGTCACACACTCTTTGACAAAGTGTGTGACCAGACCGTGTCCCCACAGCTCTGGAGAATATCTGATTAAAGTCACGTACCAAAGAAGGTTAACCTAAGCAATTGTAACAAATGGCTAGATGTGTCTGAAAAGAATGTAAAAGTCTTTTGTAATACCATCTAAAGCAGACTAAAAGAAGAAGTTGAGGCAAAGCTAAGAAAGGTGTAGGGTAAATTTCAGCCTAGAAGATCATATTACCCAAGTCTTCATTCAAAGAATAATCATTGAAGAGCACATTAAATTCCCAAAACCACTCAGCACAAACATCCCAAATTTCAGGAATGTATTTTAAAACCTCCAGTATGATGCATTCCAACATTTTGAAGGTTTTAAATAATGTGAATGGAGCAACACAACAAACATGTGGATAACAAACCCTTCTTCTTAATAACTTCTCACTAAGAATTATTTGCACTGAATAAGGTAAGAGTCCTATGCAAAATAATAGGATGCGATTATTTTGGGAATTGGGATTTCTAGCCAGCCTGGATACACAGCTGAAACTCAAAAAGAAATAATACAAAAAATGGAACTTTATCATTTCCCTGGGAAAAGTATGACTATTGCACAAGCATTCAAATATAAATTTAGGAAGGTCAACACACAATTTGAGATGCATGTGCAAGAGGCATACAAGGAAATTAAAAGGGATTCTATGAATATGTCAAAAAAAGAGGAAAACCAAAGCAGCCATAGATTCCCCCATGGAATACAGAGGCAATCCAGTTATGGATGCTCCTGAGAAGGCTAAAGTATTTAATGTTTTTATTTACTTCATCTTCACAAATAGAGGCACCTATCAGATGACAAGTGTAGTTAGCAGCAAAGATAGGGAAGAAGATAAACAGCCTAGGGTAATGGCAGAGCAGGTTAGGGATTACTTAGGATTCAAAACAGACATTGTCATGTGCATCCATAGTTATTTTTAATTTTTTTTTTATGCCAGCACAAGTTACAAACCAAAATTTTAGCCCCTTGTGATTCACTCGCTTCAAGCCCCCTTGAAGGGAATTCCTACGGTGCATAAACCAGGCTTGTAAGCCATGACTTGAGGCACATATCTGCAATAGGAGAACCTGCATAGGGTTTTCCCTGCTTGCAGACGTGCTCTGGGAATCTCCTGCAGAGGAGATTCACATATCTTGATGTACCCTGACTTATTGCTTGCATCTGCAAGTAGACAGGACTAGGATCCAGGATGACCTGGATAGACCACAGAAATGTTCTGCAATCAATCGGGTAAGATTCAGCAAAGACAAATGCAAAGTTCTGCCCTTGGACAGAATAACTGCGTGCACATATAGGAAGTATGTCTGCATGTGCCCCTGTACTGTGCAGTCATTTAGTACTTGCTTCAGTATTGTGCAGTCCCAGAGGTGCATGATGGTTTTGACCTGCTACATCACTGTAGTGATTAGTTACAGTGACATAGCATTGGTTTGTGCCTGTTGATGTTAAGTTGCTGTAGCCATAAATGACTGGTGCCTCCTGAGACTGGGAGGGCAGGGGCACCATGATGGCAAGTGAGGCCTGCCCACAGCTGGCAATGGTATTGGCAATAGTGGGGGGGAGTGGCAAGCGGTGAGTGAGGACTGCCTGAAGATACTACCAACCACATCAGTGGTGGGGGAAGGGGGTAGCTATCTGTAACTGCCTGCAGAAGCCAGTGTTGGCTTCAGCAGTAGCCAATCACAGGGGGGCACAGGATCCCTCACCCCCATGTCCCTCCTACACATCGCCTATGGCTGTAGCAATGAGCTATGTCACGATATCTCATTGTTACAGGAGCATAGTGTCTCACGTAGATGCACCCATAGAACAGGGAATGACCAACTAAGCTGGAATATTACAGTAAAGGTTGTATAAACGGGAGTATCACTTGCAACTCAAGGGACATGATTCTTCCACTCTATTCAGCACTAGTGACGCCTCACCTTTAGTTCTGTGTCCTGTTGTGGGCCCTATACTTCAAGAAGGATGTGGACAGTTGGGAAAGATAGTGGAGAGCAAAAAAAAGTGACCGGGGTCTGAGAAGCAAAATTTATGAGGAAAAGCTGAAAGAACTCGGGTCATTTAGCCTAGAGAAAAGAAGAATGAAGGGGGGATTTGATAACAGTTTTCAAAAACCTGGAGGGTAATTATAGAGAGGGTGGTGATGTGGTTCTAAGGGACAAGACTAGGAGTAGTGGCTTCAAGCTGCAGCATGGAAAATTTAGTTTGGAGATTAGGAAGAAATTACTGACTATGAGGGTGATCAAGCCTTGGAACAGACTGTCTAGAGAAACTGTGGAATCCCCATCCTTCAGAGTTTTCAAGAGCAGGTTAGACAGAACCTTGTTTAGGATGGTTTAGTCAGGGATGTCCCTATCTTGATCAGACTGGACTAGATGGCTTCATGAAGTCTGTTCTAGCTTTATTTTTCTTTGATCCTATTATCCTATTTATATTAAAAACTGCACAAAGCACAGTTTAAGCAATGCTATTCTGGCATGTAGCAGAGGCCCCTAACTCCTGCTACATGAAAAGTAGGGAGCCATCACCAAAGATCTGCGGTTAAGTAGGCAACTAGGCAGGGGTTAAAGAACAGCAGGGAGGAAAGCACCATCTATGGCTCAGGGCTTAAGCTGCAACACATGAGAGCAGACTGACTGACTACCCAGGTGACTGGAGAAGGCAAAGCCCCAGCCCATTAAAAGCATGGCTCCTGGATCTCGCTGGAAGCAGAACTCCCGCTGGCAGCAAAGGTGAAAGAAGGAAACTCAACCAACTAGGTATATGAGAAACTGCTACAGAGCCACTAGCCAAATGTAGGAGGTGGCTGAGGACCTAGGGAGACCCAGAAGGGGTTTATCTATAGTGGGCACAGAGTAACACTAGAGGACTGGGTATAGCTGTTAGCATGGAAAAGAGCCAGAGGGGTGCCTGAGGGTCATGCCAGATTTTGAACCCTGCAAGAGACAGAAGCAGGCTGAGGCTGAAGGGGGCAAGGGTTTGACCCTGAGAGGAGACCCTCTTAGCCTCAGACAGAGGGCACCTGAGGCCAAGAGGATGGGAGCCTGATCCCAGAGGGAGCAACAGGGGAGGCCTGAGGGTGAGAGGGCCAGAACCTGAGCCCAGAGGGGTTGACAGAAGCAGTCTGAGGCTGAGAAGGTCAAAGCCTGAGCCCAAAGGAGGCAACAGGGGCAGTATGAGGTCCTCTGCCTCTCACAGAGGGTGACAGAGGTGTCCAGAGGTAGATAAGAGGCTGAGACTGAAAGTCCAGGTCAGAGCCAGTCAGTTTAGGCTACCAGTCTATACCCAGAGTAACCTGTAGGATAAGTCTAAGCCTATGCAAGAAAGTAAACAGCAACAGTGAAACCTGTGAGGGATGGACATGACTGTAGGGTGGAAGGAGGCTATGAATTCAGCCCTCAAGGCAATTGGGGCCAGAGGAGTCTGAGCCACAGCCCCCCTTCCCCCACAAGAAAACAATGACTGCACAGTGAGGTAGGAGCCCCAGGCTGAGAGACAGGGACATAGACTGTGTTTCAGGGTTGGAGGCCCAAGTCAAGTCCACAGAACACTAGGAAGAGCACTCAGAGCACACCAGCCTCTAAGGACAGCCTCCCCTCTTTATTAATAGCATTAAGGTGTGGCAGGTAAGGCACCAGGGTGGTACCCTATGAGGCTGGTGTAAGAGCCTGGCAGGACTAAGGCAGCCACCAGCAGGTACCATGGCCAACCTAGTCCACATCCTACTAAATGGCATCTCCCAAGTTCTGAGTGCTTTGTAAATATATTGCCATTTTGTGTCTGCATGGGTTGTATGAATTTGTTATATCTAATATCTCAAGATATCAGGTATAAATTGTTTCTAGGAAGCCTTCTGAATTAAAAATGTTGTCATTTGGTCTACTAATTTGTGTGTTTTAGATTTATACAATATATTTTTGTGGCTTTTGTATTAAATACATTAATCTATCTATCTTTCTTTATACATGCAAATTGCTTAACCATGTATTAGAAAAAATATTTAATAATAAATACAATGAACCACCAAACTATTCTAGAGAATGGAGGGACAGAGAGGACAACCTCCCCCTCCCCCACAAAGAAAAAAACAAAGCCTTAATAAAATTCCTGCCTTAATTGAAAAAGTTTTAAGGAAAAGATGCCGAGAATACTGATTTCTGATTAGTAACAATATTAACATATTTTCCATTTTGATTTGGCTAAAGTTCTGTAAAGACTGAATGGAAGTGCCCTACAGAACATCAGACAGACAAAGACTACTAATATGTAAAGGAGTACAGATCCTTTGGTAAGGGTTTGTACCCTTCATAAAAAATTAACATCAGGTTAAATGTTCTTAGCACAAATTTTAAACACTTCTCAATTTATCATCAGTCTTCGGTCGATTTAGAGGATGGATTATAATGGCTACTCTGAATGTTAAAATGTCTTTGCCGAGAAAATAAAGTTACTGCAGTACTGTAGGCATGTATTGATCATACAGGTTGAAGAAAATGGTATTAAAAATGACAGCATACTAAGTATTTTGATTTAAAAAAATGTAACAGGCTCCTTCAGTATGCACACTGTTTTACACAGTAATTACAACTCTTCAAGGATGTCATTCTTAAAAATTCATTTGAGTCATTTTCTTAACAAATACTAATTGAAGATTTTCCTTTTTAATACATTGGCTTGATTTTCTCCTTCATACAATTATTGTTGTTTTTTAAATTTAAAAAGTCATGCAAATTAACAGCAGACTTTTAACAGAAAAATATTTTAAAATATTTAAGTCATAATGGTGCTAACACTACCATATCTATCATATGGCTTTAGCTACTAATTTTAAGTACTGGCTCAACATTTTTGAACCCCTAATGATTAAATTTAGGCACTTAAAGAAAAGTGAACAGATATGTTCTATGAAATCTTAATGATACCAGAACTGTTTCAAAATTTTGATACTTTTGGGAGAGGGATGGATAGCACAGCTTTTCCACACCAGACCAGAGATATGGATGGGGTTTCTGCTACATAGGGTCCTATTGCCTTTTAGTATCCTGGCTTTACCTCCTGCTTAAGCAGAAGCAGAATGGTAGTTATTGAAGTACTTTATAAAGTACTTTATATGGCAGAAATACAAAAGAGAACATAGATTCAGTATATTTAAAATGTGTCCCCTGGAAATCCCCAGGATTTCTACTATGTAGCACTAGTGAGACAAAAGCACCTGCTTTTAGCCTCTCAGCCTTTGCTTAACAGTGTAGGATTCTACTGAAGCACAGAATCCCTTGAAGCACTAATTATCTTATACCTGGCATCACTTCTACCTGCCTCAAACAAAAGGGCATATTTCAAAAAGGAGCCATTAGTCACAGCAGCTACTATGTGCTGAACAGCTAATGTCCTTGTGCTGCATTTTTGGAATTGTCTGCAAAGCAAAATGTTAAGAAATGGCATGGTTCCACAGCTGGAAAGGTACTAACAAATGGTGGAAGTGTTATAGATGTAAGTGTTCCAAGATCTCAGGAGTACACTCCTGGGCTAGGTACAGACAGTCAAAAAGTATGAGATTGAATCAATTTAAACTTTTCAGGTTAGTCTAAGATGAGTAGATTGAACCCATAAGCAAGTGAACAGACTTTCACTTTTGTTTCCAGAAATGCAACCTATTTCAGCCCAGGCCAGAAGTACTAGAGCATGCCTCCCTGCTTATCTGGAGTAGATGGGTTGGGTCAAGGCTAGTCCTCCTATCCTGAGAGGGAAGGTTTGAGGGACAGGTGCAAAACATCCTGGGATGTTGGGGAACAGTGAGTTAACTTGATTTGGGAGGATCTGGAGTAGAACTTCAATAAACTGATTTATGTTAAATCAGTTAAGTGTGATACCACATCCATCGAGGTTTATTCTGTTACAGACTTTACAATTTCTCATCCATTCTGTGACATGGCAAGGCATCTATATATTTATAAATAACAGCTAAATCTTCTGTTTCATACCTAACTTGAATGACTCAGCTAAGGGCTGGGAACTTCATAAAAGAAAGTAAATAGAGCTTCTGGTGGCTGGAGTAAATACTGCAACTGTGGGTGCATCTATACAAGAAGCTATTGTGCAGTGGTTACCGCACATTTACTTAGTACTTGCGTATACTAAATAATGCACAGTGGTTAATGTGCATTTTATTTAGTGCTTGTATAAGCAAGCACTAAATAAATATGGAGTAACTGGAATTACAGTGCAGTAGCATCAATGAATGCCTTTTAAATGATACTACTGCACAGTGGCTTAATACTACTACACAGTAGCGTCTCTACACATTTTTTGCCACATGATGCTACTGTGCAGTAGTATCAAGGCTATTCCATAGTCAGTATCTCAAGTAGACACCCACTATCTATCTCAATATTTCATATGGTGTAATATATTAGGGGAAAATCTATGGCAAAAACTGTTTTTTCAGCTCTTCCTCTAAGTCCTTTCTTACTTTAAAGCCTCTCTGAATATGATTGCTTGGGTTGCCACTAAGGGCCTTGTTACACATTAATTTTAGATGGTTCCTGGAGGTCTTAACCCATAGATTGTCCAAACATTAAACGTGAAACTAGTTTTAAGCACACTACATGGCTTAAAGTTACAATACTCCAGGGCAGTTTTATCTCTGACCTATGTGACCTAGCTTGTGTTCCTTTAATGTGTGAGTACTTTCAAGTTGCAGTCCTGCAGTATCCCAGGGTGCACTGTCCCCTCCACCAGTCTCCTCTTCTGTGTGGACAAACTTTCGATCCTCTGGACCCTACTGCTTAGGAAGCAGTTCTTGCACTAAGCCAACTCCCCCTTCCATCTCCAGGGGTTCGACCTTCCCACCCCCCCAGAGTGGAACCCTGTGTGAACAGCCTGCAGAGCACATGACAGCTAGCCATGTTGCAGGTATAGGAGTAGGGTCTCTGGGGTGGGGTTGTGTGGAAGGGAACAAGGTAGGTGTCCAGATCAGGTTGCTATAAGCTGCGGCTTCCTCGCAGGGCAGGAGCAGTAGCTCCTCCAAAAGTTCCTTCCTCCACTGCTTCCTACCTCCCAGCCACCCCAGGAAGAACAACCAATACCCCTACACCTTAATCCCAAATCCTAATTTATTAAAGTATGAGATCTTGTTTAATTTACTAATTTCTTTTTAAATTCTTTTTTTTTTCTTTATCCTTCAGTGGCTGATGTTCTTCATTTCACCACTTTATCCCACCCCCACCATTTCCTTTCCACCTCCCATTTCATTACCCATTCCATCCCATTAACTCTTCAACTCCTAGCTTCCTTAGCCCGCTCCAGCCCTCCAACTCATCTCTCATACCAGCCCCCCAAAATAAGGATAGGAGTCTATTCTAGCTCACCACCTCTGTAGTTACAACTCACAGCAGAAGTTCCTAGTTAGGACCCTGTTTGCCATTACTGCAGTGGCAAGTCACAACTGTGGAAGTGGGGGACAGTTAGGGCATGTCTACATTTGCAATGAACGTGCCTTAAAGTTATTGAACATTAAAATAAGGTGCAGTAAACTGTACCCAGGAATACATCTACATATTCCCATACACTGGGAGCAAATTTGTTCCCACTGGGAGCAGCGGAGTCTTGAGCTGCTTGCCCCCGGCCTGCCTTGCTCTATCCCACTGGAGCAGACAGGGGGAGCTCCAGACTCCATCAGTGCCAGCCTTGGGCTGGCAGGGGTTACAGGGTCAGGCCTGGGTTCTAGGGCCAATGGAAAGTTGACAGTAGCATATATTTAGATCCAGAAATGTCCTAAAAGAGGTGTGTCTTGCATCTTCAGTTTAAAAAAAAAAAAAAGTGGAAAATGCATACAAATATCTCTGAATTAAACTTGTAGCATTGTATTTTCATCATGCAACTTGAATAGCACTCCCTGTTTCAGCACTTTCAGCTCATCACAGCCTGTTCATCCCATCTTTTTCAAGCACGCAGACAGCAGCAAGAAGAAAAATAGAACAAAGCCACAATACAACATCAGAAAGATGCTGGAGCCAGTTAATCTTTTGGGGGAGGTGGGGTTTGTGCCAATTTATTACAGTTTCTGCAACACAAGGACATCATCAAGATACCAGCATCAAGCCTGACATTTTGTCAGAACACTGTCAAAGTATTATTTTTTTTTTGTAATTTTTAAAAACTGAATTGAAGATTCTTAATATATATTAACTGAATTGTGTTGAGACAGTACAGCTCCTTGAAAGGCTTCTTGTAGTTAAACAAATTTAAATATTTTCTTTTTTCCCCATAAGACTGAGTTAAGATTGCTTTCATTTACTCATTTATAAAATTGGTTAGATTATCTATCATGGACCCATCATGACTCATTTGCCCATTAGGACTCATTCTTTTTTGCCCATATGTAAACTTTTTTGGTTATATCTGATAAACTAAAGCACGGCTGACTTGAAATTTTGAAAATCATGTATTTTGGTTTTGACTGATCTACAGAAAGATTGCTTGTGTGTGTACTGGTGGTGGGGTTTCCCTCTCTTTAATAATAAAATATGACTGAAATTGCAATAATTTTTGCATTTTTTTTCAATGTGCTGTTCTCTATGTGACACAATTTCAGCTGATTAAAACAATGGCGTAATATCTGTGAATGGGCAACAAAAGAAACCATTAATATTTAGCTTCCTTCCCTGGTTTATATACTTCAGTAATTTTTAGAATAAAATTAGTTCTTAACAAGTGAATACCCATTTTTATCTAATTAAAAAGTCCGTTTATTGGCAAACACAATTACTAGCTCTTCATATCACTGCTCAAGCTCTTACATCTTTGAATAAACAAATTAAAATATCAGTATAATTTGTAGACTGAACTTCAGATAAGTCTCTGTAAATGAATAAAAAGTACACCTTGACCCTGACACATTCCAAATATATTTACCCCCTATGGCTATGTTCAGACAAGTGCGAACATGCAGTATGCGGCATTGCAGGTCTGTCTGTGGCACTACAACCTACACATGCAGGCGTTCAACACCCTGCACTGTTACCTTCAAGTGCAGGCATTTTGGGGGTGGGGCTCTTGGAGATCCCAGGGTCAAAAATCCCCTGCCATAAAAAATCAGGACAGCACATGTGGCAGCAGTGTGCACCACCCAAAACGCGAGCCTTGACTGTCACAGCCATGTTTCAGCTGCTGGCCAGGCTCCCAGCTGCAGGAGTACCATGGCTGCAGTTCATCAAGACCCCAGGACCCCACGTAAGACTACTGGGGTCAGCACCATTGCTCCCCCACCCAGGGTAACTTTCCATGCCCCAGAGGCCCTGTGGCAGGGGCATTCCGCGGGGACAACTGCTGCTGCTTCTTGTCTCCAGGGAAACAAATGTCCACACTTGCATGGACATGGCCCTTGTGTCATTTTCTTTTGGTGTTAACTTAGCCAAAGAAAAGAAATATACACCTCAGCATGAATGTCAACCTGACTTCAGCATAGTCTTGCTATTTTCCCTGCAGAGATATCTGTCCCAGCACCTTGTTCCTTCTGCATAAGGACAGTCAGACCCTCCTTACTTAACACTAAGAGGAACCATCAGATCTCACTTCCTTGTGGTAATTTTGTATAACTTATTACAGAGCTCTACAGAACTACTAGTTTCATATGCGAAACCAAGACCAACACATCCCCACTCAACTAGAGGTGCAAAATACCACCCAAAGAATAAGGGAAAGTATACAATATATCCATTTACATACCAGAAATATAACTTACTTTATTTCTAAAACAAAAAAGGAAATTCTATTTTCACACAATTCTCCTAAGCAATAAAAAACAGAAGATCAGCAGAGAACCCTCAGTATACAGAAGCAGAATTACTTTGAGACAATCTTCCATGAGGCATCTGCAGGTTGTTAAGGATGCCTAATGCTCTCCATCTATCAATTGCTTTATTTTGGCTTTCAGCTATGCTTGTTATATTGTCTAAATGCAACAATCATTTTTCATTTTACATCAGAACACTGAAACTTAGGACAAAATGGAAATAATCTGTGAGAAAATAACTAGGAGACTACAGAGCAAACATATTTTCACCTGCAGAAGGAATATTTCTCTGAAAGAGCATTTGTAAAAAAGAAAACATTAACAAAATCCATAGGCCTTCACAATTCAATTTTATATAGATTTTATTAGAATCTCTTCATGTGCAAAGAGAGGGAGAGTGAAAGAATGAATGGCTTTGTGTTTAGCCCTTTCTTTGAAATGTTATTGAGTTGCCCAAGAAAAGGCCTTATCTTGAAATTAATCTCATCTTAATCAGACAGTACTCCCACTGACCTCAATGGTAGTTTTGCCTGAGTTAGGTCTCAGTAAAAGGATACCTCACAAACAAATAAAGACACTGTCCATGCTCAGACAGGTGGACAGTCTTGATTCAATGTGACAAGTGAAGCTTACACTGTAGAAGGGGACAAAGGAGGGGGAAGAGAAGGTCAAGTATCACAATAAGATGACAGGAAGCTATCTGAAAGGCGATGTAAAGAAAATGAGAGATGAAAGACTGAGGGCAGGAGGTAAATCCAGACTGAATTAATATATTTGAAAGTTGTCGTATAGATGTGCAAAGAAAAAAAAACAGAAAAAAAAGAGAGAGAATGGAACCAAGATGCCCTTCTCTTAGACATCCCTATCCAGTCTGCATTGCATTAACCTTTGGATCTTATCTGAACGTTAGCTACTCTTGAATCTCCCTTTAACATTACACTGTGAAACAATGGCCATTTTTCCTTTTAAACATTATAAATCTAGGATTTCAGAAGTCAAGAATATTTTTTTAAAATTCAAATACATTAAAGAATGAAAACACACCATCGACACCAAAGCATTTTAAACTATCTTGTTGTGACATCATGCAATAACCCATAATAACAGTGATTAAGGCATTTTAGTGTTTGTGGTCCCAGATTACACAAATTTTTCAGCCACACTGGATTTTCTTTCCTTATTACTTCCTACCTTGGTGTCACTATAGGGGAAAGGTTGTCTGAGTGCTGTACCTGCCCTTAATGTATTGGGACTTTTTCAGATATTAAATATTTCTTGGGTTTGTAATTTTTTGTTTTACAATAATTGTGAAGTCCACATAATATTTTTTACTCTAAATTACTGCCATAGGTTCCCAAACTTAACCATAACTTAACTTAGTTTTTTGTCTTAGAATTTAAATTGAGATTTTAATAGCTTCTGTGAAACACTGAACTCTTAAGAGCTTAGTTTATTTAAAGTGAGAACACTGAATTAACATTCAGTCTCACCTAAGCCCACAAAGGCAAAAAATTCAAGAGTTAAGGCAGCTCATGCAGTTGTACCTCATTATTATAACAGCATGAGAAGAGCATGCGTAACTGTGCCTGCCTATACCTGAAACGACGACTGAATAAGGGACATTAGAGACTTAAAAGCACATCTTCATAGCCTGAGCTAAAGCAAACCAGCAAAAGTCAGCCATGCAAATCCTACTTAGCACCTATCTGTATGCTTGGTAGACAAAACACCTTTGTAAATATGGCCCTACTTCTCTGAGTTGAAAGACAAGCAGACTCATGAACCTCTTGTTTGGACCTGCCACCAGAGGACAAAGTCTCAGACTCTCCATTTGAACATGAATTTGAACATTCTGGAACTCTCTAATTCTAAAACACAACTACATTGGGGGGTGGGGGGGATGATTTATAGCACAACCATAGAGTCTTACTATGCCTTAATATGTTACATGTCCAACAGAGAAGGAATATAGATAATTACTGATATTCCTCTCAGGAAAATTACATTTCAAGGCTCCAGGGTTGCCTTGTGTTCAGACTGACTGAAGACAGAAAGTTGCCAGGATGGGGCCACAGATCCTTAGTCATCAGCTGGTCAGTGTAAGTGCTGTCCCTCCTCCCTTTCTTCTGTCTGAATACATCTTGTATGCCTTCATATCTCTGCCCCCAGCACATCTCCTTTTTGGCTAGCTTTACACTGGTGGAGATTCTTAGGCTAGGGATAGAAGTCACAGGTAAACCAGTTTAAGTAATCAGAATCTGTTTAAATATGTAACAGAACAGGCCTGTGTGAATAGGGAAGTATTCGATTCAGATTTAGCTGATTTGGAGGACAGTGCTTCAATTCAGTGATTCGAATTGCTGTCCCCATTTGATTCGGCTGCAGAGAGGTAGGCACAGCCAGGTGGCTGCAGGTTCTCCCATGGCTCCTCCAGTTGTGCCTGCCTCTCCCTGGATGGGGGGGAGCCATGGGAGAAGCCCCCATGGCTGCCCTACCCAGCCCCATCTTCTGCCCAGCCCAGGCTTCCTGACATTAAAAGAAAAAAGAAGCTCCGCACTCACCAGCTGCAGCAGTGGGAATCAGGGCCTCTGAGGGCTAATGGCAGGGCACCCCTGTGCAGCACGGGACAGTGGGGACTGCCCCTGGCACCCGCATGGTGGCTGCCTCATGGCAGAGGTGCAGCGCAGCTTGGCAGAGCACTGCACACTGTCTGGGAGCTGGGGCGGCTCCAGCAGTCAGCCAGAGCCTGGCACCACTCAGCCCCAGTGGCCCCAGCTTCCAGACAGCATGCAACACCTTGCCAAGCTGTGACGCACCTGCACCATGGGGCAGCTGCTGTGTGAGTGCCAGGCAGGAGGGGCAATCCCCACTGCCCCGCGCTGCATAGGGCTTCTCTTCCATGAGCTCTCAGAAGCCCTGGTCCCCACTGCTACAGCTAGTGAGTGCAGGGCTTTTTTGTTTTATCCTTTTCTTAGTGTGCCAGGAGGCTGGGGCTGGGTGGGGGATGGGGCTAGGTAGAGGAGCCATGGGGGCTTCTTCCCTGGCTCCCCCACCCAAGGATAGGCAGGCACAGCTGGAGGGGCTGCAGGAGAACCTCCAGCCACCTGGCTGCACTTGCTTCTCCCCAGCTGATCTGAATCTCCAAATCTTTTCTAAATTGATTCAGAGGCTTCAGATTTGAATCAGATCTTTTAATGGGTCTCCTGATTCGAGTTGGATTTCGAGATTTGGCTGCCGAATCAGGTCAAATCTCTTTTGAATTGAATTGGTGACTGAAGCTTCACACAGCCCTATAACAGAAGTTCAGTGCCCATAAGCCAGTTTCAAAATGGCTGAAACTGGTTTAAGGTAAACCTGGTTGAATGTACTATCAAACTTAACTGATTTGGATCAAACCAGTTTATTCAACTTCTGTCCCAGACCCCTTCCTGGTTTAAGTTAAACCAGAGTACTCCAGCATGGCAGCATGCTCTGCAGCCCTGGGCTAGGCTTAGCATTCTGCTCCAGAAATCAGGGCTGGCCCCGCCCCTCTTCTCTCTAGCCCAAGTGGGGGTGGGGACATAGCCAGGCACTGGCCATGGCCCCCTGAGGTGAAGGGACTGGGAAGAGTTTTATTTCCCTTTCTCTCCCTTCTCGCTCCAGGGCACCCCTCGGGGTCTGCCAGCCTCGGCTCTCACCTCTGCTGCTCACCTACCTCAGCCAGGTAGGGAGAGGGTTAATTCCTTTCTCTGTTCCCTCTCCACACAGGGACCACAGCCTGGATTTGCCAACCCTGGCCACCACCTCTGCTGCTCACACAAAGCCAGGCAAACCAGGGTTGTGGTCCTGGAGGGGAGGGAAAGACAAAGGGAAGGATTAACCCCTTCCCTGCCCCCTTTGTCTTAATACTGGAGTAACGAGGGGTGGAGTGACCCTGACAAGGCAGTAGCTGCTGTCAGGGTGCCCCAGGGAGCACAAGCAGAGGGGCTTTATTTCCCCCTCTCTTTCCTGTCTTACCAGCAGGGACCACAGCCAGGGTCTGCCTGGTGGGGTGGAGCAGCCTTTGTCAAGGTCCCCCCACCCTCCCCTTATTGCTCTGGCAGCAGGGTTGGGGGCATGGCCCTATTAAGGTAAAGAGGAAAAGAAGGAAGTTAATTCTTTCCTCTGTCCCTGCATGCGCCTGAATTTCCTGAGTCAAAAATGAATGTCTATTCATTTGCAAATTGGTTCAAACTAGGCAGGTTAAACTTACCTTCAAGGATTCAATGAGTTCAGGCTCTGGCTTTTTGAATGTCTGCCCCTAGCCTTACAGTGTAGAGGGAATTCTCCAGGAGTAACCTCCAGCAAGTTTATATCCATTTTGTAACACATAAATGCAAGCAGTAGAAATTGAGCTGGGGAAATAGCAGAATTTAGTTCTAATACTGAAACTGCTCATCACACTCTTTGAGAACAAACTTTTTTATTTCACTGTGGAAGCTGATCTCTAACCAGTACATTTTACAACAAGCAGTACCATCCTGGAAGGTAGCAGCATGAAGGAGTACTATCCACAATCAAGGACTAGTAAATGAACAGGTGTATGCTTGAGGGTATGCTGTACAATGGAT
Organism: Crocodylus siamensis; assembly: GCF_052110815.1. NCBI lineage: Eukaryota > Metazoa > Chordata > Crocodylia > Crocodylidae > Crocodylus > Crocodylus siamensis. The sequence goes on along the minus strand of NC_143395.1, from coordinate 145,013,062 downwards.
CAGAGGAAAGCATCATTTCAGCAGTGGCAGCTCAGAGCTTCCACTAGAATAATCATGTTTGTGATCTACCTAAAGTACCAAGTGTACTGTGTTTGCTTAAAGCAAATAGCCCTCAAGAGATACCTGATAGTCAATGATCAGGAATGTAATTACTTATAATGTGATGCTGAGGAACCTGAATCATCCATCTTTTTCACACTGAATACTAAAATTAAAGACATTCCATAAAACAACAGCAATTAGTCTTGCTGTCCAAAGGTTAAAGATGTTGGATATATTACAGCACATTTTTCTGCATTCAGTAACTTAACAGATAGCTCCAAGTGTCTCAAACCCAGACATGATACACCTACAGATGCAAACTAGCTGGCACCTGAAATTTCAATAAGTAACAGCTCACTAGTGCATATCACTGAAATAATTACTCTGTGAGGATTCTTTAGGATTTTATGGTCTAAGAAATTCAAAGGTTTGGCAAAGTGACTAAAAGTTCCAGTTTTTAAAAATGTATTGTTTTAGATAACATAGCAATATACTTCTAAAATAAGGTAAGAAAAATGATCTACACTTTACACACTCTGCAGAGCACATAATAATGGTACTAATAACTTGAACTTGTGCAATACTTTCATTAGTCATGCTTAAAATGCCTTGGAAAATCTCACAAAGCAAATATTTTAAAATCGGTAGAGGGTCTGAGAGGATAATAGAATTTTGAAAACATTTTGAAAACAATTTCGGGTTCCCAACTTCAGATACCTAGGACCAGAGTCCACCAGATTCCTTTCTTCCTTCCACTAAAATCCAGCCCAGGGTAACAGTACTACATTATGCACGGACAGTCTGATTAAGAACTTAAGAATAAGGCTGGCCAGAAAATAACTCTGTTCTGTGAAAAAAAATTGGAGGCTTCAGCATTTGTTTTCATTCTGCTTCAGAAACAGCTAGAGGGAGAAAGTAAGACAAGGAGTCCATGCCAAAGGTTTGGTGGTTAAAATGCTTGTGTCAGATCTTGAAGGCAGGTTCGTGTCCCTGATGACTGGTTTGGGGAAGCTGTAGACCTCTTTGTCTGACAATGAACAGACTTTCTATTCTAAACAAAATCTGTGACCTATTTTTGGTCAAAACCAATTCATTTCTGTAAAACATTTCTTTTAACAAAGCATCGCCTTTAACAGAAAAAGTAGTTGTGTTGAACATTTTTTTACTGCTTCTAGTTATCAGGTTGGTGCAGGGCTGGTGAACTGCCTAGCTTTTTGGAATGGTACTTCCACTTACTGCTCTCATAAGGATAAGGAGAAGTACCTTCCTTTTTTTCTATTGACCTACCAATCTTAATTTTCTTTAGGATTTTTTTTAATGCCTAAAGAATTGTTCTGTTATGACAAAACTGTAATTTATAGAACCTGCCAAATACACCTGAATCTTCTTTGTTAAGGTAATAAAGTTTCTAAAAGTAGAGTCTGGTCTACCAGCATAGAAAACACACAAAAGCAAATCCAAAACAAAACAAAACAAAAAATATATAAAACCCTTTTTGCTTTGTACTCATGGAACTGAGATACTTGTGTCATCTGTCCCAGCTATCTAGATCTTCCTCTAAATATTCTAATATTAAAATAATCATTACAAACATTTCACTTTTTTCATCTCATCTACCTCAATATTAAGAAAAACTGCTGAAGAAGTTTTACAGGAATCTTTATTTTAGACTTACATTTCCCTTAAAAAATTGTCAGTCTTCTATCAGATAAAGACCTACCAGGACAGATTCATAAAACAGACCAGACAGAAAAAAAACCCATTTGCTACAATTTGATTTTAAATAACATGTTCCCTCACACCTGTCTCTTAAATAATCTCCCACTTCAACTTTTTGATTACTCTGATGTGCCATGGTATAGATGTGAAACTATCTTCTAGGACTTATTGATTTTGTAAAAAATCAATTCTGTGGGTTTCCTAAAGGCTATAAAAGTGCCATTCCTTATGTGATGGAATTCTTAATGGTATTTTACATATTTGGACAGCTTCTCCTTCCTCTGCCCCATAGAACATTTCCTGCTCCCCTCCCTCTGAGCTTTCCTGAGTACACATAAATCCTTTTATCATTGATTCTAAACATAGGTCTTAACTTACTTCAGAGAAACTGTTCAGGACCTCAGAAGATTTGACCCTATGATGGATGTGAATTTTAACAAGAGTTTTCATCAAGCATTGTTTAATGGACATGGTATCCCTGATCTCATCAGGAGGGACAGTTAAAAAAAAATGTGCTGCTGAGAATTTAGTGTAGGAAAAATAAAAATTCACATTCTACAATTACATTTACAACTACAATTACAATTACATTCTAAAACCAGAACAAAAAAAATGATAGATTTTTCTAATTTCTGACAGTGCTATCAAGTAACTTCACTGAAGGATTAAATTAATTATAGAACCAGGAACAAATCAGGAAATCTTTTTTTACCACTGAAAAATGATGATTTAATTTTATTAAAACATTGTCTGAGGTCTTGTTCATTTCATCAAATTATTTTAGGAAAGAAAAATCCATGATAAAAACCCTGAACCAAATCAACACATTTGGATCCTCTCAAATGCTTTCCTTTTTCCAATAAAAAGGTAAAGTTTAAAAAAAAGTACTTAAATTAATTAAAATAATTTAAAAACTCCTATACTAAACATTTAATTTTAAAGTTGAACAGCATGTTTTGTTTGATTGTCCATGACTGTCAATACTTTTTTAATTTTTTTTTTTATTTTCAGTTTGAAAAATAAATGAATACTTTCTAATCCTGGTCAACATACAATTATCATTAAAAACAAACAAACTCGTAAACAGAAAAATAAGTTATTAACAAACCAGCATGCACCAAATTTTAGGCCGATGCTGCACACAAAGCTGGGATTATTTTACCTTTTAATGTAAAGTATTCAAATCCCAAATACTCTATCATGAATTGGTGGTTTTAGGGAACTTTTACATAATGTTGAAGGAAAAAATCCTATATAATTAAAAGTTATATTTAATTATTTTTTTCTATATATAGATGTTGATAAGGGAACAGTTATGTACATGAGAAGTTTTACAGATATGCAGGGAAATGCAAAGTAGTCCGTTTTAGGAAAAAAAATGTTTTGTAATGTTGATTTTTCCATGTTTTTTTAGCTGGAAATTTGTGTGACTCTGGTGTTAATGTGCTGTAAGGTGCTGAGATACTGTAGCAATGAGGGTTGTATAAGAACCTACATACAATGAATCAAAAGAGAAGGATTAAAGCTTTAGCAGGCACTATACACATTTCTCCAAATAAGTCTGGCCCTACACCTTCCCTCTTACTCCATAACTTTCCTGCTAAATTAATTGTAAGCCTTTCTGACAATGTATTTATTATTAAAATTGCATAGTGGTTTTGTGATATGGATAAATGACAGTAAGGGTCTGGGTCACTGGTTGGAGACCACCACACTTATTATAAGTTATATTCTAAACAGACTTTAGTGGTCATGAAAGATGCCAAATTAAACATTCTGGAAAATGTCAAATCATCGTACTAGATTACTGTAAGTAGGATTTCACTCTCTAACAAAAGAGACTGCTGATTTCACTCCAAAATGGTGGGTGTTTACAAAAGTTACATTTTTTGTGTGGTAAGGACCCTGAAAGCTCTCTACAGATGTGACATTCATGGCTGCAGAGCACTTTTTAAATGGCTGGTCATGCAAAAAATTAACCCTCAAATCAGCTATTAGCTGTAGACACTCCAGAGCAGATCACCTTAGGGATTTTCCGGGTTAAGTGTAGCAATTCCACCCACAACTCATGTGCCTTTGTGGGGTGGGGCTGGTGCCTGCACTGGCAGGCACCAGCCCAGCCCCACTCCCAGGACAGTCACAGAGAAGAGAGAATCTTCTCCCTGTGCAGCAGGGGAAGGGGAGGGTGGGAGAAGGTAACTCACCTGGGGTCTTGGGAGGAGCCAGCCTCAGCCCATAAGGTGAGGAGGTTCTGTTCCTTCCTGCCGCTGCTCTGGTTGCAGCAAAACAGAGGAGAGGGTTTGGGGCAGGAGATTAGGGAAATGGAGCCTCTTCTCCCCTCCCCCCCGTTTTGTGGGTCATGCCTGGGAGAGGGGTGGTCTGGCAGCCTCCTGGGAGGCTGCTGGAGTACCCTTGTCTGTTGTCCAGAACTGGTGCAGGCAGGCATGAGCCCCCCAACCCAACAGGTGTTAGGTTTGGTGGTGGAATGCCTGTTAGGTTTGGTGGTGGTCTAACTCATGGCACTTTGTGTAAATTGCCATGAGTTAGAGTGCCTCCCCAATAGGCTGCCTAAACATCCATAGGCATCTAGTAAATTCATAAATAAACAAGCAGATTATAACTACCCTTGTATAAATTGTGCAGCTAGGAAGGGGGCATAGAACTTTCTTACTTGTGGCTTTATCCATGAATCAGTTAATTTCAACAGTCTTTGAAATGTGAGTGTATATTGCAGCAAGGGAAGTTTAGGTTAGATATTAGGAATAATTTTAGCATTAGGAGGGTAGTGAAACACTGGAATAGGTTACCCAGTGAGCTGGTTGGACGATCCATCCTTGGAGATTTCCAAGACCAGGCTAAACAAAACTTTGGCTTGGATAATCTAGTTGGGGATGGTCTTGCTTTGAACAGGGGCTTGGACTAGATGATCTCCTGAGGTCTCTTCCAACTCTAATTTTCTATGATTCTACATCTGGATTAAGAAAACAAGGTGGTGTTTAGGTCATGGTTAGCTAAAATGTTAGTTAACCACAGTCTTTTCCTCTGTGTACAGGCAGATTAGCAACATAATTTACCTTAATTGCCTAGGGTCAACTCTGCAGGGGGAGCTATCCTCAAAGTTGTAACTTTGATCTCTTCATAATCTAGAGAAAATTGATCACTCACATACAGGAAGGGAGTGGTGGATGGAGGCCTGGATGAGTTAATGTTGGAGCAGGTGAAATGAGAGAACATGAGAGAGCAGATGAAGCTACAAAATATTTCCTTCTCCAGTTTGCATTCATTCAAACCACTGGGATAAATTTAATCCAAAACCATCCTGAAATTTTGCTGTGGATGATACTGCAGTATGTCTTATTTGCAGATCCTTGAGTGAATGTCACATCTTAAAGACATAATCTTATCATGATTCTGTTATGAATTGACTGAAGGAAGCCTATTCAATGAAAATAAAAATCAAAACAACGGAGTCCACTGAAGTCAATGGGATTCTTTCCTTTAGCTGAAATGAAGATATTTCTACTTATTAACACTCAAGATAAGGTTTTTGGGTTTCTCTGGTGTCATGCTAGAATAATGATAATACAGCATCATGTGAGGATGAGTAGTATGAAGAGGATACTGCAGTCTCAGTACCATTATAAGGCCTTACTGAAGATTTTTCTACATTTTCTGGTTGCCTTCCAACATTTGCTATTTAGAAAATTCTTAGTGTCAAAGGATATTTCCAGAGAGAAAGTACTTTTAATTTTTTTAAGATAACATCAGCACTTAATACTGTTTTTCACTTTCTTACTTTTTCTTTACATTTTCCACATGAAAAACAGGAAGAAATTGTGGAAGAGTTGTCAATATTTTAATGTAAAATTCAGGAATTTTCACCCCAAATTTGGAATATTTAGAAAAAAAAATTCTGTGAAAACTCCAGTATTTTTAAACTTTTCAACCAGTTCTGAGTGTTGGTATTTTGTGTGCCTGTACAAATTCAAATGTATCACACTGTGATTCTGCTGTAAGGTGTGTGCAAGAGACCTGGATGGGAATGTTGTTTACAGTGGTTGGAAAAGCTTTTTTGAAAGCATGAAATAGGAAGTTTGGGAATTCTTTTTAGAACAAAAATGTCTACTGAATATGTAAATATAAGTCTGTCTGTGGAATTTCCTATCATACTATTATAATAAAGTAATTGTTGAAAGTAGTATACACAACCTGCCTGTGATTACATATATCAAGAGGAATCCACCACTTCCTTTTAGCGTTCCTTTAAAAAATGGAAAGAAGCTGCATGATTTTTCCATCAAAGGTTATTTCAAGACACTCTTATGGCATTTCTCAGTTACTGCAAATCTCTCTGCACTGACATTAAAAGTAAATAAATGTACATGTGAAGTGCACTGGGGCTAGCACCAAACATTTAGCGCGAAAGCAAGACAAAAGATTTTTCTAGACTGCAGGAAATCTTATACAGACCTTTACAAAGAAACAAGGAATATCAAATTTGAACACATTGTTTTGGATAATTTTTCACTCTGTGTGTGCATGAGTACATACATGCCCTTAGTTATCAATTAGTCATTTGGGGGGATAAATTATGGCTTTGTTCTACATCTCAAGCAATGAGAAGCATATGATTCTGCCCAATGTACAGACTAAAGGGCAGACTGGGATTCAGAGTCACAATATGTTCCCAATTCACCTTTTGGTTTGAGGTGGAAGGAAAAAACTGTATGCCTAATACAGATTATATGCTCCAGTATGGGAAAGGAGGCTCCATTCATTCTTTGCTCCTGCCTGCTTACTGCCTGGCCATTTGCATAGGATGGTGAACAATAGTTTTCTGAAGGCTGCTTTCTCTTGTGTACTACTGTTTGTAATTGTCCCGGAGAACCAGGACAGGACTTACCTGCAGCGGCGGCAAAGCCCGAGTGGAACAACTGCCGTTTGTTTACACCAACGCGACCGGAAGTCGACGTCGGTGCCGGCAAACGAATGCCAGCAATAAAAGCGGCTGTGGAGAAAGGACGGCTGGGGGAATGAGCTAGGGGCCTTGCACCAGCCGAGGCAGAAGGCCTCAGAGGGGAATGGGCTACGGACCCCTCATTAGGAGGGACGGGAAGCCCCTGAGCAGGACGAGCTGCCAACCGCTCAGCTCAAGGAGCAGAGAACTCCGGAGATGAGCAAACAGCTAACTCCCCAGAGGGAAGGACAGGGAACCCCAGCGGGGAGCCGCAGCTTACCCAGACTGAGGGGAGGATACCAGCTACGGCCAGCTGCAGGACAACGAGTGAGGAGCGGCAGACGAGCTTCAAGGATGAGGAATCCAGCGGTGCGGAATTTTGGGACTGCGAACCCGAGACGCGCGGGACTTGCAGGTCCAGTGTTGGGGTGCTGGTGTGGGGACACAATGCCTCTGGAGAGGGTCGGGACCTGGAAGAGCACTGAGGAGGCGCAGTCGGGCGGGGGTCGCCGCCAGCCGGCTGTGGTCATAGACTAAGAGGGTGCGGGGTAGATGGTGTGGTAGGGGATGCCCAGAGAGGACCTAGGAAGGTCCGGGTAAGAGGCCCAGCCAGTAGGGCTGTGGAGGCCTAGCTTTCAGTTCTTTCAGGTTTGTTTTCCGATTAAAGGGATACCCCAGCTGAAGGGTATAGCCGGCGAGGTAGGGTCAGGGACCCCATGGTGAAACCCTATCTTGGCCGTGACCCTGTCCTGGGTCAACCAGGATACGAGGAACCTGAAGACAAGGGCCGGTCAGGCCGGTCAGGCAGTCAGCCCATCTGTAGGAAGCCGGGGCCCACATTAGAGGGGAGCATCACAGGAGGTGTAAGGCCGGGGTGCAGGGGTGGTGGAGCCCCGCAATGTGACTGCTAAGGGATCCCGGGCTGAGGAGTGCCCAGGAACCGTCCTAACTAAACCTAAACAACAAGTCGTGGCGGGCAAGAACTAGGGCGGGGAATGGATGTCATAACACCTACTCTAAACTGGTAGCATTCCAAGGAGATCAGCAACGGTCCTCCTTCCAAAGGTGACTACCAACGGGGAGGACCCCCCCCCCCACTCCGGTGATCACAGTAATAAACGTAATTATTCTTTACATGAACCTATTACCATAGTATCTAAGTGTCTCCTGCTGCCTTTATCCTCACAATATCTGTGTGAAGTATGAAAGTGCTATTCCCCTCCATTTTCCAGTGAAAACTGAAGCACAAAAGAATAAGTGTTCTGCTCAAAATTATAACAAGCATTCTGTAGCAGATCAAGGAAAGAAACCTGGATCTTCTGAGTCTTAGGCTATCTAACAACAAGGAAGGTTCACCAGAATGGAATGGCCAATAATGCTGTTAACCATCTCATTATTATGTTCAAGTGGGAGCAGGGAGAGCTCCATAAGAGCTCGAGTAGGAAAACACTAAACCAGGATACACAACTTCCATCCTAACAAGTACCACAGGATTGTCTACTCTAGGATATGGATGTTGTGAATTACCTTTTTCCTTGGTGGACCTTCTGGTATTGAGGCATTTATTGGCATTATTTGTAGATGAATTTGACTCCTGATCCTTTTGAAAATGCTAGACACCCTTAGCTGTAGTCACTGTGATTCTTCTATTTAATGTAACACATAAGATTATCAGTACCAGCAACAAATCTTGAGGACATATCCAATGTTCTACACAATGATATGCTAATTTGTTATAATACACCTTCCTTAAATGTTGTTGTTGATAATTCATCCTCTTATTTTTGCTATAGGATGCTATAGGATGCTGGTGGCAGTTGCATCAGTTCCTTCAAGAGAGGATACACTACTGCCTGATGTTATGCAAAGTGGCATTTTGCCTGAAGACAACAGAAAATCAATATGCCTGTGAAGTAAGGTATAAATGATGGCCTACTCCAGCTGCATGACATCTGGAGGCTGAAAGGGGCACACTGCTTCTGAGAATCTGAATGAAATGTCAAATAACAAGATGTAACTTCTGAGGGAAGCATGGCAGGGGGAATGGATAGAAAATAAGGTGATGCCAGGATCTGAAAGATAAATGCGTTATTAAATTTAGAAGTAGAGGAGTAATAATTCCACTGTTCATAGCAAGTGTGAGATCTCCTCTGAAATACTGTATGAGGCAGGTACAAAGAAGGCTTACCATGTTTAGTCTAGCAAAATGAAGACTGAGAGGGAATATGACTGCTGTTTTATAAACACTTCAAGACAGTGGTAAACACCAGGCAAGAAGAAGATCTGTTTAAGCTGAAGTACAATTCTGGTACATGGGTTGGCCCTCTGTATGGAATGAATTTTACCTTATTATTAAGTTTTACAACATCACTGTGATAGAAGAATCTCTACTTCTTGCAAGTGAAGGAAAAGACACAAAGAGGAAAAATGGTTCACTGAAAATCTTAAAATTGGGAATTTACAAAGATGAGAATGCTTTTTCTATTGCCTCCCATTGTCAAGTAGACAGCTGGAGGGAGATGATTAGATTTTACATACCTGACTGAACTATAGTAACATAATATACTATAGCATGAAGCCAGCAGCATACATCACCATGATCAAGTCATGTACAGGGACTGGAACTTTATCTTTAAGAAATTCAATAATTTTGGCCAGCATTATCTAAAAGAATTCTCAGGCAAAATTGAACATTTTACCACAAGACTAAAGTTTGTTTGTTCAAGAGATAAAAGTTTTCTTGAGGCTGGCACCATCTTGTGGAATAAACTCCTTCAGGACCTAAGGACCTCTCACTGCAAGTGCAAGGAACACTTTTTGACTTTGCATTCTCCACTGTAAGCATTTAGCAGTGTGTGCATAGTATATATATGGAACCCCTCCAAATGCATATCATAATATACTATGTACATACCTTTTATCTTGGAGAGAGGAACAAGCTACATGTGACAGAAGTTAGCAACTTCTCTTAACACAATACTGGTGCTCACACAGTACAGCCAGAAGGGTGGCATAAAACTTGTCCAGAATATACCTGCCTGGCTGTTACACCTGTGTTTTTACTGTTAGAGGAATAGGACAGGCTACACAGGAGAAATTTTTTGTAAAAGAATATTTTAGAGTGCAAGGAACAAAGCTTAAATTCCTGTTGGTCCTCCTTATTCTCCTTGTAATAACTTATAGACATGGGCTAAAGTAAGAGGGATCAGAACAAAGTACATCTCCCCTCTTGCAGTAGGACATCATGGGATAGTTTCCTATGTTAGTTTGGCCCTATACGGATCTCTTTCCTTTTGTTTTTTTCAGTCAATAGTAACCTCTCCTTAAAAAGGTTTAAATCAAATGCAACTCAATGTCAGTCAGTGGAATTAAGAATAAAATGGGTAAAATAACTGGTTACATTCTACACTCCACTACACAGGTAAAAAGAGAGTAATCATTGATACAATACACTGGCAGCACATCCTTTACTCATGATGTAATGCATTTCAGTTTCCTCATATACACTTTACTACATTTACATTCTTTCCTGAAAAAGCCCTGAAGTTCTTCAGGTTGATGTATCAGCTAGCTACTTTGAATCTGTCCACCGTTTTATTCTCCTAAGATTTAAAAAGGGTAAAACATATTCGAGTTTAGGAGGGGAAACAATCATTCATGCAGTTCATTAACATTCTTTTTCTGTCTACAGAATCATAAGCAATATGATTTTTTTTAGGGTAAGAATTCCCATAATGACAATGTGAAAAATACTAGAAATACGGTAAAATACTTTGTCCCAAGACAGCTGTACACACAGATACATCCACAGCATATGGTTAAGCATTCCCAGAACACAGTAGAGATGCCAGTCTAATGATACTATTTTACATTTAAATAGCATCTTGTACCATGAAAGATAACCAGACTCATTCACTGAAGTGAAGATGCTGGAGTGTAGCATAGCAGCTGTTTAACGGTATAAAAACAATGCTACACAATATCTTTTATTAAAATCAGCTTTCTTAATGATATCTGCACATGGAAAGCAGTAAGCCATATATATTCCTTTATATTCAATGTACAATATCAGAATGTCTAAAAATCAATTCAGAAAAGCTAGAAAATGTTGCCTGCTATTTCCTTCTCTAAATGGCTTCATTCAAAACAATTCAAAATATAACCACCAGATCCTGTATTTTTCATTATTAAAAATACTTACAAGACACCATAATTACATAAATGAACTGCGTATTCACACAAAAATTTGCCCAGATGGATGTATTTCCTCCTATAAATATGTAATGTGAGAACCTTTTTAAAATTAAGGTCTTCCTTTCCCTTTCTTGATACAGCCCCAAGAGTTACCCTCCAGCATTATGATTTTTTTTAAATGCTAGTTTCATATAACTAAAACTACTCAGTACAAATAAAAGTATAAATCTCCTTTTCCTTTCCTTGCCTAGAAATCCAGGAGAGAATATTTTAACCCTCTGCAAGCAAACTAAGATGAATGTTGTAATTTGGAAAGTGCTGCTAGTTGAAGAAATGAGAAAAGTCTTCTGATGTCTCAAACTTTTATTGCTCCATATTTGAAAAATGTTCTGAAACCTTCATACATTGAAACTGAGTTCACAGCCTGCAGGAGAGAGGTTACATTTTAATTCAATATTGTGGATCCTTTTATCACTATTTCACCAACAGAGTTATGGTACTACTTCCTAATCAGTGCTGACAAAGACTTCCTGTAAACAGAAATTAAAAGTGAAGCAGGGGAAAAGTCAAGACAATCAAAGAGGCCTTCATCTTTACTCTCAGGTCGACCAGCTACTGTTAAGTCAGCATCTAGCCATATTACACAGTCTAGGACCAAAAAAAAAAGGTACAAAGCCAAACTTTTAAATACCTGAGGAAAATAAATTCCATATTTGCTGATATATAATACACACCCTATTTTTGGGAGGCATCAAAAAGCAAAAAAAACCCCAACTTACCTTGGAATACATGTAAGTACCAAAGGTCTGGGCTTTTGGGCCGGGGGTGCTTTTAGCAGGTCCTGTTTGGCATGCCCGTGCTGGGACTGTGCATCAAGGCAGGGACAGATCTGGCACACCAGCTCCAGAGCTGGGTGCCAGGTCCAACTCTGCGTACTGGCCATGTACCCTAGTTTATCTGTGTACCAACCCTGGTCATCTGTGTACCTGTCCTGATCCAGTGTGTAGTTGGGGAGGAGGCCTTCCCATAGGTTCAGACATTTTATGACAGGGGATTAGGGGAATGGTGTTAATTGTCATGACTCCCACAGCCATGGCATTTAATGCTACTAACACTCTGCCCATCTACTTCCTTCCCTCCTCTCCCCTCCCATAAATTTCTAGACTCATGGGGTGCCCTTTTCCACAGAAAACTCATGGAGCAGATCCTCAATAATACATTTCTACAGGGGTATAGGTTGTAGCCATGTTGGTCTAAGGACATAGACAGACAAGGTTCTTTGAGTGAATCTGATACCTTTTATTAGACCAACTTAAATAGTTGGAAAACAATTATTAAGCAAGCTTTCAGGTTCAAAAACTCTTCAACAGGCTAAGGAAGTTTCAGCAGTTGGTGTGCGCTCTTCCTGGATGGAATGGTTAGTAAAGAAGCCAGAGGCTGGGCTGGTATGCATAGAAGACAGGCAGTCAGTGAAAATGTAGATTGAGGAGTCAATGGGTGAGAGACAGGCTGGGGGGCAGGGGGAAGACAGAGAAGGGGGATGAATAGTGGAGAGATACCTAGGGAGTCAGATGTCAGGCAGGTTATGTGTCATAAATCCAATGTCTATATTTAGTCCATGATTTTTAGTGTCCAGGAGGTTGATGAAGTGGAGTTCATAGGCTCATTGCTGGGAAGTGTTTTGTAAGTTTCTTTTGAGGTTCAGGACTGAGAGATTGGAGAGAGAGTGGTTTTCTTGTGAGAAATGTGCCCGCACAGGTAATTGGCCTGGATCTTACAGCTGCACCTCCAGAAATGTAATATATCTCATGCGATGCACCAAATGCCCTGATGGAAAATACATAGGAGAGACCAAACAACAACTACGCACCAAAATGAATGCACACTGGAAACCTATCAAAGACAGGAATAGCCAATTACCTCTGGGGGCACATTTCTGATGAAACTTCCTTAGCCTGATGAAGGGTTTTTGAACCTGAAAGCTTGCTTAATAATTGTTTTCCAACTATTTAAGTTGGTCTAATAAAAGATATCAAATTCACGCAAAGAACCTTATCTGCCTCTAATAAATTTCTAAGCTCTTTAAGGAGAAAGAAGTGATTAGGAATAGTCAGCATGGATTCACCAAGCGCAAGTCATGTCTGACCAACCTGATTGCCTTCTGTGACAAGGTGAATGGCTCTGTGAATGTGGAGAGATGGGTGGATGTGGTGTACCTTGATTTTAGCAAAGTTTTTGATACAGTCTTTCACAACATTCTCACAGGCAAGCTAAGGAAATATGGGCTGCATTAATGGATTGTAAGGTAGATAGCAAACTGGCTGGAACATCAGGCTCAGAGAGTAGTAATCAATGGCTCACTATCTAGTTGGCAGCCGGTATCAAGTGGAGTGCCACAGGGGTTGGTCCTGGGGCTAGTTGTGTTCAATATCTTCATCAGTGACTTGGAAGATTGCATAGAGCGCACCCTCAGCAAGTTTGTACATGACACGGGGAGTAGTTGGGGGAGTAGTCGATGCACTGAAGGTTAGGGCTAGGACTCAGAGTGACCTAGACAAATTGGAGGATTGCCCCAAAAGGAATCTCATGAGGTTCAACAAGGAAAAGTGCAAAATCCTACACTTAGGATGGAACAATACCATGCACCAGCACAGGCTGGGGGCCGACTGGCTGGGTAGTGGCTCTGCAGAAAAGGACCTCGGGGTTACAGTGGACAGTAAGCTGAATATGAGTCAGCAGTGTGCCCTTGTTGCCAAGAAGGCTAACAACATCCTTGGCTGCATTGCCAGGAGTGTTGCCAGTAGGTCAGGGAAGTGATTTTCAGCTATTCAGCACTGGTGAGGCCACATCTGGAGTACTGTGTTCAGTTTTGGGCCCCCCACAACAGAAAGAATGTGGACAAATTGAAGAGTGTGTTGCAGGGTGACAAAAATGGTGAGGGAACTGGGCTTATTTAGTCTAGAGAAGAGGAAAGTGAGAGTGAATTTAATCAATAGCAGCTTTTGACTACCTGAAGTAGGGTTTGAAATAGGATGAAGTTAGACTACTCTCAGTAGTGGCAGATGACAGAATAGAGCAACCATCTCAAGTTGTAGCAAGAGAAGTTTAGGTTAGGTATTCGGAAGAATTTTCTCACAAGGAGGGTAGTAAAACACTGGAACTGGTTACCCAGAAAGGTGGGGGGGGGTGTGGAAAGAAGCTCCATCCTTGCAGGTTTTTAAGACCTGGCTTGACAAAGCTTTGGCTGAGATGATCTGGTTGGGGATGATCCAGCTTTGAGCAGTGGGTTTAACTAGATGACCTCCTGAGGTCCCTTCCAACCCTAACTTTCCATGATTTTATGATTCTATTAAATTATTCTATTAACATTTCTCTGGAGTATATGTAATTCTAAAATTTGGAGAAATTCAAAATGATCATTTATTAAGAGTGAAAGGTGGTCTCAGCTTTTGACTAAACAACTAAGACACCTTTATTCCATACTTCCTGGCATGTGTCACAGGCTGCTGAAGTTTTGATGTCATATTTCATCAGGCCGTCACTGGATTACATCATTAACCTCAAACATTGCATTTATCCTTTTTACCTGGCCCTATACACACCTACGTGCCCAATACAGCAGATTTTATAGTCCATGAATCATTCTAAGAGATAAAACTGATACTGTGGTAATTGAGTGGAAACAAAGAAAGAAACAAACAAAAGACACAAAGTTCTGGGTAAAAAATAACAGTCTTAAGTCTCAGGCTTGCTAAGGGCACTTTATTACTTAACTGGTGAAGAATTTACCTGGAGTAGGGTGATTATCTTTCAGCCTCTTATTTTTTAATTTTTATTTTTTTTTTAGGTAAGAGACAACAGGTTTGTACATATCAGCGGCATTTCACCTGTAGAGCCTGACCAAAAAAAGAGTGCTTGTGGGAGCAGAACTAATATATTCTAATGCAAGGGTGGGCAAAATGCCGGATCTGGCTGGCAGCCAGACTCCATTTCCCAGCAGCCTCTGCCCACATAGGTGGGGCCAGTCTCTATACAGACCCAAGCCACAACTGCATTGTGATAGCGCAGGGTTGCCATGAAGACCAGCCCCAGCCGCACTGCCAGGGCGCACATCAGGGCAGGGCAGGGGGCTGCTCTGGAACTGCTGGGATCTTGTAGCAGAGGCAGCTTGGTCCGGGGCAAGGGCAAAGCCGTGACCTGCAACCTGCATGCTCCTGGCAGGAGCGCACAGGCAGTGGATCACGGCTGTGCCTGTGCTCTGGACCAGGCTGTTACTGCTGCAAGGAACTGGGGCAAAGCAGTGATTTGCAGCCTGCACATCCTTGCCTGGAGCATGCAGGCTGCAGATCACATCACTGCTGCAAGGAGCCGGGGCAGAAACAGCTTGGTCCCTAGCAAGGGCAGAGCCACAATCAGTTACCTGCATACCCCTGCCTGGAGTATGCAGGCTGCAGATCACAGCTCTGACCTGGCCCCAGACCAAATTGCTCCTGCTGCAAGATCCCAGCAGCTCTGGAGCAGCCCCCTGCCCTGCCACTGCACCTGGGGCCAGTCTCCATGCCAATCCCAGCTTTGCGCTATCACAGTGCAGCTGCCATCTCCATGGTACTAGCCATCCATGCAGGGGTGGCTGGTAAATGGAGTCCACTGCTGGTCAGATCCTTTGCCTGCTCCTGTTCTAATAGTAAATGTTAGAGGCAAGCATCTGAGTATCAGCCACAACTGACTCATTGCAGCTACCACCCTGCATTATATCTCTACCATGCTTAGACATAATGTTGAATAAAGGCCAAACAATTCAAATGAGGTAAGGCATGAATTATGCAAACAATACCTCATTTAAATAACACTTACTAATTTCTGATCCTCTGGCCTTAACAGGTATGACATTTTGCATATAAAAAATGAACTGTTAACGGATGGGAGAAAAAACTTCTGAGAAAAGCCTGAATACTATAGCAGATATTCCAGCTCTGCATTGATTACACTCTCACTGTTAGTGCTTATGGTACAGAGCAGACTGATTTAAGTCAAAGGTGTAACAGGGCAGCAGTGGCTATTTTCATGCCCCCTGCTCAAAGACAGTATTAGTGTTGCTGCCCTAGTGGCACTCCACCATCTCAGTTTCTCTATTAATTTAAATTTGATAATATTAGAAAAATTATTCGTGGGCAAGAATTTTATTCAATTTTATAGTGTTTCAATGATCATTTCTAACACATCAGGAAAAATAAATAATCCTGGAATACATTTATCAGAAAGGGCCTAATAGGTCTCTGGTAATATTTGTAGTGCTTTTCTCTTCCATGAGTCCCAGTTTCTGCACATCAATTCTTGGCTCACTAAGCAAATGATTATTTATATATTTCCCATTCCCATTTTCATTCATCACTTCAAGGATTCAACCTGTATATGGTAGCAGACCACGGAGAATGTCAGCACAGTTTGGTTTGGAATTACAATGTTGATCTGCAGGTGCAATTGTCAAGGAGGAAAATAGCAGACAAGTACCAGACTCTGTCTTGCCTGAACTCTCTTGCTATGTTCTTTTTTTGCACAGCTATACCGCAACAAGGGATCTTACAAATTTGCAAGGATCAACTGAGAAAATAATTTTAAACAGAGGCAAAACAAGTTTGCATGAGGAATTATAAAACAATTTCAAAAGAATTAATTTAACCAATTGACTGAACACACTACCAGAGCTATTTTGAAAATAAAAAGTCAAAAGACTTAAACAACTGCAGGGAATTATTATGTTGATGAAGATGTCACACAAACATAATGTCATGTTGATAGGACAATTACGTAAAATCAGAAAAAAATAAATGAAAAGCAATACAAGTGTTCTCTCTGGAACTTTGTTAAATGCACTGTTATTAAGGACTCAGTTCTATGCAGCCAGATAAATAGGTAGCTTTCAGTATTACTATCTTATTCTTTTGCTGAGAAAATGAATCTCCATTTTCTTGCTTACACAACAAAGAAAAGTAAATTTATTAAAACCAGTGGAATTAAAATGCTATAAAACTGAAGCAACTAATGAAAGAAATATAATAAAGCACTTTGTACAATTTTAGGGTCCTTTTATGTGAAACAAATCAACAGAAAATGAATGAGAGCATGCTGCTCGCAGGGGGATAAGTGAGAAATGCTAGGTGTATGACTACATCTGAAAAGTATAGAACAGAAGTTTTGTATATGGCCACATTATTAATGCCCAATGTAAGAAACAAATTTTAATGCCTATCCTGCACTGAGATTCTCTGGTTTGAACCCCTGCTCCCATGTTGAGACCCACTGACAAACTTCATAGTTTGTGGGGTCTGCTTCAAAGCAGCAGGATTTAGGGATGGAGCACTACAGTGAGACTCTTAATGCATAATTCTTAGAATTTCAGATATTCAGGAAGGAAAAAGTCTTAATAAATCAACTGTTCCATCCTGTGCCAATGTAGAATTGTTTTCTCTGGGTATGTACAGCTATTGCATTTAGATCGACCTACCTAGACTTAGGTGAATCTAAATTCCTAATCCTGAAAGTGTTCAGAGGGGTTAAATTGGGAAAAAAAGTGACTTTTCCAAGCTAGATTACTTCCTAAAGGGTTACCCTGATTTTGCAAATGCCTGCACATTAGCAGCACATTCCTGGGGTAGGAAAACCAGCTGCTCACCTCAGCTCTGGGACTGTGCTAATCCCATCCCCTCCCAACCTTGACTGACCTAGTTTTATCCCCCTGAACCTTCCTGACTAGGCAACCCCCTCCTGCGGACCCCTGCAGAATCACCAGCCCACCTAATCCCATCAGCCTCTCCTCAGACCCACCAGCCCCTCCACCACCACCAGTTACCTACACTGGTTTCCCTGTGAGGCACTCAGAAGCAAGCCACCTACACCTACCTAGACCAGGTGTGGTGAATGCTTGTTTGAAAACTTTTATATATCTTTTCATGTAGTTCAAGACAGTTTTAAATAACTTCATGATGGAGGTCTTACCAGTTATCTAGGTAGACAATTTGACGGCATAGATACTGTTGTAATTAAGAACATTGAAATTTCCTGTCTCAGCCATATCTATCCTACTTTTGCTTCATTTCATGGTATTACATCTAGTTACACTCTCCTGGACTACTGTAAACATGTCTATTTATATCCTTCAAATACCTGTAGACAGTTATTTTCCTTTTAGTCAAGCTACATATTTGTAGTTCTTCTAACGTTTATGAGAAATTGAGGAACAGTAAATCATCCACAGATTGCATTGTGTTACGTGTGTGTGAGGGAGTGAAGGAGTGGGCAGGCTCCAAGGCTTCCCACCCCTGTGCAACCACGCTAAGTTCCTGCACTCAACCCCAGAACGCGGGGCACAACCTCACCTTTTCCAGGTGCGCGGAAGAAGGAGGGGCCCAGATGGTGAGGGCCAACATAAAGGAGATCCTGGCACCAGGAGGAGGGGAAGCGGAACCAGAAGAGAGCCGCGGGGAAGCCGAGACTTGTGGGAGCACCTTCAGGTGGAGGTGTACCATCCTGAGGCACTGCAGAACCTGATGGGGTAAGGGTAAGCGCCAACAGGGCTTGGGAGTCGCATCGACGGGCTCGGCGAAGCCGTGGACTGTTTGATGCTGCCGGGAGCCGTAGATACCGTAGTGTAAGGGCACTCACAGAAGACAAAGGGGCTTGACGGTACTCAAGAGGACTAAGTGGCTTGAGTACCTGGAGTACCTGGAGAGGGCTGACGAACCCAGAGAGGGCTGCAGAAAAGGGTGGCTAATGCCCACAGCAGATAGGGTAATAACAAGGAGGCCTGTGGAGGGCAAAGCAGCCTCCTTGCTCTAGAGAATCCCTGGCTGTAAACCTTGTGTTGACATTATATTTCTTTTGTGGACGTTTTGAGTGACATACTGACGGGTGACCTGCCCGGATAGGCAGTCACTTTCCAGTGGCACGGGCAAGGGTGTAGGGATGGAGGAGCCCTCATCGACACGGGACCCCGAGAGTCAAGGAGTCTCACTTTTGGACTGATACATGCCGGACAAACAACACTGAATAGGATTATAATCAAAGTCGTGGCAGGAGAACCGGATGCGTGCAGCCCTCAGGTGAGCGAATCATAGCTACAGGGAAGCAGTCCCGACGCGGGGAGGCGGTGGGTACAGCGAAGTGCACCCCCCCTCCACAGTGTGGTTTAAACGCTGAATACAGATTCTTATCTCATTCCCTGGATTAGCTTTTGTGACTTCTTTGTTCTTCTGGTTTTATTACTTGAATATCCAGCACTGCCCTCCTCCCACTTCCCCATTCTCGTTTCCCTGCCTTTTGTTTTTGTATTCAAATTTCTCTCTCCTTCTTATATAGTTTTCTGAATGTCCTTTCACAGCATCTGATAAAGTGAGCTCCAGCCCATGAAACTTGTGATGCATATATGTATACATATACATGCACACACTCTTTGGTTAGTTTATAAGGTGCAAATAGACCCTGCCTTCTACTTAACTACATCTCTATAACTTCCATTAAGTCAACATTTCTGGTACCTAACTGTCCAGCACCAAATGAAATATTTTAGGTGTTGTCACATCAGAATGATTGGTTATACAAAAGCTCTGAGTATACAAAATAAAAGTATAATGGGGTTTTTGCCACCATATAATTGCTAAAGTATACTGCAAATATACATCTGTTTGGCTCCATTACTTCCCAAACCCCCAAAAATGTCTTCAGAGGAGTTTAGGTGCCTAAAGCCCAAAACTGCAATAACAAGACAGAATAAGAACAACCTACACTCCCCCCAAAATCCTGATTTACTGTTCTTCAATGTGGGAGGCACTTACATTCACTGAGTGCTCTTTTTCTAACCTGAAACACATGGTCAGAACTATTGGGTGCCTATATATGAGCAGTAAGGCCGCTCTGCCAATCTGTAATTATGGTGCATTGGAGATGACCCAATTAATTGAGTCTGTGGTAATTACCACACTATAGCAGACTCCAGTGTTTCATGTATCAGCATCCCTGTGCTGAAAAATGGTGGCAGGGGATACTTTAACTAAAGTCCATTTGATAAAGTTCATCTGCTGCCATTTTTCAGTGTGGGACACTAATACATGAGATGCTCTGGGCACTTTAATTAGAGCAGCTCTAATGAAATTCAGAAACTAAGTGAAATAATGCCTTGAGTGGTCCAGTCTTGTAGAGATGCCCTAGACAGACTGACTGTATATTGACGGCATTCAGTTCAGCACAAAATAAAACAGTCATGGCCATTTTAATACCAAAAACTCAATAACTATTGATGGCAAAGTATTTTTTTTATAAATAGCCAAGAAGTTAGATCATGCACCTTGAAGTGGGAGACCTAGGTTCCTGGCACCGCTACCCTGAAGAAATCCAAATCCACACCTAACAGGTGAGTGTCCTATTGACAAGAATACTGGCTAGACTCGGTGTGAGAACTCTCTACCACTTCTGTTGAAACGAGGCCATTGTGCAGCAATGAACCCAGGTACAGAGGCCTGGGTTCCTGCCCCTACTCCCAGGGCTGTTTATTCATTTACATAAAACCATCAGTAGTAAAAAACAAACAAAAAACAGAAATAGTTGTGGGATCAGAAAGCTGAACTCCCAGACAGTAAGTCTTTGTCAGAAAATATCTGGAATAGTTTTAATATTGTTCTTGAAAAGTAAGGGGTAAATACTAATGCTTTCAGTATGATTTTTGATATGCTTGCATGGATTTTATGGGGCTTTTTTGCAAGGAACAGAGGAGACTTAAAATGTGGTTACTGATTTTGATGTAATAAAGGATCAGAAGAGATTTTTAAGGGATATTTGCTAAAGAGAATATCACTATACAATGTGGTATTAATAATTTAACTCTCAAGCTCATATTTAATTTTTAGTTCCTATAATTAACTTTTGTTCCTAAACAGACATCACGTATCAACCAGCTATAGACTTCATCTCCCTCTTTAATTATAAACCTTCTCAGACAAAGGTAATATTCCTATTGACTTTAATGACTGTACCAATAGGCAGGTGCTATGAAAAACAACAATGTAAAATGTGCCATTTGAAAGATTAGACCTAACATCTGATAGAATTATTACAGGAAAAGGCTTTGTGAGTTTTTAGTTAAGAATGGCTATTTCATGTTTGTTGTGGACAATGACAAAGTAGATAAAAAGATAAGTGGTTCCTATATGATAGATATTTTTAATTGAATTTATATGCATCATGCAATTGGACTCCCAGATTTGATGAAAAACACCTACTTCTTTCTTAATTGGGCATTGAGGCTACTCAGAACAATTTGGAGTGTACTTCATGAAGGTGGGCTCTCTGCACATATGAAAAATCTCCAAATCTGTTAATGGTTTATAAAAAATCATCCTTATGTGCAAAAGAGGTGAGCCTCTTTTGTCCCCAAAGCAGAATTTTATGGCAATAGTTTAATTAAACATCTACATCAATTGTTGGTGTTTTATCTGTGTAGAATTTCAATCTTTACTAGAATTATTTTTCAGTCTTTGGTTGCCTAAACAAAGTTATCAGACAAAGATTCCCACAAGATCACTTATGTAATGTTTTAATGTGCTTCAAGGGAAGTTTGTGTGCCAGGAGTTTAATTAATGTAATGACTGATGTATTTTCAAAATCCAAAAACATCCTGAAAAGCAACTCCAGAACTAACTCAGCACTATTTTTTTATTCAGTTAAAGCAACATCAAACAGTTATGTATATTTAATGTTATTATTGATACTTTTTAAAGGTGTAACCACCATGAAAAAAAATCAAATTCCTCTAAATTTAGGCACACCATACTTTAACTGCTTATATATTAATATGCACTCATGGATAAGAGGACACCATACCTTAATGGTATGATATTACCAGGAAAATATTTAGAGCACAGAAGCTAGAGAAGTAGCCCATATTTTCCCCTTCTCTATTTTGTCCCTGAAGCACAGCCAAGAATAATGTGTGATATGATCAGGAAGTCTTAGGGTATGTACAAGCATTAGGGTGATCTAAACACCTGAATTTGAAAGCATTCACAGGGCTTAGGTTGCCCTAAAAATGGCACACCCAACCTAAAGTTAGTTTTTGTCAGACATGAAACTAACTTTAAATCAGCATGGGGTTAATCCAACCTAGCAAGGGTTAACAAATGCCTTAGCAAATGCTTCCATACATTCACAAAACAGCTCTGGGGATGGGAAAGCCTAGACTTTATCCACAACCCTAAGGCTATGCTTTTTTATGCTCCCTCAACCCTGATTGGCTATTTTTACCCCCTCCCCACACTCCCAAGTAACATCTCCCCCAGACTGGGCACACACTCCCTCTGGAGACCTACCAACCTCCCTCCCTCAGACCATGAGTCCCTCCCCTCCGTGGCTTACTTGCCTCTGGCTGCCTATGCCTCCTCCCAGCAAGTGGAAAACACTTGTGCCCATGCATCTGGACTCAGGTTTAAGCAGCTTAAACTAAGCCACCTAAACCTGGGTCCACTTCTACAGATGCTTGTTCACATGCTTAGTGATCTTCCATGTAGCTGGACAAACATAACGGAGTTTGTCCAACTCTGCAAATAAACTAACAACAACACTGAAGGTTATAATGGAAATGCCAAGATGATTTTAAAATTTCAAACAGGCAATTTCGGACCATTAAGTATATTAAGATTTAAGAATGTCTTGAAGAAAGGAAAATTACTCTCCATCACTCACTGAATATGTTACAATTGATAGGAATTAAATTTCAGGAATAGAAACACAAGAGTCTTCTTATATCTTTCTTGGGGTCTCTTAATGCAGGGACAAATCCAATATCTGATTGTAATTAAATTTTCCACAATGCCACTATACGTAACTTGTGACGACAAACCTTTTGTGACATGTTTGTATGTCTAAAACCCTATATGGTTCTGACTTTGCAATCTGTTGAAAGATAATTGGGGGAAAAAAGACTAAAGTTAATAGACATATACATCTCCTTTAACTGTTGATCTAAAGCTGTTGATCTGGAATTGTGAAACTTTATACTGATTAAAGAACATAGTGTCAAAGCTCATTTTGAATCATAACCTATGCTCATAAATCCTAGGGGAAGTACTGGATAAGTCAACTTTTTTCCACAATATTTTTGAAAGAAAGAGACAGAACATTTCAGTTTTTACTGAGTTCTAAGTCGGTATGAATCCCAAGCCACATATAAGAAACTGCTGACTTTTATCTGATAATGCATAGATTCACGTCTTATAAGAATAGGCTTTGGGAAATACTCAGAATCATACCTCTACTTCCTGTCAGTCATTTCACACAATCTTACTGCTTCTGGTATTATGCTTAAGAGCAGATTCTATCCTCTGATACTACTCAGCTTCACCAGCTCTCACCTTATATCTCACTGTACAAACATCTCTCTTTTCTATACATTTAACTTTCCCTTCTTTGCAGCCAGTGCCCTTTTAATGATTTTTTAAAAAGGCAATGATATTAAACCACTGCTTTTTTCATAAAAGGTAAGCTATACTTTTTGCACTATTTTAGTTAGTGAAATTCCTCCATATTGCTCTTTAAGGGTGTGTACAAACATGTGCCAAGCCCCATCTATGTTGCTGCAACTTGTTTTAAACCACATGATCTTATATTGGGAGCAGTTACAGCAGATGTTCACCAGTGCCAGGAGCCACACTGAGAACCCAGTTTAAGTAAGTTGGGATAGGGAGGAGAGCAGATTCACAGGGCAGTTGGTAGATCTGGAGGGTCTGTGGGAAGGGTGTCCATCCAAGAGTGAGAAGGTTTGGGGGCTGAAAATAACCCAGTAAGAGTTGGGAGGTAGGAAGAGTGCAGGCCTGGGGTTGGGGTGAGCAGCTGGGCTTTCCCAGACTCAGGGCTGTACTCTGAACATGTGAGGACATTCACTGGATGGGGTTAACCCATTCCCACTCTGTTATTCTGCCTATGCAGATGAACTAATTTAAACTGGGCCCACCATTTTTGGCCTGATATAAACCTCTAAAACATCTTCACAGAGTGACATTTAATTTAACCTAACCCTAGTTAGGTTGACCCCAATGTAATATCTGCATGTACCCTAACTGAATAAGTAGCATGAAACAGGTAGTATGGAATATGTAGTTTCTACCCAAAAGCTTGCAATGAAGATGTTTTTCCAATTATTTTAGTTGGTCTAATAAAAAATATTGGATTTACCCAAAGAACCTTGTCTGCCTCTAGTATGGAAAATAGTTTTCATGATGGAATTTATAAAAAATAAGCTTGTATTATATTAGTAGTTTGAGGAACTGGAAAGCTCCTTAATAAGGCTGAATATCTTGAAAAACTTGAATCCATTTTCTTTTGTAAACAACTTTAAGCAGAATCACTTCTACTAAATTTTCAGACTCTCAAAATATTTCCTTCTATATAGTAAAATCTTGGGTGGTTTACCAAAAGATGGTAGAGATTGTCATTTGTGTGCTGAGCAATCCGCATACACTGGAAATGGTCAGAAAATTGTGAAGGAACCATTTTCCTTCAAAATGTGTAGCTCCCTCCAAATAAAAATGCTTTATAAATTTGTCACTACTATAATTTAGGAGAAAAGCATCAACCTCAGCTATGTTGCACAAATCTTGAATTCTCCAGTTTGAGCTTTCTCTGAATGAAACATTTTGATTCTTCAGGTTTAAAAGACTCTTTCAAAATATTTTTAATTTTATTGGAAATAAAACCATTAATTCAACATTAAAAGGAAACTATTTTCATTGATTCTGTCAAAAAGCTCTGATTGTTCCAAACACATTTCATATTTTGATTTGTCCTTCACAGAGATGTTTTGGTGTTTTATGCTGATACAAAATTAAGCCAAATTCCAAATCTCAGAAACCTTTGCGAGATGGAATTTCCATTCTCTGCTCTGCTCTACTCAAAACCCCATGGTTGTGCTGAAATTGGTGCTCAAAACATAAAGCAAAGCTTTTATTTTCAAGAAAATTCAAAGGTGAACTGCAACATGTCTAATGCTAATCATTTGGATATAGGTAATTGAAAGAAAAAACTTTAAATAAGAAAATAAAAGACATATGAGAGAGAAGGGGAGGCACAGAAATAATACATTAAACCATGATCAGGGAGAAAAATAAGTAGTCTCAAGAAAATGGATGGTGGGATTTTCCAAGAACTGTAAGCTGGGAGTACAAGTATGGATACTATTAAAAGCCAAACACTGCCTCAGGTAATTTATGACTAACACAACCATTTATAATGATGAATATTTTTATGCTTACTAATTAAATCTCATATTTTAGGGCATTTCAAGATCTAAGGCAGCTTTCTTTGCCCTTAGAAGTGCTGAAGATAGTAATTCTTTGAAAACAGAGGCTGTTTCTACTAATCAACACCTTGAGGGTTAGATCATAAACAGATTTAGCCTACTATAAACATGATAAGTGTACAAGCTATTTTCTTAAAAATTGAGCTACTTCAAAATCAAATGCACAATAACAGGTACAATACATGCCATACACTAGTTATTACTGGTGTGTGTGTGTGTGTGTAGGAAAATAAACTGTGCATAACCTTTAAACTTAATTAAAATTAAAATCAAAGATTTATATTTCTGTATAAAATATGGTACTGCAGCCCACATTATCTTTCAAACTTATTGGTGAAGGGATTTATATTCTGATGGATCATAATGTGTATTGAAAAATGTGTTTTGAAACAAAAATGGGATTAGTCTAGTAAATGTGCATGTCACTTGTGGGTACTATGTGCCAATTACTGTTAGTGAAGGACCCCAGCTAAATGTCCATGTCTGAATAATCTACTCCCTCATCAAATATGTAGTTTTTCATATTTTTATTTCAAGCCACCTATAAACTTCTGATTGTGAGTCAGATCTAAAATTTAATGAGCTTTCCTTTATAGACTTAAATTGTACATAGTCCAAAATGGGATGACTTTCCAGAGAGCAACTGTTTGTACAATGTTCAAGACCACAATCCTTCCCTGATCTACAATTCAGATTTCTAGGTGATGATTAACAACAAATATATAATAATGTAACTGCATGGCAGTTTCTTACCTTGCAGCTCTGTTCTCCATTTGTTTTTAGAGTACTATCTGCATATCTTTGTGACTAAAAGTAGCCACCTTTTTTAAAGTTACTTTTTTACCATAATAAGCTTTGCAAAACTGACATAGTGTAGGAGGAATATACTAGATTCTGTTCATTCTAGACTTTCACATTCATTAGAAAAGTCTGAACTTTTAATTATAGTTGCAACTATATTTCTTCTGTTTGCAGGCTATGGTGTGCATTGATGTAGCCAATGACCTTATTTGCTTTACAGAACCTTATTTCTGGTGCTGGTACAAATGAAAAGAATAACCTTAAATTTAGAGCTTGCATTGTATAGCCTATGCTTATTTTTCAGGGGTAGTGTAGAGGAAGGACTCTATCTTTTACTTGTAAATTTTAACTTCATTCTTGAGTCACTTAAAGACAATGGAATCTAATTGTGCAATTTTTACAGTCATTTTCAGTGTTATGGAACCTCACTGTAATTGAGACTTTATGTCTTTAATTAGTTTTTTGATTTAATATATGGGATTTCTGTAAATCAGTGAGATTAAGAATTGCGTATGTTCTTGCATGTGACCTTCATTTTTAAATTTCAGTGGTCTCCCTGCAGGATAGAACAGCATGAGCATGAGAAAAGGGTATGTAAGTATGATAATTTTATTTGTCAGTCAGAAATCCATTTCAGTCTATTAATCTATGGTTACTATTACTGTGTACAGTATTTTTTCTGGCATTTCCCCTTGAAAAAATGGAATCAAAGTGGCTTCCTAGGTTATCAAGTTCAGTCCTTAATATTGAAAGGAAACAGAGCATAGAATTCTGTCCATAAAACTAACAAGCTCCAAGTTAGAACTAATATTATCCTGCTTTCCATCACTGCTTCCATTAGGCAGCTATCTTATAAGCATCAGACAATCTTCTAATGTACAGCATGTAGCTTTGCCTTCACTAGCTTTGTCTAAATACTTTCACTGAAGCTGCTGTGAGTAAAAGATGTTCAGCATTAGACAAGATCAGCTGCTTTGTTTCTGTATCTTACATGTGATACTCATTGTTTGGATTTTAATTAAAAAAGAAAGAAGAAGATGCATCTGATTAAAAGCCCTATTTTCTGTGGAGAAAGTCCTATTGAAGGTTCAAAATAATAACAGCTTTTCTGGAAATTGAAAACTAATTGAAACAGAACCTGCAAGGTGCAAAGGAGTATTCAGCAAGCAAAAGCCAGTTAAACTAAATATTTAATTAAATAAATGTACATACATGCTTTGATGAATTTGTTTTGCTGGGGCCACAGATCTTATAACTGGACAGATAAAGTCTATAGACTTTAAGGTCACCAGAACCTGTGAGTTTTAAGACCTGGATGCAACCCTACAGAGGCTTTTTACTGCAGAGACCCTAACTCCTATTTGTAGTCTATGATTCCTTTTCACCCTTCTGACCCTGTCAGACATCCAGCTGCTGAAAACAAACTCATTTCATTTTGGATGTCCCTTCTGGAATACAAGCTCTCTGCAATGGCTGCATGGACATGTAATTTTTAGTCCATTCTTATCCTTAATCATCCTAGAAAACTGAACAGACAAATCGGATCACAATTGCTGCAATATGGACAAGAGCACAAATAACAGATTGCTCTATACTAAGGGACTTCCAGGGTAATAGGCTACTAAAGATTGTTGTAGATTTTTCTGTTTGGTAATTTCTTGCTCCTCAGGAAGCAAAGATTATGTAAATGAAAATTCAGATAACAGAAGTTTTATTAATTCCTATAATTTCTGTTAATCAAAGAACATTTACATAGATGCATCTGTTTTAAACCAGAACATCCATTATGCATACTCATCAAATTATCATGACCAAAGGTAATCACTGCCCAGCAGATAAGGATGGGTAATCCACTGCTGTCTCTGCTTGGAGCAGATTAAATTTTACTTGACTGGTTGTCTTTAACTGCTCATCTCCCTGAAAATTTTCCACAGTCTTCTGTACAAATCTATTTGGAAAGCCTTCCTGTTCAGCGTACATATGCAACCCTATTGGCAGGAGAATTACTTGTGCCGTTACTAGTACTCAAAGGAAACAAACACACACAAGTAGTAGTAAAAAGGAAGAAGGAAAAAAATCAATATGTGCCTCTCACGCATCACAGAGAATCCTGTCATAACTTCATTTATAGAAACAAATTGTACCTCTTACAGAAGGAGCTGACCCCCATTTTTTATTACTGATTTTTGTATTAGATTATCCTTCAGATTATCATAACACTGGATGATTTCTACTTAAAAATCAGTGAAGTATATTTAACAAATAATCAAACCCACAAAAAACGTAATACTTATAAAGATGAGAAGAGATCATCAAGTGTCATTCCATGAACTAAATTCAGCTCAACTGCAAAATTGTTAAGGTTTTTTTTTGTAATGCATGAAAATTTGCTATTATTTTTATAGTGGTCTCTCACTAGGGCAATGAATCTTTCTTTTCTGGTCTTCTGGGTAGTTTTTTTTTTATTTTTTGGCTGTTTTAAATTAATACTTTGCTAAAATCAGCAAGTAGGTCAAATTGGCAAGGTAGCACATTAAAAGATGACAAGTCAGTGACTGTCTTCTTTAGAGAAAATCTGAGCCAAGACTGAAAGGGTTTTAAGATGTAATTCAAACTATACCTTTTCTTCTACTGGAGCATGAAGATCAGTAAAAAAATAAAAAAGTAGAAGTTTCCTTTACTGACGTTTGGCCATCTCTTTATACAAGTATATTACATACAATTGTGGGTAAGTTTTTAAAATAAAGTAAAAGACATTGCTGACAAGAAATGTTCCTGTTTTTTTTTAACCAAATACGAATGCTTTGCTTTTCTGATTTGTGGAGCCATTCAGTAAGCTGCTCTCAATTTTATTTTCTATTTTCTCCTTTTTCAAGGGATAAATAATCAGTTCTTGAACTATGAAATAGTTAAACTATACTCAAATTTAATGGAATTTTTAAAAGATTAATTGAAAAACTTACACTAGTCTTTTTAAAGCAAGAAAATGCAAGTACTTTATTTGGCAAAGATGTATGACAGTTAATGCACATTAATATTATACTGCTACTTTTCCAGGAAGCAGCCAATTTCCTGTAACTTTTAGTGTTAAAATTTGATAACCTTAATCTAACTCTAACAGTAATGAATCACTAAACATTTTATTCACTTCCATAGGAGCACACTTGGTTTCATAGGTGAATACTTCAGCCCAAGAATAAACTGAAAGCTTTTCTAGTATGAGAGTACTTTAACAATTGCCAGGTGGTATCACTGTTGTAAGGTTTCCTGCATCTCTCCTTTCTCAGTGAACCCATTCAGGTATCAGCTCTTGATTTAACCCAAGATGGATCTCTACAGTTTTTTTTTTTCTGTCTTAAGCTTACCCTGGGCTATAATTCCGTGTATATTAATCACGTGTATCCAGCAAGTCCAACTGGATTCAGAAAAGTGTCTCTCTTCCTTTTTTGGAGTAAATGATTTTAAAACAAGCAGCCAGTGAACATGATTATCTTTCTTACCTTCACTTTATGGTAACTGAGGAAGATCTAGCTTTTTCAAACACATATAGTAGAGAACCATGCACCTCAAATCTGCTAACCTCAAACAATTATTGTCTTCTCTAAGACAGTATTCTTTTGATTTCCTGTTTTCTTGGGCCTTTTCCTTTCCCAGCATTGTGTCATACCACCTCTATAATGTTGCAGAGAAATGGCTTCTCCTGAAAATTCTTCCCTCTTCTGTATATTTTTTACCAATAGCCCTAAGCCAATATGTTCATGCAGTGCTTAATAACTCACCCAACATATGGCTTTGGAAAGTATTATAAAATATATCTAAATATTTCATAAATGTGTCTTTGAGGGGTATGAACACAGGGCTGGTTATGATAAATAAGCATTAAAACACAGCTGATTATAAGGTCGGATAGAAAAAATAAAAAAATAACCAACCCCACTGAAAACAATAATAAAGACTCTTGATAATTTCAGTGAACTATAAATTGAGCCCACTGCATCTTCAGATAAACTGCTTAAGATAAAATTTGTTTTATCCTCCCTACACTCCCTATCTTATAGCAGTGATGTGAAGCTCAACTGATCAACAGCCTGAAAGAATTTCAGATGGCAGGGAAGGCTTTAAGTACATATGGAACATGAAGACCTGCAAGGCTTAAACTCAAAAAAATCATCTGTTTTCAAAAGATAAAAAAACCCCAAATCCTATGCAATCAAATCCAATCTTTTCTAGACATGTGAGCAATTTGGGTTATATTGATATGTAACTCACCATTTTCTTGCTTCAAACACAACATAATTTAAATAAATAAATACATAAATATGTGTCATGCTAGTGGTTGGGTACCATCCCATAAATTGATATACAGTGATCATCAGGCTCAAATTTTGGGCAACTGTTTGGCTAACAACAAGTAAACAGCTATTGTTGAAAGAATGCTAGTCTAATTAGGGGTTAAAAAATCAGAGCTTTTTCTGAATCTTTACATTTTTACGTAACTCAGCTTCCAAACTTTTTTATAGTACCTGATTACTAGGCAAATGCAGACATTTAAAACAGCTCAAATGAAAATGATTGACATTCTTGGCACTGAATCAGTAAGCAATCTTAATTACATATATATGTTAGAAATTATCAAATAGTTTTGGAATTAGTACATAACAAACATATATAACTTCCTCTGCCACCTCCCCCCGCCCAAACCCCCCCCTCAAACAAAGAATACATTAGATCAACACTATATAGGATGGTGGATCTTTTCAAATTTCTGCTAGCAGCCTCTACTTTCATCATCTTTAACCTAGCTTATAAGTGACCATTATACTCACTAGAGAATCTTCTGTTCAGATTTGCACTCTGTGCAATTTCATTGTCTTCACAGAGACGTATAAGGTGTGAGGCAGTCCAAAATTTAGCCAATCTTATTTATTTTTCAGTGAGTCAATAACATGTTCACTAAGCTTCTTTTCAGTTTTCTGGGAGCACCAGTTTTATCACTAACATTTCTCCGTAGACTGCCAGGACTTTATATGCTTTAAGCCCAAAGCAGAACACAATATTATTCACATTGTTATCTACTTTCAGTTAATACTCTTTTGAAAACAGCTGGAGAAATTGATACATACATACGTACTGCTGAATACTTTGAGCATGATTTCTACAATACTAATGGCAGACTGCAGACTGACATGTATAGCTATTGGCTATGCAAAGGAAGGCAGGTCAGCACTTCTAGTTACCTTGTGCTGGCCACCTCATTTGTAAAAAGCCTCTTAGTCCTGCTGGAATTATCTCCTTCCTGTGGCTCTCAGAATCAGTCTACATCTTTTTCTACTTCTAAAGCAGTACTGAAACACACTGGCCCTGGCTTCAAGTTCATAGCAAATCCAAGACAGAGCTTTTACTTTACTGTTTTCTCTAAGTAACTCAAATGATACAATCAAATAGCTTTATTTTGCAAACTCTACTTGTGCAAATAATCCTTATTTGGGCATGTAGTTCATTATCTATAGACCAACTCCCACAGGAAGAGCATGTGGGATCAGCTTCTACATATAAGGAAGATACAATTAGCATTGCTATTAGTTCAAACTTTAACATTTTTAATGCATTTAATATATATTATGGACCACATTCCAATCTCATTTTAAACGTATAATCACCGATATGAAGGTCTATCTTGGTATCATTGTAAGATATAGGTCATAGAGAGGAACTACATCCAATATTAGTGTGATCAACCTTGACAAAGCCATGTATTCCAAAATTTCTGAGATTAGATTATGTCATTTTACACATTTAAATAGATAAATCAAAATCACTTCTCAGTCTTCTGCTTGTTAAAGTGGGTCTTTATATGAAGGCTACTTAAATATAACAGTATAAGAAACATTCAACATAAGATTGGGTTTTCAGTATTATATGTCTGTGAGTGATGTTCACATTTCTGTGCAGAGTAATGCACAAAAGAAGCAACACCCTCCCCTCCCCCCCGCTTTTCCCATATAGCAAATAGTGCAAGAATGTTCCTTATGGACCTGAGACAGTAAGTAATTCTCACTGAATACACAATGCAGGAAGAAGAAAGAAAGGCTTACTACAGAAACTGACTGCAGGGAAAACAAATTTACGGGGGCTCACTACTCCATTGCCAATGATTAGTAAGTGTCAAGGATAACATAAGCAAGGCTTTCGTCCTAAACCATCTGAATGTTTCCTCGCTTGCCATCATATAACTGAGATGTCTTAATATGGATACACTCCTATTCCAATCTCTTTGTGACCCATGGCCCCCAGTCCAAAGCCCACTGAAATGACTGAAAAGGTTTACATTGATTTCAATAAGATTTGGATCGGGTTCTGTGTCTACAATGTGAAGAATGTCCTAAAGGAGGATTTTATGATAGATTTGATTTTTTTTTTTGTATTACTCACTCTATTGCATTGATTAACTGCAGTGTGCCATTTGAATTTTTAACAGTTCTTCCTGCACAATGTTTATGAGAAGTTATTACTTGTTTTTGATTCTTGTTTGGTAGATGTTTGCTCAAACATATTAATTAAAACTAAGAGAGTTACTTTTTCAAGGGAATTACAATGATGCTTTATTGAAAACTATTGCATCATGCTGGAGGCTGAATAGATATCAAGTTCATTCTCTTTTCTTATGTGCAGATGATCAATTAATTTTATTTTCTTATATTTATCAGTGTGGCCTAAAACAGAAAAAGGAGCACAGTAAATCAATAGAGGTTTTGTTTTGTTTTCCCTAATAAAGGCATGAGAGGGAACATCTCATAGGGAATTTTATCTTTTAAAACTTTCCTTGGGAAAGTTTTAAGTCCCTACTAGGTCCTTCTGCATTATTTTCTGTGGAGTCTTCAGGGATAGATATGCCCACGGAGAACTGTTTGAATACTAATTTAATGGCCAGATAGTAATGAAGTAGAGATTCAGTTCCAGATTAGAGCCATTCTTTTTTGGAATTTCTAAATAAGATGGGGAATAAAGAAAGGAAGAATAAATCTTATAGGCGCACAGTGTATTAGGACAAAATGTCATCTTAACCATACAAAACCTCTGCACATGAGAATAGTGCTAAGAGAGCTTGTTGAGGATGTGGTGTGTACCAAGATTTAAACAGGTGTAGCCTGAATTTCCTTTCAGAACTTTTTGATGTCAGTGGGCTATAGCAGCGTTTTTGAACCCAGGGGTCGTGACCCAAAAGTGGGTCACTAGAATATGTGAAAGGTTCGCAAACAAACTTTAAGAATGGATTGTCCTTTAAAGGAGAAAAAACTGGGAAACTGTGGCTTTCCCTTGCAGGTTGGCAGAGTTCCAACCTGTGAGGAGCTGCATGTCCCCCTTGAATGCCCCACACATCCCCCAACCCCTCCCCCCCCCACACACACACACACTGGAGGGCTAGGGTCTGTGGGCAGGGAGTGAGGGACTGGGTTGGGACTGGCCACTGATGTTTACAAATGGTCCTGGTACCAAAAGGTTGGGAACCACTGATATATAGGGATCTGGGGTGGGGAAGTAAAGAGGTGGAACCACAGCACTACTCAGAAAGGACAACTCTGGATTACCTTATGTTCCCTTCTGCTCTTGCTTCCCTATGGCTTATTCCTGTTGAAAGAGAAAGAAAGCTATATAAACTGTCCTTTACGAGTAAAAATGGATGTGGCATTTGAGGAGATTCTGACTGATCCAAGTTAAAACCTGGGAGTGTCATCGTCCTTTTCACACATATCATGTCCCTGGAACAAATGGCATTTAATTCAAATTACCTGCGATTTTCCCAGGGGAAAAGTGTTACCTTGGACATTCCATAGGTAGTTAAAGTGGGACAATGGGCTTTGTTCCAGGAGAAATCCAATGTCTGTTTTTACCCATAATGTCTGATTTTACCTTATGTTCT
Organism: Crocodylus siamensis; assembly: GCF_052110815.1. Lineage (NCBI taxonomy): Eukaryota > Metazoa > Chordata > Crocodylia > Crocodylidae > Crocodylus > Crocodylus siamensis. The sequence goes on along the minus strand of NC_143395.1, from coordinate 144,979,087 downwards.
CAGAATCTACTGTGGGGGTGAAAATCTTCTATGAGGGCATTAAGTACTTGTTTGGTATAATCTGTGGACCTGTCCTTAGGGTCAGTCCTACATGAGAGTTTACCAGTGCTTACCTTTATTCTCACAGAGCTCATTGACTAAACACTTCGGGGTATGCTTGTGGAGTGTTTGCATGGATGATTTGAACCCAGATTTTACCTATAGTTTTAACAGATTTTACACCCAGTGGAGAATCAGACTCAGTAGGAACTTTTGAACTAGCCCTAGTCACAGGATATTTGAGCAGGTTTGAAAACCCCATACTGAATACCATGATTTTATATGGACAATCCATTGCATGTATGTTATTGAACAGCCTACTAGGGGCTTTTAACCGTGCTTTTGTGGAAAGCATTCAAGTGACCTAGGGACAAAAACGGAGTTTAAGAATCAATAGAATGTGTTTACTTTATGTGCTTCTGAAAATCTTGCTCTTGAGTGCATGTACATAATTTTTGGGCATTTTAAGGTGGCTGATTATAAGTGTTCTTTTTGGGTTTTCTGAAAACATAACATCAAAGATATTGGAGATTTGCTTGTTCCTTCATTGCTAGGAAAGCAGCTAAGCATATGAGTAGGATCTGCAAATTAAAGCTACAATTAATCTTGAGCTATTAATACAAAGCATAAGTAGATGAAGGAATTCATTCTTAAAGTGAAATCAATTCTTCTCTTCATGGTTCAATTTCAGAAATACGTTTTGGAAAAAGGTGCCAGCTAGAAAGAAGTTACAGGTTTTACTAGAAAGTTTTTAAAGTATGCCAGACCATTTGGTAAACAATCAAACTCTTTTAATTGAGCTAACATCTGGGGTTTGTTTAAACTGGTTGGGAAATAGGTCCATCACTTTATTGACCACTTGCACAATAAATGTACATGTAGAGCATAAGTGGCATGGGAAACCAGTCAGCTGTTTCACATTTTAATTTATAAATCAGAAGGCATCTATGTTTTGAATTCCTATTCTGATCATGATGACATTACTGGTACACTAAATTTTTGTCTTCTTTATCAAAAAGTTAGTCCCTATAAGAGTCCATTTTATATCAGCTTTACTATCTTGCCATTTAGCTTTTATTCTGCAGCCCTTTCTTAGGCCCCAATTTTTAAGAGTTTTCAAAGGGAACTGTAAAAAGTCTATAAAGCATATAGTGTTGGTAAATTCCTGTTTTTAAGGGTATCATGAGGATAAACCAAAACAGTGACATATCACAACTGTTAACTCTTTGTAGTTATTATTTATATCAATCATACCTAGCCTGAAAAACAAAGGCACTATGATAAAAGGAAAGGTTAAGTTGGAATCCTAAACATACTCCAAATCAGGGCAGTGGGGATTTCTAACAAAACTGTAAATGTTCAGTAGTTATGGGTTGGTGTAGTTTTAAGAGAACATATTCCAAAACCACTCCTTTCTCTTCATTGCGGGATCTGCCTACTATCATGGGCTAAGTACAAGCATTCAAGAAGCCAAGCCCAGTCCATAGCTGAAATGCTCCTTCCAGCAATTCAGCTGCTCCTCCATAGGGCTTCATGAACCAAAACAGGAAGGGGTAGCCTTGGTGAGGACTGGGGTGGGGGTTAATGATGTCACAGATGACAAAACTGGGGACCCTGGGCTCTGTGGGAAGCAGTGGTGATGCCACCCAGGGGTGTTGTAGCTGGATCACAAGTGGCCTTGGATTCTGTACAAAAACTCCTTATCCCAGCACTGAAACTCTCTCCGTCCCATAGTGGAGTGGGTGGCCTCCCTCAGACAGCTGGTGGCCATTTTGGAGACCTCATTCTTGGACCTTTGTAGTGAGTTCCTGGGCTTGGGCAGCTCGTTCAAGTAAAGCGGCAGTGTGGGCATAAGCAGTCACCACCCACAACACAGAAAGCTGCATTAGCTCCTTATTCCACTTATGAACACGTCATGCAAGCTGTAGGTGTCCAGGTGACTATCCTGGATACAGCATCTTGGCCCTTACTGAATGGGGGAGGCAACTTTGTGACAAAGGATGCAGAGAAGGCAGAAGTGCTCAATGCCTCCTTCACCTCAGGTTTCGTAGGCAAGGTCAGCTCCCAGATTATTACACCAGGCACAGAGTTTGGGGAGGAGGTGAGCAGCCCTCAGTGGTGAAAGAACAGGTTGGGTAATATCTAGAAAAGTGGGACGTATACAAGTCCATGGGGTCAGATGGAATGCTCCCAAGGGTGCTGAGGGAGTTGGCTGATGTGATTTCAGGGATGATGGCCAGTGGCTCCGCAAACTCCTGGTGATCAGGAAAGGTCCCAAAAGACTGGAAAAGGGCAAACAGTGCCCATATTTAAGAAAGGGAAAAAGAAGGTGATCTGACCAGAGGCCAGATAATCCCACCTCAGTCCCTGAAAAAGTCATGGAGCATATCTTCAAGGAATACATTTCTAAGAACTTGGAGGAGAAGAAGGAACTTAGGAATAGTCAGCATGAATTCACCAGGGGCAAATCATGCCTGATTAACCTTCTATGATGAGATGAGTGGCTCTGTGGATGCAGTGTGGTGTGCCTTGATTTTCACAATGGCTTTTGATATGGTCTTCTACAACATTCTCCCAGGAAAGCTAACGAAAACTTGAATGGATTCTAAGGTAGATAGAAAACTGGCTGGAGCATCGGGCTCAGAGAGTATTAATCCATGGCTCAATGTCTAGTTGGCAGCCAGTATCAAGAGGAGTGCCCCAGGGGTCAGTCCTGGGGCTGGTTTTATACAATGTCTTCATCAACAACCTGGAGGATGGCATAGAGTGCACCCTCAACAAGTTTTCAGATAACACCAAGCTGGAGGGAGTAGTAGATACACTAGATGGTAGGGCTGGGCAGCAGCTCTGCAGAAAATGATGTGGCGGTTACAGTGAACAATAAGCTGAATATGAGCCAGCAGCATGCCCTTGTTGCCAAGAAGGCTAATGGCACCCTGGGCTCCAGGTAGATTTCATGCCAGTAGACCAAGGGAAATGATTTTTCCCCTCTATTCAGCACTGGTGAGGCAACATCTGAAGTACTATGTCCAATTTTGGGCTCTCCACTATAGAAAGGATGTGGAACCTTCAAATACCTGAAGAGGGGTCAGAAAGAGGATGGTGCTAGACTGTTTTTAGTGGTAGCACATCACGGAACCAGGAGCAACAGTCTCAAGTTACAGCAAGGGAAGTTCACATTAGATAATTAGCAAGAATTTTCTCACTATGAGGGTAGTAAAACATTAAAACAGACTACCCAGAGAGGCGGTGGAACCTCCACCCTTGGAGGTTTTCAAAACCAGGATAGACAAAGTTTTGGCTGGGATGATTTGGTTGGGGATTATCCTGCTTTGAGCAGGGCTTGGACTAAATTACCTCCTGAGGTTCCTTCTAGCCCTTACTTTCTATTATTCTAATTCACCCCTGCATGCCTGGGAAACGCTTTTATACTTCCCCTTAGTTGTTTGCCCAAATTTCCACTTTTTATAAGTGATTTAGTTTTTGTGATTTAGTTTACTGAAGAGATCCCTGCTAAGCCAAGCTGGTCTTCTGCCATACTTGCTAGTCTCCCTGCTCATTGGGATGGTTTGTTCCTGCACTCTCAGCTAGCTCTCCTGGATTCCTCTCCCCCTCAGACTGGCTTCTCATGGGATCCAGTCCATGAGCCCCTGAGTGAGTTGCAGTCTGCTTTTCTGAAGTCCAGGGTCCATACCTTGCTGCTCTCCATCCTTCCTTTCCTCAGGATCTTGAACTCAGCCATCTTGTGGTCACTGCTGCCCAAGTTGCTATGCACTACTAAAATCCCCAGCAATTCTGCCTTAGTGGTGAGTAGCAGATCAAGAAGAACACAACCCCTATTTGGCTGCTCCAGCACTTGCACCATGAAGTTGCCTCCAACTCTCTTTAAAAACTTTTTGGATTGCCTACACACTGCTGTATTGCCCTCCCAGCAGATGTCAGGATGATTGAAGTCTTCCATGAGACTTAGGGCCTGTGATCAGGATAATTCCACTACCCATTTGAAAAAAAGCTTCACCCACCACTTCTTCCTGGTCCGGTTGTCTATTGCAGACTCCTACTATGACATCACCCTTGTTACTCTTCCGTCTGACCCTAACCCTGAGTCTTTCAACAGGCCTATCTCCATTATCATACTGGAGTTCTGAGCAATCATATGGCTCTTTTACATAAAGTGCAACTCCTCCTCCTCTTTTCTACTGCCTCTTCTGCTGGAACAGTTTGTACCCATCCACGACAGTGCTCCAGTCATGGGAGCTTCCACCAAGCTCATGTTATTCCAGTCACATCATAGTTTTGTGATTGTATAAGAGCTCCAATTCTTCCTGCTTTTTTCCTAGGCTCTGTGCATTCATGTACAGGCACCTAAGGTAAACAGTTGATTGTCCTGATTTCTCAGAAAGTATGATAACACCTCTTCAATTGCCCACTCCTGCTTGCTCTTCCTCCAGGTCACCCACTTTCTAATTCAACTCAGGATTTGGTGTGCATCCCCTGGTGAACCTAGTTTAAAGCTCTCCTCACTAGGTTACCATGCCTGTCTGTGAAGATTTTGTGGATCCCATCTCTTCCCAGCAATCCTTCTTCTTGGAACAACATCCCATAGTGAAAGAAGCCAAAGCCCTGCTTGCAACACCACCTGAGCAGCCAGGCATTAATCCGCAGGATGCACCCGTTTCTGCTTAGGCCCCTTCCCTTGACCAGAAGGATCAAACAAAACACCACTTTAGCCCCCTTTCCCTTCACCCTGGCATCCAGAGCTCTGTAGTAACTTTTGATGTGCTCAGGGTGTCCCCTGATCTGCTCATCCAGGATTATTTTATAGTAGGATCTACCATTTTTACAGTGCTCTGTGCGTCATGACTGTCTCTTTGATTATATCTATAGAGCACTTTCTGTATTCTTGTGGCACAAAAAGTGTAATATCTATACCTGGCCATGGTCATTATACTTGTCTAAATTTGTGGTATGTGCTATCTGATGCCAGCCATTTACAGATTAGATGGTAATTAGAAACACCACAGTTTCTAAAATAAAGCAAGCCAGGCCTCAACAGGCCTGTATTGTTGCATGTATTGGCCCATAAGCTAGACAGAATTGGATTTTTTTTTCTGGGTACTGTTAATGGTAGTCTGACCATTTCTTGTCCCCAGGAAAAAAAAGAAAAGAAAGGTAAATTGGGCTCTCAGTGACACTATCTGAAAACAAAAGACAAGGATATCCAAAATGCTTTCATTCTATCTCTAAGTATACCACCTACATTTTGCTTCAACAGCAAACACTAGAGCCACTTACTTAAATAGCTCTAAGCTTCATAGACCTGAAGATACAGGCTCCAGCTCTTGAGAATTTGGGCAGTTCCCTTTTGTCTGCAAAGATGCTGTATACCCTGGAGCACTTTGAAAATAATAAAACCCTGTTGCATATAAAATGTAGAGATATAGCCAACCAGCTTGCTGTAAGAGTGTGAGAAACTCAAGTGATGCAGGCAGCCAGTCGGTAAGTCATTACCTCCTTCTCCCTGGGAGGGTGAATGAAAGAAGTAACAAAATGCACAAAATAGATATTAGTCAAAATTACTAAATTTGCTAAGAAAAAGCCATAGTGATGGCAGCATTAGAAATAGTTATACAGAATAGACTTTACATTGCAATAGGAACTAAAATGCAAACACCGAAAATGGGTCCTTTTGTACAGTAGAGACACAGGAAGATGCTGTTGCTCTTCCAAATAATTTACAAACTAGGACACTGTACCAATATGGGTAGTAGAGGATACAAGAGAGGGAACTGGGGAAATAGGAACTCTTTGCTAGTTAGGTACATTGAGCTGAAGATTCAGGATTACTCTTCTGACCACTGGAAAAAGTATAGTTAAGAGGAAGATGGAATATTCTAAATGGTACTGGAGGACTATGTGTACCAAGAATATATAAGCAAAGAGAAAGGAAACATCAAAAAGGGATGGAAATGTTGCCTTTTATGAAAGACTTAACTGAACCTACAAGATCTAAATGTCCATTAAAAAAAAAAAAAACAGGTTTCAAATTTTGGTTGCGCTCTTCAGTGAAATAGAAACAAGCTCTTTTGACTTCTTTTCCCTTGGAAATGAGAAAAGAAACACACACTCCATAATAATTCTTAGCTCAGTAGATAAGATGCTAGCCTGTCATGTGACAAATCCAGATCCAAGTCCTTGCCTTGAACTGCCATAAGGATTTTAAAAAGTGTGTCAGCTAAGGTTGTTGCATTTTCTGGGGTCTGCTCTCAAATTCTATTGAGGAAATGATAAAGCTTCCCAAGAAAATGTCCAGGTTTTGCACAAAAAGTTTGGAGTTTAAAAAAATTGTTTTTTTTTTTTTTAAGAATTTCACTGAAAAATTCATAACCTCTTCTTTGTTTTTTTCCACTTGTTAGGTTGTTTCCTTTCATTAACAACAACCACAACAAAACCCCCCACATAATTTGGAAGTAATTGCAAATACAAAATGTTAGGTAAGTACTATGTACAGGTAGTGTTATTATAATGAGATGAGGCAGTCCTCAACTTACAGCTTTTTGATTCACGACAAATGGCACTTACAAACTTTATAAAGTGACAACATGTTTCAAGGTTCCAATGTGGGTTTCAACTTTATGACACGTGATACAGCTGTGTCCAGCTGGTAAACCTGTTGTGGTGGAGAGGAGTGGGGAGGAAAGGGGCATGGAGGGGGCAGATCAATCCCCCCCACAGTGAAGGATTGATTGTGGCAGGGGCCAGGACAGGGGCTGGGGCAACTGGTGCCCAGCTGGGGTGGGGGGACATGAGACAAAGGTGCAGCTCATCTGGGACGCATGGGGAGTGGTAGGGGGTAGCTTCCAGTACTGCTCACCACTGGTCCAGGAGCTGCTTATCTCGCTGCTCATCTAATGGCTCTTGCCACTGCTCCTGCCACTCAGCTGGGGAGGGCTGGAGAGAGGGGGATGTACCCCTGGATCTGCAGGGGACAGGCAGGGTTGGGGCTACATAGCACTATGCTCTTGGCGGGCATAGCAACACTGGCAGCAGGGGCTATGCTTTGCCACTGCTCACTGAGCTGGGGCAAGGCGGGCATGGGATGGAACCACTGCGCTGCCTCTGGATGAGCAGCACATGGCAATGGGAGCCACCCCCACCTCTGGATAAGCCATGGCTCTGTCTCACTCCCACCCTGCCCCATCTGGGTGAGCAGCAGGAGGCACGGGGGGGGGCATGTGCCCCCAGATTGGTACGGGGTGGAGCGGGGGCTATGGGGCAGCTGCAGCTACCTGACAATTTGATTTAGCCCCCCATAGCCTCTGCCACCCATCAGGGGCACAGTGAAGTACAGTCCCAGCCTTGCCTGCCCTGTACAGATTTGGGCACCCCCGCCCCCTGTACCCTCCTGGATGAGTTGTGGGAGTAGTGGCAGGAGCTGCCAGATAAGCAGTGGTGCACAGGAGTAGGATCTGTCTTCCTCCCATGCCTGTGCCCTCAAGATGAGCTGCACCTTTGTCCTGCACCCCCACAACCTGCCATGCCTGTGTAGCACTTGTCCCAGCCCCTGCCCCATCCCTCTTTCACTGCGGCAGCATTGATCTGACCCCACCACAGCCCTTCTCTCCCCGCTCCCCTTTCACCACAACAGACTTACCAGCTGGATGTAGCTGTATTGAGAGTCATAAAGGAATCAATCACCCATTTATAACATTGTTCCTATGGAAAGATTCTGAGTTATGACATTTTGACTTAACTCATGGTTTTCAGGAACCAATTGTGTCATAAGTATGAGGACTGCCTGTATACTTTCCAGTGTGTATGCAGGGTATAACAACGCTATTTTATCATGAGTTTTCAGTGTTTTTTACTGGGATAGTTACCAAATTTATGCACACAGAGACAACAACCACTGACATCCCAATCAAAACAAGTGGAAAATTAACCATGGAGAAGGGGACTTACTTGGAGCTCTACACATAGCTAACAGCAGAATCCTGACTACAGCCATGAGCACATTATTTCCATGGCTACCGTGCAACCAAAGCCAGCATTAATTGATTCATGGTGAGTATAAAACATTTCATTCCAAATTATTTTCATGTGCTGGGGCAAATAGCTGCAGCCCCAGAGATAGGACAGTAAGCAAGGCACTGTTTTTTAATGTTATTGCTGCCGCAAAGACTGCTTGGAATACTATACTCAATGCTCCTGTCACGACTCTGGATCTAGTTACAGTACATCTTAACTGCAAACCCATGTGATAACCGCAGTTTCTTAAATGCATACTAACTCCTACAAATAACCTTTCTCTACCAAAGAAATGCAGAAACAAACAAATAAAACCTTTAGAAATACAGTGACAAAAATCTTCTTTTACAGAGAGAGAAGAACACCTGGTGGTATCTTATGTCCTTTGGACATAACTTAAATGTCTAAAAACAAAGAAAGGGCTAAGGCACATGTCCTTCCTTCCATCTCCAACTCTGCCCTTTGAGTTATACTCCAATACACCCACTGACAACTCCCTCTTCTGCAGAAATGTAATAAGCAAGAACTATTAGCTAGACTGTCAACCAGTTGGCCTAGTCCATAGAGAGAATATCATAATCTGTTAAATTTTACAATCGCTTCTACACATATGTACCTTATAGGATCTAACACTATACTGCCTTCTATCCATCATTAAACTCACAAGCTACTTACTGGCAAGCTGCTGGGAAGAAAATACCTGGCTGCCACTATGTATAACATCAACAAGATACAGAGCTGAAAAAAAGGTATGTGTGGAGTCATACATGTACCATGTGCCTTTTTTGATCGCTTATAGAGAAGCCAGGCAGACAAGATTACATGCATAACAGCATGATATTTTAGATTTACAATATCACAATCAAGGTAACAAGGCACTCCAACTAGTCTGACCACAAATGAATACCCAGCACAGCAGCAGTGGTTGCAGATCGTTCTCCTTGGGTTCATCTACATATGTAATTAAGGCAGAGCAATAAATTCTGGTGCGGTTTTCACCAGAGCCAAGTGCTCTTGGGCATAGCATCTACATGTGTGCCCAGGGTCACAGCTCTTTCAGCCAGGGCAGAGTAGCCCTAGGCTGACAGGACACCCAGGGGGTCAGTCCTGGGTTCTGGGTTGCAGGGGTGGCTAGAAAATTATATTTAGAGGTTTGCTTTTAGGAAATGACTTGTAAGTAAAGTAAATATGCATTAGAACAATGATCCAGGACAACAGCAAAGGTTAATTTGTTTCTAAAATCCTGTTTGTAACAAAGATTACTTCAAGACGCACTGTGTCTGGAGCAGGTATAAACAGTCTGGGAAATATGAACAGTGCACTCATAACAGAGATAAGGAGCACTCCAGCATTGGAGCCAGGTCACAGTGCCAAAATATAGAGCCCTTAGGATCTCCAGTTTTGGGACAGACAAAGTTAAGATTCCAGGAAATGGTCAAATTAAGTTGTGTCCATGTGAGGCTTCTTTGCATCCATTTTCCTGAGCAGGGACCGAATCAGCCCCCCTCCCCCCACTGGGCCCCCCTCAGGCCCCAGGGGAGGAACACCTAGGCCAAGGGTCAGTGAGGATCTAGTCAGGGAACTTCTGGAAGGACTAGATGTACTTAAATCAGCTGGTCCAGATGATCTCCTCCCCAGAGTGCTGAGGGAATTAGCTGAGGTCATTGCGGGAACCCTGGCATGGCTTTACAAGCACTCATGGTGCTCTGGTGTGGTGCCAGAGGACTGGAAGAGGGCCAATGCGGTTCCCATCTTCAAAAAAGGGAGGAAGGAAGACTCAAGAAACTATAGGCCAGTTAGTCTTACTTTGATCCTGGGTAAGCTTTTTGAGAGAATTATTCTGGCACATATCCATGAGAGGCCAGCAGGGGAGATTATGCTTAGGGGCAACCAACACAGGTTCATTAGAGGCAGGTCCTGTTAGACCAACCTAGTGGCCTTCTATGACCAGGTCACGAAATTCTTAGATACAGGGGTAGCAGTGGACATAGTCTTCCTGGACTTTTGGAAAGTCTTTGACAGTGTCTCTCCCCAATTCTCATTAAAAAAACTGGGGGACTGTGGTGTCGACACCTACACAGTCAATTAGGTTGCCAACAGGCTGGAGAGCTGCACCCAAAGAGTGGTGGTAGATGTGTTATTTTCAACCTGGAGGGATGTGGGCAGTGGGGTTCTGCAGGGCCTGGTCCTCGGGCCCGCACTGTTCAACATCTTTATTAGCGACTTGGATGAGGGTGTAAAAAGCACCCTGTTCAAATTTGCTGATGACACTAAGATGTGGGGGGATGTGGGCATGCTACAAGGAAAGAATAGGCTACAATCAGACCTAGATAGGTTACAGGGGTGGGCGGATGAGAATAGGATGGGATTCAACACTAACAAGTGCAAGGTGCTGCACCTGGGGAGGAAGAACCAGCACCTACAGGCTGGGGAACTCCCTTCTCATCTGTGCAGATCCAGAAAAGGATCTTGGAGTCATCATTGATGCCAAGATGAACATGGGCCAGCAATGTGGAGAGGCAGTTAGGAAGGCCAACTGTACCTTGTCATGCATCCACAGATGCATCTCAAGCAGGTCCAAAGAGGTGATCCTCCCCCTCTATGCGGCACTGGTCAGGCCACAGTTGGAGTATTGCATCCAGTTCTGGGTGCCACACTTCAAGAGGGACGTCGACAGCATGCAGAAGGTCCAGAGGAGGGCCACTCGTATGATCAGGGGACAACAGCGCAGGCCCTATGAGGAGAGGCTACAGGACCTGAACCTGTTCAGCCTCCACAAGAGAAGGCTGAGGGGGGATCTTGTGGCCTGTTATAAACTAGTCAGGGGGGATCAGCAGACATTGGGGGAGTCACTGTTCCCCCGAGCACCACCAGGAGTGACCAGGAATAACGGTCACAAGCTGGCAGAGGGTAGATTTAGGTTAGATATCAGGAGGCGCTACTTCACTGTCAGGGCGGCTAGGGTCTGGAACCAGCTTCCAAGAGAAGTGGTGCAGGCTTCTACCCTGGGGGTGTTTAAGAGGAGGTTAGATGTACATCTTGCTGGGGTCGTTTGACCCCAGTATTCTTTCCTGCCATGGCAGGGGGTCGGACTAGATGATCTATTCAGGTCCCTTCCGACCCTAGAAACTATGAAACTATGTGGGGATGCAGTCAGCAAGGCCAACTGTACCTTGTCATGCATCCACAGATGCATCTCAAGCAGGTCCAAGGAGGTGATCCTCCCCCTCTATGCGGCACTGGTCAGGCCACAGTTGGAGTACTGCATCCAGTTCTGGGCGCCACACTTCAAGAGGGATGTGGCCAACATGGAGAGGGTCCAGAGGAGGGCCACTCGCATGATCAGGGTGCAGCAGGGCAGGCCCTATGGGGAGAGGCTACAGGACCTTAACCTGTTCAGCCTCCACAAGAGAAGACTGAGGGGGGATCTAGTGGCCTGTTACAAACTAGTCAGAGGGGACCAGCAGGCATTGGGGGAGTCCCTGTTCCCCCGAGCACTACCAGGAGTGACTAGAAATAATGATCACAAGCTGGCAGAGGGTAAATTCAGATGAGACATCAGGAGGCACTACTTTACTGTCAAGGCGGCTAGGATCTGGAACCAACTTCCAAGTGAAATGGTGCTGGCTCCTACCCTACTAACTATGAAACTATGAAACTGTGATGGTGTGACAGGAGCACTTCTACTAGAGCTTTTCTATCAGTGGCTTCACCCTCCTGTTATGGGCCATCTGCCAGCCTACTTTCCTGCCACACCTTGTTCTTAGTTGATTATTTAATAGATGTAATTAGCAGAAGGCTGCCCATTGCTTTTTTTGCCCCGGCGCAGGAGGCACTATCTGCGGTTCCTTTTCTTCCACTGCACTGCAGCCCAATCCTCGCAGATGGTACTGACGTGGTTTTGACCTGGGCCTGCTGTAATTTGGCCCTCTCTTTGACTTCCCTGGGCTTCCACCGCCCTGTCTTGTCCCATGCTTTCCTGGTGCTCTGCTGCCTCCTCTCTCTGGGGTTTCTTGCTGCTCTCTCTCCCTGGGGCCTCTCACTGCCCCCTCGCTCTGGGGCTTCTCACTACCTCCTCACCCTGGGCTTTTCATCTCCCCCTCACTCTGGGGCTTCTCGCCGCCCCTTTGCTCTGGGACATCTCACTCCTCACAGCCCCCTCTCTGGGGCTTGTCACTGCCCCCTTGCTCTGGAGCTTCTTGCTTCTCACAACCTTCTCTCTCTGGTGCTCCTCACTGCCCCCTTGCTCTGGGGCTGAGGTCAGTGCACCCCAAAATGCAATGTCTTCTCTGGCGCCAGGATCCCCATGCTACCATGGAGCCCCTATGAGGCCTCCTCCAACCCCTAATAGCCTCACCCAGTCCTCCAGTTAAAACAGCGAACACAAAAACACAAAGTCCCTGGGATATAACATAAAAAGCTAAACCGTCCAGCCAAACAACATTCGATCCGTACCAGGAAAACACTCCAACCCCAGCAGTGACCAGGGGATGCTCACGCAGTCAGGATTCTCCCCTCTGTCTGCACTTGCCGAGCTCCTCCTCCCTTGGTTGCCAGAAGGGAACTGCCCTCCTGGCCTCCTGCCTGGGCTTATATGGGCCAGGCCCTGCCCCTTCCTGTCAGCTGGCTCCCAAGCTGTTGTCCTGGCAAGCAGCACCTGTTACTCTGGCTGCCCTGGTAACTGGCATCTGGGCCTCCCCCTTCTTGCCACTAGAGGTCCTAAGCTGTCTTCTGCTCTCAGGCACAGGGCATCTGAGTGCTCTGTGGCAGATGGGTTTGTTAGAATAAAAAAATATGTGGACAAGGCAGAATTTGGACACTATGACAACCACAGGGAAACCAGTCAATGGTACCCAGAGATGAAGTCATCAGAGGAAAGAAAGAATACAAAGGAGGGATTTCAGAGCACCAAAGAGTCCCTGATAGGGGAACCTGAGGACACCATGGACAGAGGGCATACCACCAGCCCATCTCACACACCCCACTAGGCAGAGGGGGGGCCTCAGCCCTCGGACCTCCAGGGTGCTGATATATGGAATTCAAGAAAGAAGCACAGGGTGAAGACTGTGTACTGGACAGATGTACCTGCCCCCTGTGACAGGCATAGGAATGGTAGATATACAGTTGGAGGGGTTATTTTTTTTTGGCTTGCCTGCATTATTCTTATCTGCTGTCACTGTGTATGAATAAAACTCACCTATTTTTCAAATGGAGAAGACATGGTAAGTCTGAGGGTTTGGGTCTGCCCAGAATAAGGTATCTGGGTCATAAATCCAGCAGTGTTGGGCAGTGAAAAGGCTGGCTGGGGCATAAGGATGCTAAAGTGCAGGACTAAGCAGTAGGTAGTCAGTCCCTGTCACAATCTACATGTGCATTTTAGTGAACATAAATACTCCACCATAAGACAGTACTATCCCCAACACTATAATTTTATGATGGAGTTAATTAATTTACTGTGCTCAAATACCCGCACACATGTAGATGGTAATGCTTTACCATGGAGATAATTAATCTACTCTGCTGTAAAGTGCACATGTAGATGCACCCTTTGAGTACTTCCAGCTCCATAGATGAGAGCTAAGGATGCTTATAGACTCAGCAAAAGGGACTTGGGGGTCATGACAAGATGAACATGAGCCACTAATGCGATGTTGCAGCTGATAAAGCAAACCAAACTCTCACTTGCAACCATAGATGTTTCTCAAGTAAATCTTAGGATGTCATCCTCCTGCTGTACTCAGCTTTGGTGAGACTGCAGCTGGAGTACTGCATCCAATTCCGGGCTCCACAATTCAGGAAGGATATGGAGATCTTGAGAGTCCAGAGGAGACCCACGCACATGATCAGAGGACAGGAGAATAGGTCTTATGAAGAGAGGCTGAGAGCCATGGGGATCTTCAACCTGGAAAAGCACAGGCTCAGGGGTGACCTGGTGGCAGCCTATAAGTACATCAGGGGTGTGCATCAGGATCTGGGGGAATGTCTGTTCACCAGAGAGCCCCAAGGGATGATGAGGACCAATGGTCAAAAACTCCTCCAAGACTATTTTAGGCTGGATATAAGGAAAAACTTCTTTACTGTCCATGCCCCCAAGGCCTGGAATAGGCTCCCTCCAGAGGTGGCACAAGCACCTACTCTGGACTCCTTTAAAAAGTGGAACCTTATCTTACTGGGATCCTTTGACCCCAGCTGATTTCCTGCTCTTCGGGCAGGGGGCTGGACTTGATCTCCTGTGGTCCCTTCCAGCTCTAATGTCTATGAAATCTATTAAATCTATGAAAAGGGATGCATTTTAATTTTGCATGTGCTGCTTTTTCAAAATTTGAGCTTTAATGAACTTGACATTCTGGAAGGGCACTAGATAACTGAAATTCAATGTTAAAGACATTTGGTTTCTTTTAAATTCAGTTGGGTACATTGACATTTGTACTGGTCCATTTATGACCAGTGTATTTGATGAACATGTGCCTTGTGTAGAATACATGTAGATTTAGATGAATGTGAAGATACTATTATTTAAGTATGATGGGACTCATCTATATGTGCAATTAATGTAACTGAATAAACTCTGGTGCAATTTGAACCAGAGAATACTAATCCTGACATCACCATCTACATGTAGATTTAAGTGCAGTAATTTACTCCGCCATTGGATAATACCTGTGTCTGAGGGACTATCTAATGGTGCTATAAATTAGTTTACAATAGCCCAATTGCCATGCATGTATGGACAGTGACACTTTACTATGCAGTAAATTAATCCACCATTCAGTGAAGCACATGTGTAGACACACATATGTACTCTTTATAAACTTAGGTAATTATAAACTTCAAGAAACAGTCCACATTCTGGTGAAAGTAAGAGCAGAAGCTAACAATTAATGCATTAAGATGCATTAAGTCCTTATATATCAGAGGAACTCTTTCTTACTCTGAATCATTTAGATGTTTACATTTTATGGTACTTTATAAAAGAATTCTGTGCTTGATTAACTACATACATGAGACATAGTTTTTAGCAACTGCACCTGCTTCCCTGTGACTAGACTGAGAAACTTACAAGGGGAATACATTAAATAAGATTAAGCAAGCAATTGACTGTCTGGGTGTAAAATTCCATCGTATTTTGCCAAAGAGATAGATATGGAAAGTTCAGTTTCTTTTCCTTAATTAGAATTGTTCAGTGGAAGCTATTCAAGTTATTTCTTGTAGAAGAAAAAAAATAAGAAGCCCTAGAACCTTTATTTGGAACTAAGATTAATCAATCAACTGAAGGTTGTAGAGAACAGAAAAGTTGACTTAAAAGATTAAGTCCATGACAGTGACAACATAAAAGACATTGGGAACTGAAAAATAATGATGATGTAAAAAAAAATCTCATGCAAATTAAAAAACAAAACAGAAACAAGGTGCAGAAATATTCTTTCACATCACAAAACATGCACTGACTGACAAAATGGAATAAATTAAAAAAAAAAGTTAATTAGTAAATGTTTTATAAAACTGTTTAGGACTCCCTGATATCTTGTCAGTGGTTTTTTAAAATGTCTTGGGAATGATGGCATCTCCCTAAAACCTAGTTATGTATAATAATAAAGTATTAAAAAGCAAATATAGCAAAATATTAAAGGTAGACAAAATCTAGCAAATTTATGAGGCAAATAAACACTATGTATGCAGTGGATATGGGGATATAAAGGTTAGAGAGAGAGAGCAATTAGTAAAACTTTGGAATAACAGAAGCCCCAGAGGCAAGGGGAGAGAAATGTATGTGTGGTATTGTAAAACTGAAAAATACCTGAAATGAAAATTGTAAAGTGCTTGAGAGCTTAAGCATAAATGTACTGTTGTATGTCTTGCTAGTTACCACTAAATAGAATTATAATGTAAACAATAAGTGCATACATTAAAGTAGCACATGCAAGAAAGGAGACCGTATAATTGGAAATAGCCCAAGAACATTTGCTATATTGGCTTAAGTTGGAGAAAATTGGTGAAAGCAGCTTTTCCACATCTTCAGGGCTGCCAGAGACTGATTCAGATCAGACAGTTCCATCAGCCTCTGCAACAGACTATGATCCCTGGTGAACACTGCAGCAACTGAGGATCACTGGAGTAAACTGAACCTCAATATACATCCATGTTCATAATTGATATGTAGTATCTTAATAAGGCTTTTGGTGTGGAAACAACGCTCATATGTACAGGAACTTATATAAAGAACTATATATGGTAAAGAGATAACAGTCTTAAAACTACCCTTGCAAGTGTCCATGGCCTTGTTGCTGTTCTACCATACTAGGAAATTCCTGCTGGTTCTAACCCAGACTCTCTCTTGTGGTGCCACACTTCCTGGACACTGCATTCTCAAGAGGCCTTTCTCTATATCACTATATGTTTTGTTATAAACTTATTAGCATAGAAACTGCATAAGCATGCAAAAGCAACAGTCATATTTTGTATGCCTTTACCTGGAATAGTCTTTTAGTGAAATAATGAGAAGTGGGATAAAAGGTTAAAACCACACAGAATAACACCCACTGTCTCTATTTGATAGAGCTCATAACCTACATTTAAAAATAATGACATTAACTGTCAGTTGCACCCTACTTAATTCCTCACCATGGTCATAATATGAAATTTATAACTTCACTTGAGGATTACACAGAAGCAGCAGCTATGTGTTAATTTTCAAAGCATTTAATACAAAAAGCTAAAATGCAACAAGTATAAGCAAACTGTCATTTCTCTCCTCCTCCCTCCTCCTCCTCCTCCTATGAATCATCTTTGTTTTTCAAGTTAGTCACCACACAAAATTCTACCTATAGCAAAGAGATCAGCCGCTTGTCAGGGATACAACTTTCAGCTGTGGCCAGGAAAACATGATCAGTTGGTTATAAAAGAAGATGAGATTGAAGTAACATATGAACTTGGGAAACGGAGGGGCATGGGTAGATATGGTCAGTCCTCTGAAGATAATGAGAATCAGAATTTCATCAAAAGTGTTATGATGGAACAGGAAAAAAATTTGACCTGACATGGACTGGAGACAGAAGCGATGATTTGGGTTCAGAAACAAAGAAATGTCTGCTCAGCAGTTAGATGTTTCTTTTTTTTTTTGTAAAAAAATAGAGTAAATTAAATTTACTAGTAGCATGGAGATAATCATGGAAGAGGTTACTTTTACCATATATACAGAGGCATTTTTCTGTGTAGGAAATCAGCATAGCAGAGGGAAAAAACAACTAAATGAGTTCACTTTGCTTTCTGTCATTCCTCTCCTTATTCTCTGTTTTAATGTGTTTCGTACAAAACCCATATTGAAGGCTCTTTTTCTATCTAATACTGCAACCTACATACTACATTAATGAAAATGCAAAATATATGTATTGGTTAACATGCACTGAAAAAAAGAAAAATCAAAGGAACGTGATTGCCAAGGCAAAGAAGTTGAGAGAATGGTAGACAATTTTATGAAATCAGGTGAATATTGTAATTTATCTTATGACATAATACCCATGCTAAAATTCTATGAGTCTGGCATGGACTTGGGCATCCTCAAAGCTTGTAAAGCAGCTACATGTACTTTACAAACTGGCTGTACTAACACAGTCCACATACACCTTAAAATCTATATCTCGTCCCTTCCAGGGATTTGACTTCATTAACAAAACAGCAAAGAAAGACTTCAGCTCAGAGCTTGTATCAAAGCATGACTATTCTTAAGGGCTCTTCTCTGGGATTGCTGGACCCCCCCCACCCCCACTTGTCTCTTTTGAGAAACTTCTTTAATCTTAACCAGCATGTTTGGTGGGGGGAAGGGGTGTTGTTTGTTTTTCTGGACTATTTTTGTGGACTTGTGGTCTTGCTTCCATGAAAAGCAAAAAAGCCTTAAAACTATTTTGCATGCAGCCAGAGGAGATATTCAAGGGCACCCCAGGTGTACTTTTTGGATGTTCTGATCAGCTAAACATCTGACTTATACTCATTCAAAATGTTAGAGGCAATAGCTTGTTTCACGCCTACAAAAATTTATCTTTTTAAGTGTACCAAGGTGTCAATCACCTCAGAGGACAAGAAGAAATCTCTGCTATCTCCCTATATTCTTGCACAATTGGTAGGTGCATAATGGAGGATTTTAACCTTTCTATCAAGGTGTCAGCATAGGCCACCATGGGTCAGTATTCTGACAGCGAGGTATTTTTTGTTCCTCAGACTAAAAATGGCATCTGCATTAATACAGCATATATAAGTCTAAGCTAAGTAGCTGGGACTGTGGGAAGGTATTTTTATTCACTGTCCTTTGTTTCAGAAAGAAGAGCTCTCAGACTCATAATGTGATATTAACAAAACAATTGCAGCAGAGGACAAGATTCCTTGCATTGAATGTAGTGTATTTAAAACAATGTTTTATTACATAATGAGAACAATTTATTCCAAGGCCAT
Source organism: Crocodylus siamensis (assembly GCF_052110815.1). Taxonomy (NCBI): domain Eukaryota; kingdom Metazoa; phylum Chordata; order Crocodylia; family Crocodylidae; genus Crocodylus; species Crocodylus siamensis. The sequence continues at coordinate 144,960,574 of NC_143395.1, read as the reverse complement.
TCCAGTTCTCTTAGGTAATTGCAAAATGTCTCAGAGTGCTCATTCATGTTCATTTAATCCTTCCTTTGACATCAAATGTGAACCCAGAAGTACTAAATATTACCAAAGAAAGATATTTTTAACACTATAATTAGTATATCTGAGAAGTAGCCGAAAAAATTTTAGACTGCCAAACACTACAAAAACAATGCATTTGTCATGGGGTATAATCAATTAAAGTAAATGTACACTGTGTAGCAGGGGTTGTGACTCTCCATAATCTTGTTCTCCCACATCTGCCACTCCGCTGTGATTGAAGATATGTTTGTTCGTCTATTTGCCTCACAAGAGATTTTAATGACATCCAAAGGCAGGAACGAGCAGATGTAGGTCCCTGGCTTTTCAACACACAGCCTTTTTTCATTCCAAAACCTTTCCATAACATATCAAGCAATTTAATTTTGTCATCATTAATGTAATGGAAAATAATTCTGCAATATTTTTCATTTCAGTCCCACCATGGTTCTAAGACCAAAACACAATAAAATGCCCTCCCACAGACTTCTAGTCTTGTGCTGACAATGCTACAGATTTCATTTATGGGTAATCTCCCCCCCTGTCCCCCCCCACTCCCATCTTCCTTCTTTCCTACCTTATAGGGCATCTATTCTTAGAAAAGCTTACTACTGGACAGAATTGCGTAGATTGCCACAATATTCATGAGCTGTAAACACAGACTTGGCATCATGGGCATTATGCCTCATCTATAAAAAAAAGTGTCGTGCAAATGGACTTACATTACCTTTTGCATAGTTTTAAGCTATATATAGTTCTGCAGGCAAACCAGCATAGAATGTGTTTTCTTTCCAGTCTCCACGTGTCTCAAAATGACTAATAGTGCTAATTACCATTGCCAGAGTATTTTACATTAATAAAAAGTCTCATCCTGAAGTATCCAAGAAGGTTAAGAACTACAGCATATTAAACTAATACATTTATGACCCTGCAAATACTTCTTCATGACTTTAACTTTAAATTTGTAGAATTATTCATATGTTTAACTCTGACACTCACATGTCCTTCTGCCCTTCAGTTTTGCCACTTGGTAAATGAGGACAATGTTGCTTACGCAATTTTGTAAAGAACTTTAGATCTTCGGAAGAAAGTCGCTACATAACTGCAAAGTATTTTATAACATAACATATTGGTATTATAGCAGCACAAAACACCATAAAAGAGCAACTTTAAGGTGAGAAGAATAGAGTATTTAATTGAAATTACAGAGAGAATTTGTATAAGCAAAATGTACTTACTCCAAATGCAATTTGGACGGGTTACTAAGTTATACAGAAGAGTCCAATAGGTTTGTTAATGCTTCATGTTATGTCTCCTAAGAAAAAAATATTAAGACTAAAATAACTGTAGGCAAAAATAGCAGTAATAACATGCAAAACTATAAACTTCACTCATTCTTGGGTACTGTAATGTTTTAGTACAGTAGGGGCCCACCTACAGTAGGGGTAGGCATGTCACAAATTAGCCCTGCAACCTTCCCAAGTATCACTTTAAGCCTCTTGCTCTGCTCAATCTTCTGCTCTTTCTGCTCCCTCTTCTGTACTCTCTACCTAATCTCCTGTTCTACTTTCTGCTCCCTTGCCTGGGCTCCCTGCCTGATCTCCTGTTTTGCCTTCTGCTTCCTGTCCTACCTGTTGTGCTACTTGTCCCCTGCTGTGCTGCATGTGCCAGACACAGAGACTGCCCACCCATATCACTTGTGCTGCAGGTTGGTTACCGCTGTTTGATTAGAAGAGGGGCTGATGTCCAAAACAACTGCTTCTTCTGCTTTTCTTTTTAAAAAAAACTATGGCAATCACTGCATGACTTCTCACAATGTCACAGTCATCACTACCATCCTTGATATGGCCACCCAGCCTTTAAAGACTTAAATGAAGATAGAACTGAGGATTTCTTAGGTGATAACATTTATTGGACCAACTACATAGTTGGAATAAAGTTAGACAAGCTTTCAAATGTAAGACATCACCCTAAGCAATCCCTGCCTCTTGTACAATTTGTGGACTATCAGAGCTACAAAATTACATTACCAATAAAACCCAGGTCTTTTTAGATCCAAATATCTCAGTTTCAGCTTTGAACACTAAATATTCTATACAAGAATTAGGGTTTATGATACACATTAATACACATCTTATTTTGGTCCATACAATACTGTAATGCATTAGCAAGTATATTCCTTTGACCAATTAATGGAAATGTAGCTGAGTGTTTAACTTCTTATAAAATGAGTAACATTATTAACTATGAAGCACTGGGAACACTTCAAAGGTCAACAACTGGCTATGAACCCAGTTGAGAGCACTATGTAAGATATAAACAAAATAAATAAATTCCCTGTTGGAAAAGTGGCACAAATAGTGCTTGGTAACACTAAGTAAGTAGTGAGGCAAATAGGTATCATTGGGCACATCTACATGAGACCTTTACTGTGGAGTAGACTAATTAGTTCTGCACTAAATGTCTCACACCTACACATGCAGTCCTATTAGACCGCAGAAAAGTAATTAACTTGGCAGCAGAACTCTTCAACAAGTTCTTTGCCTCCATGTTCCTGTCTGCTGACAATGGGGTGCTCTCGGGTGACAGCGTAGAGAGGCCTGGGAAGGATGCGAATCCCCCAACTGTTAGTTCAGACCTAGTTAAGGATTACCTGGAGGGCTTAGATGTGTCCAAATCGGCGGGCCTGGATGACCTTCATCCGCAGGTGCTGAGGGAATTGGCTGGTATCATTGCGGAGCCATTGGCACGGCTGTTTGAGGACTCCTAGTGCTCGGGCCAAGTCCCTGAGGACTGGAAAAGGGCCAATGTGGTCCCTATTTTCAAGAATGGGAGGAAGGAAGAGCCTGGCAACTACAGGCCAGTCAGCCTCACTTCTATCCTGGGGAAGGTCTTTGAAAAAATTATCTAGGGCCACATTTCTGAGAGCCCTGCAGGGAAAGTGATGTTGACAGGTAACCAGCATGGGTTCGTGCAAGGCTGATCCTGCCTGACTAACCTGGTCTCTTTCTATGACCAGGTAACAAAGAGCTTAGATGGGAAGGAGGAAGTCGATGTCATCTTCTTGGACTGCCAGAAGGCCTTCGACACAGTGTCCCACCCAATTCTGGTGGGCAAGCTGAGGGACTGAGGCATTTATGAATGCACGGTCACATGGGTGGCAAACTGGCTCCAGGGGCACACCCAGAGGGTGGTGGTGGACAGGTCAATGTCGACCTGGGAGGGTGTGGGCAGCAGAGTCCCCCAGGGCTCAGTCCTTGGGCTGGTGCTGTTCGACATCTTCATTAGCAACCTGGATGAGGGTGTGGAGAGCACCCTGTTTAAGTTCGCTGATGACACCAAGCTGTGGGGTAAAGTGAATACACAGGCAGGCAGGGACCGCATCCAGGCAGACCTGGATAGGTTAGAGAAGTGGGCGGATCTGAACAGGATGCGGTTCAACAAGGACAAGTGCACAGTGCTGCACCTGGGGAGAGGAAACCAGCATTATGGTTATAGGTTAGGGGTTGACCATCTCGGCAGCACAGAGGCAGAGAGGGATCTTGGAGTCAGGATTGACTCCAGGATGAATATGAGTCGCCAATGCGATGAAGCAATAGGCAGAGCCAACCACACCCTGTCATGCATCAACAGGGGCATCACTAACAGGTCCAGAGAGGTCTTGCTCCCCTTCTGTGCAGCGCTGGTCATGCCGCAGCTGGAGTACTGTGTCCAGATCTGGGCACCACACTTCAAGAAGGATGTGGAGAACCTGGAGAGGGTCCAGAGGAGGCCACTCATGTGGTTGAGGGCCTCCGTGGCCAGCCCTATGAGGAGAGGCTGAGGGACCTGAATCTCTTCCGTCTCCGCAAGAGGAGACTGAGGGGGGATCTTGTGGCTGCCTACAACTTTATCAGGGGCCACCAGCAGGGACTCGGGGAAAGTCTGTTCACCAGGGCCCCCCTTGGAGTCACCAGGAACAATGGCCACAAGCTGAGGGAGGATAAGTTTAGGTTAGATATTAGGAAGAACTACTTCACTGTAAGGCTGGCCAGAGCCTGGAATAGGCTTCCCAGAGAGGTGGTGCTATCACCTCCCCTGGAAATCTTCAAGAGGAGACTGGATAGGCACCTGGCTGGGGTCTTATGACCCCTGCCATCCCCAGTGCTCCTTTCTGCCCATGGCAGGGGGTCGGACTAGATGATCTGTCTAGGTCCCTTCTGACTCATTGATTCTATGATTCTGTGAGTACTTGTAAATATAAGCAATATCCTGCTGTGGAGATTCTTACTCTCCAGCACCACACATGTAGATGGTGACATGGCTGGCTGGGGCACAAGGGTGCTTCAGTACAAGGTCTAACTGCCAAATAGCCCCACACTGGAGCCCCCCAGCCTGCCCCTCCAGAGCATACTGAGCTGGGTTGGAGGAGCCCAGGGCTGGCAGGTGAACCCCTGGAGCCCTTTGCCCTCCAGGGCTGCTCCAACCAGGCTCAACATTTTGTGGTCCAGGGTGCAGGTGCACATTCAAAAAGTGTACCTGGGAGCAGTAAAGGCACAAGAGTTTATTGCTTCACCTTAATACTACATGTAGATGCACTTACTGAAAACTTCAATGCTAGACAGCTGTGCCATATCTAATTACATGGGGGGATGAACGATGATACTGTAATTAAAGCAACAGTTTGGAGTTAGAAAACCTATGTTCAACTCCAAGTGCCCTCTTGACTTTCTATGCCTGGATCCCCTAAGTGACTTTAGACCTGCTGGTTAAAATTCATACCCAAGTTTCCTCTTTTGTAGGGATAATAATACTAATGCACTGGTAGTTATGAGATGTCATATTCTTTTGTAAAGTATTAGTCGCATTTTAATGATAACAATGTTGCAACATAACTGAAAATATTTAGGAAAAAAATTACAATATTTCTACAAATGAAAAGGATTTCTTTAAATGAATACGGTCTCCACTCATTACAGTTATATTTCAATGAGTGTATGCTAGGTTTATTCCAACTAGCTGTAATCACTTGCTATATATCCTGTACTTTGTCTCAGCAGTCAGGTAAAAACAAGCAAACAAAGAAACAACTGTCTCATCTCATCCTAAACAGAGAACCCTAAACCTCTAGGAAGAGGAAAAGCTGACTGGATACTTATTCAAAGTTAACTTGAACTATCTGTACCTTCTGAGTCTCCAAAGCTAGGCTTGGGACCCCTTAAGAAAGATGTCTTGTGAGTTTTCTGGTGCTTGGGGCCCCTCTGCATATGCATAGCTGAAGGCCAGGTTGTGGAATTGCAGATTAGATTCCATTGTGTTTTATCACCAGTGCAGGGGGAGCCTGGAATCCCAGTTTCCCCTGCATTGGCTCCTGCAGTTAAAAGCTCTGCAGCTGATATGAGCTGTGGGACTCACAGCAGGGACAATGTCAGAAATGCTGCCACCACTGTTGTATAGTGGGGTACAGGGCTTGCAGTGATGGCAGCATTTTCCCCACTGCTCCCATTGTGAGCCCTGAAGCCAAAGATGCTGCTCCTACTATGCGTCCTGTAACCAATGAGGCTCACAGCAGCAGTTGTGTTCCTCGTGCTGTCCCCACTATGAGCCCCACACCCTACAAGGCTCACAGCAGGGCAACATTTGCTCTCTCCTGCTGCAAGCCCTGCAGATGATGAGACTCACAGTGGGGGCAGTGCAGGGAATGCTATCACCACTGTGAGCCTGGTCAGCTGTGGCCCATGTCTGGGAACCCTTCAGTTGACGGGGCTCCCAGCCACAGTGGAACATCTGGTCATGCGTTCAGTCAACAGTGCGATTAAAATGGGCTACAGTTATTATACATTTTTTGTAGAAGAACTTTGGAGCTTTTTCCTTGTTTTATCATACCATCAATTGGCAGAACATGTAGCTGGGTCACAACTTAAGGCGTGATTAACTGGTTAATCACACATTAAGTGTAACGTGTAGAGGGGGCCTTGTCCAAGTCCCAGTTGGTAAACATTGGGCATGTCAACACGTGTACCCAGCTGCACAGTTGTTACTACACAGTCATTTAGTACTTGCTTGAGTAACGGCTGTTACTGTGCAGTAGGCCTGTGCAAACAGGGAAGTATTTGACTCAGATTTGGATTTAGTAAATTCGGAGGATAGTGAGTTGATTTGGAGATTCAGATCACTATCCTGAATTGATTAGGTGGAATCGGTTTCATAAGATTCAGCACCGATTTGGTAAGATTTGGTGATTCAGATCAGCAGGCTGTGCCTGCCTCTCCCTGGGTGGGGGGAGACATGGGAGAAGCCCCCATGGCTGCCCTGCTTGGCCCCATGGCCCGCCTGGTCCCAGCTTCCTGGCACTTAAATAAAAAGCCCCACACTCGCTGCCTGTAGCAGTGGCAATTGGGGCCTCTGGGCACTCATGGCAGAGCCCCCCATGCAGTGCAGGACAGTGGGGGGCAGCGGGGATCACACGCCCCATCATGGCACCTGTGTGGCAGCTGCCCCATGGCACAGGTGCAGCGCCCCTTGGCAGGGTGCCATATGCTGCCTGGGACCTGGGGCCACTGGAGCTGAGTGGTGCCAGGCTCCAGCTGACACGTGGAGCCACCCCAGCTCCCAGACAGTGTGCAGCGCCCTGCTGAGCTGAACTACACCTGCACCATGGGGTAGCTGCTGTGCGGGTGCCAGGTGGTGGTGGGGCGATCCACTGCCCCGCGGGCTCTGCTGTGAGTGCCCAGAGGCCCAAATCATCGTTGCCAGAGCCCAATAATAAAAAAGAAACTTTAGTGAAGTGGTGTCAGGTCTTTAGTGGAACTGGTATTGCTGATGAAAAGCTTCCAGAAATTGTATTTTATTGCAGAATCTTTTTTTTTTTTGTTTTAATGAGGCCATAATCTCAATGGAGGAATAAATAATCTCTGTTTTGTGGAGAAGATTTTTGGAGAACTTGAGATAAGAGGTAACACACCTAATAAACTCATTCATACTTAAAGGGTATTGGGGCTTATTAATTCTAATAACTCAGTAGTTTAAATTCTTCTGGCATAAGAGTGTAAAGCTGTTATATTTCTGCAAAAAGATCAGCGTAATTTAAGAACTGAATTCTATAAAAAAGATCTGCTTTTCAAAAAAGTAGCCAGGTATTCCTACTTGCAATAATGGATGACAAAGTAGACAATGAACAGAATACCTGGGACTACTCTGGTGAATAAGGACTATTCACTGAAAACAAGGCTGCACTGGGATTATCAAGAGAGCCTAGAAGAGTTAAGTGAATTTCACTGACGTTGAAATGAGCCTCAAGTATTCTGAAAATCCTATTCTCAAAGAACAGATCTTTAAAGCATATAAAATGAAATATCCCGAGAGCCCTGGATAGCATACCTGTGGAACCTCTTACTGCAGGGTATTTAGTGAGACAAAGAATTCTCAGTGTTACATTAGATGTCATGGTTTAATCCTCTGCTATGGATATCTACTGGGAGTCATTGGGTACCAAATAGTGGGTAGGGAAGGTACCTTCCAAAGGACCAGATACTGGGTCCTCCATTTGGTGGCTGGTTTCTCATAGGCCCAATGCCTATCAGAAGAGACTTATTTAGGAGAATAAAAGATTGCTCTGTGGTATACCAGTTCTATGCCATCTATGTCTATAAGATCAGGGAAACTCTCTGTCATGTAAGGCAGTTTTAAGTCTTTTCACATGATCAAAGAAATGGAAATAGACAGTGTTGCGAATCAGTGGTCTTTGTTCTTTCTCCCTTGCTGACCCTCTCACCCATGAAGTGTGAGGGTCACACATGAGAAACATTCTCAAAGGCACTTCACTTCCCTTCTCTAAATCCTTGTTTGATATGACAGCAATAGAAAATCTTGATAAGAGTTCAGGCCATGGACCCACTGTCTTTAATGCTGTCTAATATTGTCCCATTTTCCTTTTGTGCTCTAGGATGGGGACTCTGGATCTGTGATTGGGACTATTAGGCACTAGGATCATTGTACTATATATAATGCAATAACATTATCAAACAATTTACTGGATTTAATACAACAAGTGAAGTTACTTGTCAGGCTAGACTAGATATATTAATAGTCTTGTTTGCCTGTCATAAACCTAGTCTTTTCTAGATTTTACATTTAGGTTTACATTTTAGATTTATATATGATGTTTATATTTCATTACTGAAAGAATTCAAGATATTAAACTATTTTATAGATAAAGTTGTATATCTATAGAATCTGAAATTAAAGACAGCTATAATATAAATAAAGCTGCTGGGTCAGGAAGTTGGTATAACATTCAATTAAGCCCATTATTATGATGGTGAATATTATTAGTATAATTATTATTAATCAACTTTATTATGCTATATAAAATATTATAGTAATACCATATCCCAGTGCTTGAGGATTAGCCTGGAACAGGAATAAGGCACTGTGAGAAACAGGAGTAGACAGCACCCAATGTAAAGCATTTACAATCTTGGTAGACAGGGTGGACACTGGTGTAACACACAAACACAGTGAACAATATGCTACAACCAATATCATGGTAATTTAGTTAAGATTGGGTTTAGGTTGGGAGGGGTGGGAGATAGGGCAAAGGAAAAGGAAAAGGCAAGGGACATTGAAGGGAGGAAATATGAGAGCTACAAGTTACAGACAAAAATTTTAGACAGCCTTGTGTAGAGTGAAACTGGGGTGAGAGGTTAAGGATGGACTGGATAAAACAGTTAATTAGGAGAAAATGAAGTAAGCTCAATGAAAACAGAAGGTTCTATGAAAGTCTGGTGGTCCCTGCTTCACCTGCTTCTTGGGTACCTCTGAGAGCTGGAGTTTCTATCTGATTGCTGGCTCCAGTTTTTTAAAGACCTCCATGGCTAGGGACAGACATTCAAAAACCCTGAGCCTAAATTGATTCAATCTTTGCAGGTTAGACTAACCTGGCTAGGCTGAACTGGTTTGTAACCAGACAGAAATTCGCTCTGGACTGAGGAAATTCAGGCACATGCCTGCAGTGGCCCAGGCTAGAAGCTGGGGGGTGCTAGAGCAGCCCTCCCTTCTCCTGCACAGAGTTGAGCTGGGGGGAGGGGACGTGACCAGGCCCCAGCAGGTCTGTCTCATTAGGGAGGTCTCCCTGCATGGTTCCAGGCTTTTCCTTGCTGGCTGTTCAAGGGGCAGGACTGTTACCACCCCACAGTCCCAGGCTAGCACTCTGAGGCAAGGTGGGGAGGGGTGCAGTGCATACATCTGTTGATTACAAAGAGCTTTTCAAATTCCCTCCCTGCTTCCTCAGACTGTCTGCAGCAAACTGAAAGGAGAGCAAGCTAGCAGGGGGGCTAATAACAGTGTTTATCAGCTGATTTAGCAAAACAATAGCCTCTATCCAATAGTTCAAACTTTTTAAACAGCTTACTGACTGACCTGTTGATTAACTGTTCTGTCTGCCTGTCCCTGTGAAACTGGAGAGAGATTTGCACAGACACCTCTCAGCACTAGCTAGCATACCACATTCGAGGGGTGATCAAAAATTTCTAAGACTTAGCTTTATTTTAAAGAATAGTGTAGAAACAACATTTTTATGAGCTATCCCCTTCAAAGTAATCTCCCCCAGATGATATGCACTTGTCCCAACGTTCCTGCCACTTTTGGAAGCAATGCTGGAAGTCTTCAACTGTGAGTTTTTTGAGTTCCGCTTTTGCATTCTTATGGATGGTTGGAACATCATCAAATCTCCTTCCTTTTAGCTTCATTTTGATTTTTGGGAACAGAAAAAAAATCACATGGGGCAAGGTCAGGTGAATACAGAGGGTGTGGTATCACAGCAATGTTTTTTTCAGCCAAAAATTCTGGAATGGAGACAGCAGTGTGTGAAGGAGCATTGTCATTGTGCAGAAACCATCAACCATTTTCACATGGCTCATGCTGGTTTCTTCTAACTTTATCCCTCAGTCAAATCAAAACCTCTTTATAAAAGGTCTGCTTGATTGTTTGACTACTCAGTACAAATTCCTGATGAACAATACCCTGAACATCAAGTCTTAGAACTTTTTGATCAAACCTCATACGTAGGGCTCCTGGGTCTGGGGTCCATGCTATGGGAGATGGGAGAGAGGGGGAGATTTCCTGCTTGAGCAGCAAGAGTGGGGGCAGGGCAGGGCGGAGGGAAGCAAGCACATTACTTAAGCAGTGAGTGGTGAGAGGGGCAGCACCTGTGCCTGCAAATCTCTGCCAGGGAGCAGAGGGGAGTGGCCAGCCCTGATGTGAAGCAAAGAACCCCACCCAGCCCAGCTAGTATGCCAGGATGCTGGGGGGTCGCTGATTTAACTTAAACCAGCAAGGGGTCTGGGACAGGCATTGCATAGACCAGTTTGACCCAAATCAGTTAAGTCTGATACTGCATTCAACCAGGTTTATCTCAATCCAGTTTCAGCCATTTTCAAACTGATTTATGTGCACTGAACATCTGTTCTCTTATAGGCTTAAGTCAGTTTCTGATCACTTAAACTAGTTTATGTCCAATGTCTGTCCCTAGCCCATGTGGTTGGGGAAGAAAAGGCACTGCGTATATCCTAGTGCCCCAAAGGTATGGGGAGTCTCCCCTGAATATTTCTAGATCTACAGGACTGGCACTGGTGGATCAAGAAGATTTTGGCCTGTGCTACTACTGGAGATGGGTGATTTGGAATAGATGGAGCTTCAGCTTTTCCTATCAGTTTTATTCTTATGTACTTATATATGGATATTACTATATCACAAATAATGCTTTGGTGGCAAATTAGATCAATATTCTATGGAATTCAAAATTACAGCACATGAGACATATGTCTTAGAAGGTTATGCGGGCCATTACTCTTTGATGTAACCAAATCAGCTTTGTAATCAAAACCAAGTGAAATCAGGCAGTTCTTATTGAACAGACATTACCTCACTGATAATATTACATCTTAAAGAATTATGGTTTCTGTCAGTTACCATATGACTGTCTATTTCATATAAGACTTGCATTAACATCCAAAATTCTTGATTTCTCTTTAACATAAATACGTAGACTATGCTATACAAACACTTAAGGGTATTTTTACTGGGCAACTAAGGCAATAAGCATACGAATATTTTTACCGGGCAACTAAGGCAATTAGTCAGCATATGAGTTTTGCAACACAAGAGGAAATATGGCCTCTGAAGTATTTGTCAGCATGCAAGTGAAGTAAAACGGCTAATACAGGACTTCTTGTTGTAGGGCCTTGTTTTATAGTCATATTTGTGTAAGCAAACCTCTGCCCATAGGTAAAACCAGAGACAAGCAACTGAAGCCCTGCCTGGGGAATGGTTTACTCACAAAGATATGAATCCAAGATCAGAACTGTAGACTTTATGAATAAAATGCTGAAATATTTTCAGTAATGATCATGCCTATTTAATAGGGGAATACATCCAATGTCCCTGAAAAGCATTTAGAGGCCTGAAAGGACCCAGTGCTGTATTCTGATCAAAAAAGGCTAATGCAATCCTTGGATACTCAAACAAGAGATCAACAAGGGTGATGAATGTGATCTTACCTCTGTATACAGAATTTGGAAAACTGCTGTAAAATACTGTGTACCTGCAAGCAATCCAGGGGAATCACTTGACTGGAAAGGAACAGGGTCCTGGGAGAGAGATAAGGCAGGGCCAGAGCCAGGGCAGGCATTCTGGCCTTGGAGGCTGAGTAAGAAAGAGCTTTCCAGAGGTCCCTGTAACTCAGAAGCAAACCATGAGTATGCTGGGCCCTGAGACAGCTAGGGAAGCTGACGGCTAGCAGCTTATTAAGACCCAGGGTCGGAGCATAGTTTTATTTTATCCAGAACAGTTTGTATTTAGTTTCAGTCTGATCCAGCACTGGGGGAAGACTAGGAGGGTCCAGTGCTCAGGGGGGAGTAGACACTGGAAGGAAGACCCAGTGGTTTGGGGGAACTGTGAGGGGTGGCTTGGAGGTCCAATAGTGACTGCAGAGTGGGTGTAGCAATTCCATACTGCCAAGAGGGACAATCCTACAGCTCCCATAAGGGGTAGACTAAGCACACCCAAGGGTGTGATCCCATAGAGCCCATGAGAGGCAATCACAGGGAAAGCCTAGGTAGGCTCAGCAGCCCCAAAGAGGGCAGAAATAAGGCTTTGGAACAGATAGGCTTAGGGCCTTGGGCCCAGCCAGGGAGGCTCAGCAGCCTGAGAAAGGGCAGAGACAGGGCCTCAGGCCCAGACTGAGCGAGAGAGTGAGCCCAATAGGGCTCAGTAGACTAAGAATGGGCAGAGGTAAAAGCCTTGGAAGGAGGAGGGAAGAAGCTCTGGGAACCCCAAAGCTCAGTTCAGTCAATGGACTAGAGCTAGAGGGCTTAGTAAGAGCAAAAAGGCTGGAGGCTGAGAAGGCAAAAGCCCAACACTGAAGCAACTGCAGGGTCACTCTACACCCTAAGGCAGCCTCCCTACTAAAAAATAATAACAACAAAGGCATGGCGGGTGAGTAAGGGAAGTGAAGGCCCCTAGAATTAGAACAGGGCAGGAATTATGTGGCCACCAGGGGGCATCACAGCTGCCCCTGGGACATGAACCTGTCACACCTACACACACATTTTATCAAAGAACCATTCTATTTACAGCACAGGAAAATTTGATTTATTTCCCTTTCTAAGTGGGAAAGAACACCCCGCACTGTCTCCATGTGAATCTGTGTTCCAGCTTATCAGTAGGCAAATCTCCATGTGTGTTTTAATGCACATTAGCCTATTTTAATGCACATTAAAGCATCACTAAAAAAGGTGCTATTTAATTAATGCATATTCAAATAGCTAATGTACATTAAGCATTACTTTAGTTAATGTGTATTAAGACAGGCTAATGCTCATTTTCTTAGTACCTCACAATGGTGGCACTAGCTTTAATGTGGATTAGCTAAAGTGCATTAATGCACAGTAGACACATCTAGTTTTTCACTAATGCACTTTGAATAGTCTGTTTCAGCTCACCCAGAAAAAACGATTCTTTCCAGAAGGCTGATTTTTTGACAGACCCGTATCTTGATTTCCATCTTCTCAGGCTTGATTAAACAGTTCTGTTCCCAGTGTTGGGGCTAAGGAGTCCCTCTCCTCAGCTGTAAACCTAGCTACTGTAGTTGAAGAGTAACTTGTTATCTAAAGTACTGTGCTATCTTTCTTGGCTGTTTTTTTCAACAACCCCTTTACAACCTCCTTTCATTTAACTCTATGGAGGCAGGCATCAATACAAACCTGAACAGGGAAACAGAATCACACGTAAGTCATAAAAAAATCATATAGATGTCTTCCCAGTTAATCATATGGTTCTTAAATCTGTATTGATTTATGATCAGTTACTTTGAAAATATACTGAAAGGGGGTTTCGGGTAATCAGACCAGAAAGCTAAAAAAAATGGGCCAGATAAGAAGCATCCCAGAAAATGAACAATATCCAATTTCACAGAAAATTATATGTCCTTAGCCCCATCCCTGTAGTATAATAGGAAAAAATAATCTCTGTGCCATTAGAGGATCCCAGAGCCTACAGAAAGGTGCCCAAAAGCTGCCCAGGGAGTATAAGTGAATGCTGACAGCCTGGCATGGGAATTCCCAAAGACAGAGAGAGACTGCAGGCAGGACAGTGTCATTCTCCTGAGCAAAGATGGGGTCAGATGAATTGAGGTGGACTTACACCTTACACAGCCCTAATGTTTACCAGAACAGAAATCTTTCCTGACCCAATTATGACCAGAAGCATACATGCATCCTTTCAGACACGGAGATCCACAAATACAGTCTCTCTGTTTCAAGGTGTTACCACGTGCTAAACTTTTTTCTTAATGTAAATACACAATTGGTTACTCATAGCCTGGTACTCATGTGGGCAAGGGTGATAAGGAACAAATTCCTGTAAAATGCTAATTATCAGAGATTGCCTCTTCTATGTGTGAACACCTGAGGGCTGCTTAAGTTAATCACTACTTCACAAAACAGCCTTGGCGATCATATAAAGACATATCAAAATTACATTTATATTAAATATTTCAATACATACAACTATGAAAATGACAAAACTTGTTATCTAAAGTACTGTGCTATCTTTCTTGCCAGGAGCAGGGAGTAGAGGAGGGATCCAGGTACACGTGTGTCCCGCATGCACGTGTGCTCCCTTACCTGACTGGAGGCGGACGCAGCAGCAGCTTAGCCAGCAGTGGGGGCAGAAGTAGCTGATAAGTGGGCAGAGGGATTGGACGCAGCTGAGCTGGATCCAGAGGGGAAGCCCCCCCCACATCCCTCTTAGCTGAGCCAGTAGAAAGCTGTGCTGCGCGAACAGAGCACATAAACAGCGGGTGGGCTAGGGGTGGGTGTCCCCCCAAGCTAGAGAACACCCCTGGGGTTAACCCTCAGGGAGCAGGCTCAGGAGGCACTGGATCCCCTCAGCTGGGGAGTGTAGGGGGTGGGACTGCTGGCAGGCACTTCTGGGAAGACTGGAGCACCTGATTCGCTGTTGGGGCAGTGGCGGGAAATTCAAACTGTGGCCTTTAAAAGCCACAGTTTGATGTAGCTCCTGGCACTTGGGAGCCAGGAGCAGGAAGAAGAGGAAGGATACAGGCACACGTTTGTCCTGCATGCACGTGTGCCCCCTTACTTGACCCAAGGTGGAGGTGGACGCAGCAGCAGCGGAGCCAGCAGGGGGGGAAGCAGCAGCTGATCTCCGTAAGGTAAGTGGGCAGAGGGACCAGACGCAGCTGAACCGGATCCAGAGGGGAAACCCCCTGGATCCCTCTTAGCTGAGCTGGTAGGGAGCCACGCCAGGAGGGAGACTCCTGCTAGGGCAGGGTGAAGGTACTGCACTAAGCCATAAACAAGCAGCAACTCCTACAATGGTGTTGACACGGAGTGCTGCCAGGGCCCCTGCCTGGGGGGGGTGCAGCCTACCCGGGGCTTGTCTGAGGCCTCCACCCAGACAGAGCCCATGGGGGGGCTGGTGTCCCCAACCCCCTAGCCTGCAGGTGCCCACCTTAGGGCCCTGGACGTGCAGATGAGAGAGCTCCAGGAGGAGGTTAGCAGGCTGAGGGGAATCAGGGAGGCGGAGGATGAAATTGACGCTATTTCCTTTCCCTGCAGGGCCACACACCCAAGGAGGAAGCACCTCAGGAGGTGCCTTCCACTGCAGAGTGGCAGATGGTCACCCCCAGAACCAGGGCTGTTCTCAACACAACAGTACCAGTTCCTCCAGTCCAGCTGCAGAACAGGTACGAGGCCCTGGCAACTCTGTAGGAGAAGAAAGGAGAGGAGGCAACTGGAGAGGAGGGAACTCTGCACTCTCCACGATCTGAGCAGGCTGAAGGAGCTAAGCAGTCCCAGAGGAAAAAACTTTGAGTTATCGTCATAGGTGACTCCATCCTGAGAGGTACAGACACCCCATGTGTCGTCAGGAGCCCTCGATATGCGAAGTCTACTGCCTATCCAGAGCAAAGATTTGGGACGTGACGGGGTTGATCCAGGCCACGATCCAGACCACTGATTACTACCCCATGGTTCTAATCCATGTGGGTACTAATGATGTGGCCAGGAGAAGCCCTGATCACCTGATGGCGGACTACCACACTCTGCGGGGCGTGCTGAAGGAGGTAGGTGCAGAGGTGGTTTTCTCTTCTGTCCTACCAGTGAGTGGACATGGAAGACAGCATGCAACGTGCATTGCAGAGACCAACTGGCAGCTTCGGGAATAGTGTCTCAAGGTAGGCTTTGGCTTCCTCAACAATGACCCACACATCACGAAAAGAGACATGCTCAGATGGGATGGGCTCCACCTTTCCCCTAAAGGTAGGTGTGTGTTTTCTTCTATGTTGGCAGATCTCCTCCAGCAGGCTTTAAACTAGGCTCCCTGGGGGAAGGGGAAGATGAGGGTGGAGGAACTGCCAAACCAAGCAACACCCACAAGTACAGCCCAGCCTAGATTGATGAGCAGAACATATACACATGTAAGCAACAGGGGCCAGGGTAATGCTGAAAGTAGGGGGCCAGTGCACACATCCTCAGGAAGCCTCAAATGCCTCTATTCAAATGCTAGTAGTATGTGAAACAAGGAAGAGGAACTTACCCTCCTGCTAGCTGACACCAACCCAGACATAGTGGGGCCCACTGAAATGTGGTGGGACCCAATCCATGACTGGGCGGTGAATATCAAGGGTTATAGGCTTTACAAGAAGGATAGAACAAGGAGGAAAGGTGGGGGCATGGCACTCTACATTAAGAAGGAATACACATCTTCATCAATTAGCACAGTCAGAGGAGGGGCACACTGAAGTGCTCTGGGTTAGAATACAAGGCAGTCAAGGGGTAAGGGATTTAACAGTGGGGGTCTACTACAGACCACCCAGCCAAGGGGAAGAGCTAGACCAGGAATTCTTAAGTCAGCTCACGGAGGTAGTTAGGTCAAAAGACATGGTCATCATGGGTGACCTGAACTTTCCAGACATCTGCTGGGAAGAGCAGTCAGCCAGGTCTGACAGGTCATGTAGGTTCCTGGCCCAAATGCAGGACCTCCATCTAATCCAGGAGGTGCACAGCCCCACCAGGGGAAACATCTTGTAGGACCTGGTGCTGGCCACCGGCAACGACTTGGTGAGGGGGCTGCGAGTGCTCGACCACCTGGGTGACAGTGATCATCGCCTGCTGGAATTCACCATCCAGCACAAGGTGGCAAAGGCCTACAGTGAGGCAGCAGCCCTAGATTTCAGGAGGGCGGACTTCAATGAGCTAAGGAGAATATTCGGGGAAGCACTGAGGTCCTGGAGGGGAGGGGAGCCAGGTGTCCAAGAAGAGTGGCCGCTCCTGAAGGAGACAATCCTCCAAGCCCAAAGGGGGTTAATGCCAACATAGATCAAAGGGAGCAGGAGGGCACAAAAGCCCCCATGGCTCACCAAAAGGATCCAGGAATGTCTCCTAGCTAAAAGGGAGGTGTACACCCAATGGAAGGGAGAGGCCATCACCAGGGAGGACTTTACTGTGGTTGCTCGGGGATGCAGGGGGGCAGTCAGAAAGGCCAAGGTGGAGATGGAACTGGGACTAGCTTCCCGGATTAAGGACAACAAGAAGTCCTTTTTTAAATACGTAGGAGGCAAAAAGAAGGTACCAGGTAATGTGGCGCCCCTGCAAGACACGTGAGGAAATTTGGTCATCACACCAGAGGACAAAGCTAACCTATTTAATGACTTCTTTGCCTCCATTTTCCTGAGCAGGGACTGGATCAGCCCCTCCCCCCCCACTGGGCCCCCCTCAGGCCCCAGGGGAGGTGCACCTAGGCCAAGGTCAGTGAGGATCTAGTCAGGGAACTTCTGGAGGGACTGGATGTATTTAAATCAGCTGGTCCAGACAATCTTCACTCCAGCATGTAGAGGGAATTACCTGAGGTCATTGCGGGACACCCGGCACGGCTTTACAAGCACTCGTGGTGCTCTGGTGTGGTGCCAGAGGACTGGAAGAGGGCCAGTGTGGTTCCCATCTTCAAAAAAGGGAGGAAGGAGGACCCGGGAAACTATAGGCCAGTTAGTCTTACTTTGATCCTGGGTAAGTATTTTGAGAGAATTAATCTGGCACATATCCATGAGGGGCCAGCAAGGGAGATTGTGCTTAGGGGAAACCAACATGGGTTCATTAGAGGCAGGTCCTGTTAGACCAACTGAGTGGCTTTCTATGACCAGGTCACCATAGATTCAGGGGTGGCAGTGGACATAGTCTTTCTGGACTTTTGGAAAGCCTTTGACAGTGTCTCTCACCCCATTCTCATTTTAAAAAAGCGAGGGACTGTGGTGTTGACACCTACACAGTCAAATGGGTCGCTAACTGGCTGGAGGGCCGCACCCAGAGAGTGGTGGTGGATGGATCATTTTCAACCTGGAGGGATGTGGGCATTGGGGTTCTGCAGGGCTCGGTCCTCGGGCCCGCACTGTTCAACATCTTCATCAGCGACTTGGACAAGGGTGTAAAAAGCACCCTGTTCAAATTTGCTGATGACACTGAGATGTGGGGGGATGTGGGCATGCTAGAAGGGAAGATTAAGCTACAATCAGACCTAGACAGATTACAGGGGTGGGCAGATGAGAATAGGATGGGATTCAACACTGAGAAGTGCAATGTGCTGCACCTGGGGAGGAAGAACCAGCACCATACCTACAGGCTGGGGAACTCCCTTCTCATCTGTGCAGAGGCAGAAAAGGATCTTGGAGTCATCATTGATGCCAAGATGAACATGGGCCAGCAGTGTGGGGATGCAGTCAGGAAGACCAACCGCACCTTTTATGCATCCACAGATGCATCTGAAGCAGGTCCAAGGGGGTGATACTCCTCCTTTATGCAACATGGGTCAGGCCACAGTTGGAGTACTGGGTCCAGTTCTGGGCACTTCACTTCAAGTGAGATGTGGACAACATGGAGAGGGTCCAGAGGAGGGCCACTTGCATGATCAGGGGGCAGCAGGGCAGGCCCTATGAGGAGAGGCTATGTGACCTGAATCTATTCAGCCTCCACAAGAGAAGGCTGAGGAGGGATCTAGTGACCTGTTACAAACTAGTCATAGGGAACCAGCAGGGAGTCGCTGTTCCCTGCAGCACTACCAGGAGTGACTAGAAATAATGGTCACAAGCTGGATGAGGGTAAATTCAGATTAGACATCAGGAGGAGCTACTTCACTGTCAGGTTGGTTAGGATCTGGAACCAACTTCCAAGCAAAGTGGTGCTGGCTGCTATCCTGGGGGTCTTTAAGACAAGGCTAGACAATCACCTTGCTGGGGTCGTTTGATTCCAGTACTCTTTCCTGCCATGGCAGGGGGTTGGACTTCATTATCTGCTCAGGTCCCTTTTGACCCTATGAAACTATGAAATTGAAGTCAGGTTGTGGGTCTCCTTCATTGATGATATGCTCCTTCCCCTTCCCTAGGGAACCTCATCTTGTATTTGAGTAAATATGGTAGTCACTAGGGTAATAGTATTCATATATGGGGGGGGTTAGTTTAGCTTAGTCCAGAGAGAAAGTTTTAGTAAAGGATTTGCAGCAGAGTGCGGCATTCAAGCAATTAAGTTTAATTTATTTCCGTGTATTATATTCATAGTTTCATAGTAGCTAGGGTCAGGAGGGACCTGAACAGATCATCTAGCCTGACCCCCTGCCAGAGGCAGGAATGAATGCTGGGTTCACACAACCCCAGACAGGTGATCATCTAGCATCTTTTTTAATTTACCCAAGGTAGGAGTGAGGACCACTTCCCTGGGAAGTTGGTTCCAGATTCCGGCCACCCTAACTGTAAAATATTGCCTCCTTATCTCTAACCTAAACCTATTCTCCATCAGCTTATTACCATTGTTCCTCATCACCCCAGGTGGTGCTGGGGAGAATAGGGCTCTTCCTATTTGCTGATGATCTCCCCTAATCAGTTTTTGGTAGTCACCAGGTCCCCCCTCAGTCTCCTCTTACCAAGGTTGAACAGGTTCTGGTCCCTCAGTCTCTCCTCATAGGACCTGTCCTGCTGCCCTCTCAACAAATGGGTGGTCCTCCTTTGAACTTTCTCCAGGCTGGCCACATCTTTTTTAAAGTGAGGTGCCCAGTACTGGACGCAGTACTCTAATTGTGGCCTGACCAATGTCGCATAGAGGGGGAGTATCACCGCTCTGTACCAGCTTGTGATGCATCTTAGGATGCATGACAAGGTATGGCTGGTGTTGCTGGCTGCGGTCTGGAATTGGTGGCTCATCTTCATCTTGGATTCAGTAATGACTCCAAGGTCCTTTTCTGTGTCTGTGCTTTCAAGAGGGGAACTTCCCAGCCTGTATGTATGTTGTGGATTCCTTTTCCCAAGGTGCAGCATCCTGCATTTATCTATGTTGAACCCCATCCTATTCTCATCTGCCCACTTTTGTAGTCTGTCTAAATCTAGTTGCAGCCTCTCTCTCCCTTCAAGTGTGCCCACCTTGTTCCACATCTTAGTGTCATCAGCAAACTTGGACAATGTGCTTTCAAACCCCTCATTTAAGTCGCTGATGAAGATGTTTAACAGTGCAGGCCCAAGCACTGAAGCCTGGGGGACCCCACTGCTCACATCTCCCCAGGTTGAATATGACCCTTCCACCACTACTCTCTGGGCATGCCCCATCAGCCAGTTTTTTACCAATACAACTGTGTAGGCATCAATGTCACAGTCACCTAATTTACTGATAAGAATGGGGTGAGAGACAGTGTCAAAGACCTTCTTAAAGTCTAGAAAGACTATGTCCATGGCAACACCATCATCCAAGGATTTAGTTACCTGGTCATAAAAGGCAATCAGGTTGGTCAGGCAGGACCTGCCTCTGATGAACTCATGCTGTTTGCCCCTGAGCATGATCTCCTTGACGATTTTCTCCAAGATCTTCCAGAGCACCGAAGTGAGGCTTACAGGCCTATAGTTACTTGGGTCCTCCTTCCTCCCTTTCATAAAAATGGGGACCACATTAGCTAGTTTCCAATTCCCTGGCACCTGGCCAGATGACCACAAATGCTCATACAGCCAGTCCAAAGGCTCCACAATGGCCCCTTGGGTGGAGGGCATCTGGACCTGCAGATTTAAAAATGTCCAGCCTTTCCAGAAGATCCCTAACTACCTCTGTGCTGACCCAAGGCCTGACAGAGCTATCTCTGAGATTGTCCCTACCTCTGGTAGGAGGGATGTCCCAGTCCCTGTTCAAGAAAACAGAAGCAAAGAAACTGTTAAAAATATTGGCTTTCTCATCTGGTGTAGCCACAAGGTTACCATTTGAGTCTTGCAGGGGCCCTACATTGCCTGGTGCCTCTTCTTGCTCCCAATGTACTTGAAAAAGGATTTTTTGTTGTCCTTAATCCTGGACACTAGCCTTAGTTCCATCTCTGCCTTTGCCTTCCTAATAGCCCTCCTACACTCCCGGGCAGAGGAGGAGTACTCCTCCTTGGTGATAGCCCCTCCCTTGCACTGGTTATACACCACCCTTTTAGTCCTCAGGCATTCCTGACTGTCCTTGCTGAGCCAAGGGGGTTTCTGAGCACTCATACCCCACTTGCTTCTCTCAGGGACTCTTACCCTTTGGGCCTGGATGATCGTCCCCTTAAGGTATGACCATCCCTCATGGACTTCCATCTTCTCTACCTTCTGGGCCCTCAGTGCCTCCCCCACTAATCTCTGAAGCTCATTGAAGTTGGCCCTTCTGAAGTCAAGAGCTTTAGATTTTTATTCCAGTAAAGTTATTTTCTGGTTTAATTGTTAGACCACTCTGTCATAATGTCCATAAGTGATAATTTCTAATGTTACACTTAACCTGTTTTCTCAAAATAATACTCTTCTTGATGCTATACAAAATATTTTCCCTCACCTAAATAAATTGCTGAATGAATTTTTACAAAATAGAAATTTAAAACTTTTGTTTTCTTCTATAGAAACAGATCCATATCACTGGATCATCAAATGGTAGAATAAAATTCAGATACAGGGGAATCTCCAAGCTCCTTGATGTTCTTCAAGTTTCAGATAAGCTATAAGATGTGAATCTTCTGTGCACTGTAAATGTTTTTGTAGCATCCTTCCCACATAAACGCACTAGTATTCATTTCTATCCATCTATATTTGCCCTATTCCTAAATCCCAATAGTATGCTCCATTCCAATATGTTATATTAGTCTCTCACACCTACTTGCATTTCTCATGTCCCTTTAGTTCAAATAGACCAACTTGTAAAATACAAAAAATCTCGTCCTGCTCTCATCCCTAATAGCCCTATACGATCATTTCTCTCTGAGGGTGAGAGTTCATGTCGGTATGGTGTTAATAACACTACGGTTGCAGACTCAATCTCCAGTTGGACTAAACGATATCTTGAGTTTCCTTCCAGCCTTAGTTCTCTAAGAATCTATGAATTACACCATGTTACAAACACTTAACATGAGAATGATCACCTATATAAGATCATTAACAAGTGCTATGTGCTGTGTAGGTATAGTAAGGTTACACCACTTTGGGTGAGGATTATCTTTGAGCTGTGCTACCCAGCTTGAGTTAAATTAAATTCTGGCTGTTCAGCTGAGATAAAACTAGCAATTTATGGACCTCTAGTATTTCAGAAGGCCCTGCTGTCAGGTGGATTAGCAATCCTTGAGGACTTTATGGTCATATACTGACAGCTGGGAATAACTGGGAAATTGGTGAGTAAGGAGGAAGAGGAAAGGAATGAAAGGCAGCATGAGGGCCGGGGGAGGGGAACATTGGGAAGTGGGCCAGGGAAAGATGGTAGTTAAGGAGCTTCTGGGCTTTTAATGGGAGGTGGCAGGTGGGCTTGGCACCTCCCCATGCCCCAGAATGAGTTTGCACTGCTCCTGCTGGGCTGTGTAGTTTCCCAGCAGCTCCCCGCAAGGGAAGGGGGCAGGATAGGGAGGTGTAGAGGGAGGTGTAGATCTGCATGGCAGCTGAAGGTGTGCCTGGCAGCTCTCCATGTGCCTGAATTGGGCCCATGTCACCCCTGCCACACCCCTTAGCTACCCCGAAGCTCCTCACCAACCCACCCTCTCCCCCTGCCTCCCTTTCCCCTGAAAGACAGCTTCTGGTCAGCTGTGGGGCCAGCAGGGGTTGGACTCAAGTACACAGGGGTAGTGCAAGTTTCAGAGAAACCCCTCACTGCCACCTCTGCTCTCAGACTGATGGGAGCAGCAGGGCAGCAAACTGAAGTGAAGGGGCAATGGGAGGTGGGGCAGATGATGGGGGGTGCACTCGAGGTAGTGGAGGGGGATCAGAGTATCAGGGGTCATCACAGAGTAGGGGGAGCTGATTAAGGGAATGAAAGGGCAGAGGGAGTGATCTGAGGGATGAGGAAGTGATCAGGGGGTGACTGGAGGCAGAAGGGCTGAATGGGGATGGAGGGCAAGGGAACAATTCAAGTGGAAAGTTCCCATCTCCCCCCAGGCCTAAACTATAGCTAGAGAGCCAGTGAGCAAGGCAGTCACAGAGCAGACTTGGGTAGTTCCTAAATATACCCCTGCTCACCAGATATTTAGTATCAGGTCTCAGCAGTGCATGTTAGAGAGGATGTTAAATGTTAATGTGTGACTGGTCACAGCACATGCTAATTTTAACATAGCATGACATTGCTTTAATTTAGGACATGGTAATTGTAATGTGTAATCTCTCCCTGACTCTACCTTTGAGGATAATCCCTTGTATGCTGAAGCAAGTCACTCAAGTCTACTGTCATTTCTCCTGCCAAAGACATTTCATTTGTCTTTGACCCAGAGTTCTGGGGTGTTTTCCCCAGACAAAAGGTATCCCAGAATGTACTGCAGGTTACGGGAAGCATTAGGTTAAATGGCAGTATGCCACAGAGGCCCATCACAGTGACAGAAGTGGTTTCACACTGGAGCGACTGGCATTGTTCCCAAGTATTTTTTTCTAAGTCAGAAATCAAGGGAAGGATATATAGGGAAATAAAAACAATATGTTAGCATCCTTTTTACAGTGACATATAGCTGGAAGAGAGCAAGCACTATTTAAAATCTACTTAATATCTTGTCTGAACCAGCTCTAATTCTGGAAATTGGTTAGAATTTGGATTGAGTAGACAGGAGGACAAAAGTTCAGCTGGGTTTAGATGCCTTCTGAACTGGTTTGCTCAAGTGTAATAATACACACATTTCTTAACTTTCCAACACCTTTCTGTACTCTGTCAGGAACACGTTGTGCAGTATAGTTTTCAACAAACAACTTCTTTATTTAACCAAATTAGAATTAACAGTCTTTTTTGCTGTCCCTGACATCTCTCTTCTCTTTACCCAACTTTCCTTCACACATGGATATACTATCTAAATCTTAGCTTGCTCAAAGCTTTTACAATTGGTTGCTTGAGTCTTGAGTTTTAACAAACATTTCTTTAGTCCTACATGTAGACGAAGGAAAAAACCTGCGATTTTTACATTTGACTTGGGATAGCTAGTTGATGTCATAACAAAGAGACCAGAAGAACACATACGTAGAAGAAACAGACAATACATCTGTAGTTTTAAAACAGAAATGCTGCAGAGGCTGCCATCCACTTAAAATTTGCTAAGTATAGTAAAGATAGCATGCTGGGCCTATTTGTACTTTTCTTAGTGAAAAAGACAGATTCCAGTTGATAAGCTGTCAGACCTTCTGTCACAGATCTGGTTTTAGTTTTAATTTATCAACTGCATCACTTCCTCTTATTTTTTAGGTGTGAAATAAAATAAAATGCATTTTCTTATATTTATCATAGAGTTTTTAGTCTCCTGAAATCTAAATTTGTTTCAGATTGTTAACACAATCTCTCTAAATAAGTTTCTATATAACTTATTTTCAAGAAATGAGATTAATAACAGAGTCACAGTCATTTGCAATATCCTGAATGGTTCAGTGTATTCAAAGTGGATTACATTTAAGTGACAAGTTTCATTTAAATTTTTCTTCAAAGTTATTTTATTGTGTGTTAATAAAAGAATGCCAGGCTACAAAGTCCAACATTAAAAAGTTGGGAACTGTTCCAGTATTTTATGATACAGTCTTTAATTTCATCACTATACTTCAGCACCTGTGCTTTATTTAGCGCACAGGATAGGAGATGAATCACCTGGCTCTCTCCCACAACATGTCCTAGTTGCTATTTCCTTTTCCTCCTGGCTTCACTTTTCAACCTTACCTCTTTCTCCTTTTACCTTCTTATTCAGTCCCAAGCTCCTGTCCTCTCCTAATTCACTACCCATACTGACACTTTCTATTAGGTTGAGTTCCTTGGACTTCTGTGTTCTAGACAGGCAATTTCATTTATCTAGTATTTTCTACAGTGCCAGAATGAAAACAACAGATTATACATAAGGAAAAGAAAGGGCAAATGAAGGGACAGTCCTGTTGAACCCTTGCAGTCCTGAGATGAAGCAGGATTCATATCACGTAAACCCTTTATTTAGTTTAGCTGTTGCATTCTCACAAATAACCTGATATTACTGGTGATAAGCAACTTGATGACATTTCAGTGGAAGGACACATTACAATCCTGAACACAAAGCACTTACTGTACCAAATGTGGACTCTCTGCTCCAAATTATAGAGCTACTGTATCTTCTCCCAGGAAAAATTACAATTATTAACACAGACAAAAAACCATACCATAGTTACTTGAATATAAGATGTCCCCAAATATAACACAACCCCTCAATAATTACATTCTATTCATGGATAATTTATAAATTTGTTATAATTTTCCAGGTATTGAATCTAATTATTGTAGGGTTAGCTTGAATCCCCTCCCCCCAAATGCCCACTGCTAAAGCAGGGAAAGCTGGTGCTTCCCCCTGCAGCCTTCCTGCCTGCTACCTCCTGCCTCCCCATAGCTTTTGCCCTTCCCCCAACTGCCCAGTCTCTGCCTCTTCCCCCAAACTCTGTCCCTTCCTCCTGCCAACTCCCCAGTCTCTTCCTCACGGTTCCCCCTGACCCTTGCTGTCAGAAACTGCTCGAGGTGTGCTGCCCCAGAGCACAGCATATCAAAGCTCAGCCCTTTCCTGAGTATGAGTGCTGTGAATTGTCCAGGCAGGGAAAGGAGTTGCCATCGGCTCCATGCCCAGAAAACACCCTAGCCTGAGCCAGAGCTGAGCTGCATCTGATAGTAAGGCAGGAGAAAGGAGGTTGGCAGGGGGCAGAAGCTGTAGCGAGGCGGTGGTGAGGGAGCAGAAGGATGCTGTGGGTTTGATTCTGGCCTGAACCTGAGCTCAGGGCCCAGCAGCTGCCTGATCCCAACTTCAGTTTGTATGTGATAAGACAAGGGGCTTCTTTCCCCATGCTGACCAGGGAGGGAGGTGAAGGAGCTCCTCATCTTATTTTTGAGTGAATATGGTAATTTCACTAACTACTTTGAAGAACACAGTTTAATCATATTTAGTAATTATACCCAAAACATTCAGCCCAAGTGGGATATTTGGGGTGAGGGAAGGAGGGTCAGTTCAAACAATTAGCACGTCACAGTTAGAAACAAATGTAAACAGGTTGTTTATAAAGAAAAAAAGCTGCAAACTTTAATTAAAGACATCACTGCTTTAGTCACCTACAATATCACCATGCAAACCTACAGAAAAATGCCAAAAGCTGAAAATTATTTATTTAGTTTTATCATGCTTCTCATAAAGATGAATTTTCACCCAGGGTTGCAAATGTCCTTCAAAAGAAAACAAAATTATTTTCCCTTCTGTACGTATTCCAGTAGAGGTCCTAGTGACCATATTGATAAAAGTTGTTAAAAAAAAGTCTTTTGTTACCCCATCAGGTACAGATCTATTCCAACTGAAATCAGTGAGAATTTTGTTATTGCCACCAATAGGACAAGAGAATTTTCTGTCCTCTCATTAGTCCACTGTAATTGTCAGAAGACAGAAACTATTGAGATGTCATTTTCCAAGACTGAATTTTCCTGAAAATTTGTAACAAGATATGTTGATCATTTTTAATATAAAAATGGCAAAAGAAATGAGTTCATAGCTTATCTTTGTGCATAGAAGTAATGCAGTGATTTATAAACATTTCAGGGGAAAAAACAATAATTTCATGCATTAAGCACTTAATCACAAATGACTGGTTCATACTTGATACTGTTATCAACTGCATCATTATGTCTTTAAATAACACTGAATAATAAACTAATGAATAATAGGGAAATTTCAATGAGTGTAAACAGATTACAGATCGTCCAAGTTTATTTGAAGTTTTTTTTTAATTAATTTTATTTTATTTTTAAGAAATGTTGCTTATATATCCTGAAAGTATACTTTAACATATAAAATGTCCGAAAGCAAATGTTAAGTATGTCCCTATATGAACACATATTTCAGTAGGAGTTCCCTTTATTATCAAAAAAACAGTATTACAAGATCTGACAAAGAGCACAGTTTGTGCACCTTTTCTACTGTAACAATCTGCATCAACATAAATACAACTGATGCCTATCTTAGCCAATAGGATCCCTTGCAGATTTAATGTCACAGCATGCAGATATCAAGGTATGACAGTTGCACAGATAAACTAAAACCTAAAACTGACAGTCATGACTTTATATTAGGATCGTTTGAAAGGTTGTGGAAAGAATATTCTGGTTTCTTATTGCTACAATATATATTTGGCATCAGATAAGGCCAAAATATATTCAGTGTACTTGGTCACTCTGCAACATCCCCCTCCTGTCTCCAACATGACTCAAGTCCCCAAAATATGAAAAGATGATGACAAAGGAGATGCCTTACCTCTGCTGAGGACATTAGAATTAGAATTATACTTGTCCTTTTTGTAATACTGCAAGAGCAAGCCAGAGAAATTGGTCACAGGAATTTGATTTCCATTAATATATTTGGGATCTGGACTTAATCATCCTAAATCTATGTTCAAGTAATGAGCTGCCAGAATGATACATTGTTTCAGATTAAACATAAGTTACAAGATGCCCATCATCTAACTGTGCCTGCTGCAGAGCTAGCTGAATTTCTTTTCCCTTTCAGGTCTCATAACTCCACCTCTCAGATTAACTTTGGTGTTCTTGTTTTCAACTTACCACAAAGATCTGGGCATAGCAATCTATGTATTATGAGGGGGTATCACTCTGCAGGTCCCATTGTATTTCTAACAATCGGTGTAACTTTCTTTGCTTCTCTCCCCTGTTGTGATCAGTGATTGTGACGAACTCTCCTTGAAGTGAAATATTTTTATTTGCAATCCGTAACAATAACCAGCCTACATGCATTTCAGTCTCATGTAGTCTTGAACCTCAGTACAAGCTAAGTTAGATGGGCTTCCCTCCTACATTACAAAGAAAAAGAGACTAACAGGGCCTGTCTACACAAGATGCTGACTGCTCGGTAGCCAAAAAATACTGCACAATAGCACATCACAGCACGGACAGTGCTAATACACTACTGCACACTATTATTAAGCTACTGCGCACTAACATCACCCTAAAAGATGTTTGCTGGCACTACTGTGCAGTAACTCTGGCTACTATGGATTTATTTAGTACTTGCTAATACAAATACTAAATTAATGCACAGTAGCGTGTCATATAGATGTATCCACATTCTCCCTCCCAACTTCAAACCTCCTCTGAGTCTGAGGACGTGACATACAGCTAGTTCTAGTTTGATTACCCTGCTCAAACCAGTTTAAATGTTTCTTCAGGACAGTGGCCACAACCATTTAAAGTGACTTACTTTGGCATTCTCTCTAAACGACCCATTCCGGTCCCATGACTTCGTATCACCTCTGTGTAAACATAATGAAAATATCTACTCCTGTCTGAGAGCTTAACTGAGTGGGAGCCAACATTTTTGGCGGGTATGCCATGAATTAGCTTTGTATTCTGCCTTGTGGAGTGTCATTCTGATCCCCTTCCTCTGCCCTATCTGCTGCTCTGCTTTCTACCCTGTCCGTCACTGTGATGCTCATCTCCTCCCTGATCTGCTGTGTACCACACACAGAGTGCCTGCACCACTTGGATGCATGCTGCAGGTTGACCATCCCTGCTTTAACTCACCGTTTTTGAAGCCCAGTACAAAATTACCATTTTGGAATGCAGACTGGATGTCCTTTTAGACCACTTCTACAGCTGCCAAACTGTCTTTTAGGAGCTCTGCACCACATTATCAGCTCTGCACCACCTGAAGTTTAAGGCATAGTTCATTCTAACAGGACAAAGGGGCCAAAATGTACTCAGCACTGTTCATGATTATATCCTCTGTAAGGAATACAGAAGGATATCAGAACCTGCCCCATTAATTCTTATTGCTTTACGATTGCTTCAACAGAATTCTGGCAATACTAATCCATAAGAGAAATGTGTAATATGTGTATCTTTGTATGTATTATATATATGTCTATGTGAGTGTGCATGTATGTATTGTGCGTACACACACTCACATATACTACTCATGCACTTTATTTTACCCTGTATCCTAATGAAGCTCACACTGTATGTCTACACCACCTCCCTCCTGAAACATTGAGAAAGAGGTCTTGTTCACCCAATTTCACTTCAGAGGCACCTAAATCCATTAACTGGACATGGTAGATGGTTTAGGGGGACCCTGAGCAACCAGAGCTGATGTAAACAGGGGTGGTCCTGGCTCAGTAGTAGGAAGCTAGTATAGACCTCACCTTTGTAGATCAATAGTTTTGATCCTCTTTTATGTTGGACTATTATTTTCTGAAGGTCTTTATAATGTTGTCTGTTTTACTCTTAGTTTCATTATTTATGACACTTGATTAGAAGAGATCAGCATAATTTTATTTTCTCAAGAAATATCACACATTTTGGAAGGGTTTTTAAAAATGTTTCAGTATTTGAACTACATTGAATATTAGGGTTTACCTCTTCTACCTTTTTTTTGCTCTGAGGAACTAAAATGTCAACAAAGGGTTTGTTTTCAAAACTGAATCAATAATTTTGGAATGGTTTATGCTATTTCAAAATGATAGTGTACTTAAATTTACATAATCCAATAGCAAAATTCAGGGAGCAGAAGTTTCCGAGGCCAGGAGGCCATCCAACAGAAAGTGTTCCAGGATAAGGTCACAGGAAGAAAACTAGTAATAATGTAACTCACCAAAAAATATCTGGTGAATATCTTTACAAGTGGCTTCCATGCCTGCTTTGCAAAAGCTAAAAACCTTGGCTCTTTAGTTCATGTTACACAAGTGTGTGTTTTTAGCCCTAGATATCCACTGGCCAGAGATCAATTTAACAACAAACTTACTGGCAGCTGCTAAGGAAGCACTCCACAATATAAAGGGGCAAAAGAAGATTTTAAAACTAAACTAACTCCATCCATTTTCTGGTAAACAAGAAATTAACTTGTGCTTTCCTCAGGTTCAGTTACCTCTAAAAATGTTGGTAACACACACATACACACAGCATGTTGCCAGTTCCTTATCTCTTTGGCAGGTAGGAGGTTACAGTGTTCACTAATATGCCTAGCATAGCTGGATGTTAGCAAGCTATGATCATTCTTTCTCTGAAGTGATTGCCCATCATGGAAACATTACACTACTGTAAGTATGAGAAATTAAAACAGGTGTTCGTCTATATGTATTTCAGAATCCTTCAAACTTAGCAAGTTACAAATCGTGTTTAAATATGAGCACTGAAGACTCTCTCTCTCTCTCTATATATATATATATACATACACACACATGCGCACACATACACACAATTTCCATGTAGGTGAATATGTGTGTGTATATTTATATATATACACACACGGTCATATACGTTCAGTGTAATAGAATGTTTTACAAGACACAATATAGCAACATCTAGTTACCATATTGATGTTTGCTAAGTTAGAAATAACTAAAGGGAAATGCAAGCAGCACAACATTCAATCAAAATATTATACCGTATGACACACCTAATAATAATGAATCAATTAAAACAATAAGATAACTTAATAAAATGCAAAACTATCTATAGAGCTCTCTTTGGGAAGGACAGAGAACCTCAGCTTCCCAACTGACTTAGTGAAATAATAAAGAACCCTTTCAGTTCAAAATCATCCTTTCTATGCTACTGTTAGAATCATAGGGTTAGAAGGAACCTCAGAGGATCATCTAGTCCAACCCCCTGTGCAAAGCAGGACTGTCCCCAGTTAGATCATCCCAGCCAAGTTTTTGTCTACCTGGGTCCTAAATACCTCTGAAGATGGAGAATCCACAAACTTTCTGGGTAACATGTGCCAGTGTTTTATTACCCACCGAGAGAGTTTTTGCTAATACCTAACCTAAACTCCCCTTGCTTCAACTTGAGACCATTGCTCCTTGTTCTGCCATCTGCCTTTTTTGAACGCCACCTCAGGTAGTTCCTGAATTGCCTGTGCACTGTTGTATTGCCCTCCAGCAGATGTCAGGGGGATTGAAGTCCCCCACGAAAACCAGGGCCTGTGACCGGGAAACTTCTACTAACTGTTTGAAGAAAGCCTCATCCACCACTTCCTCCTGGTCTGGTGGCCTATAGCAGACCCCCACCATTACATCACCATTGTTGCACTCCCCTCTGACCCTAATCCAGAGACGTTTGACAGGCCTATCTCCAGTTTCATACTGGAGCTCTGAGCAATCATATGGCTCTTTTACATGAAGTGCAACTCCTCCTCCTCTTCTCCACTGCCTGTCCTTCCTGAACAGTTTGTAGCCATCCACGACAATGCTCCAGCCATGCGAGCTCCCACCAAGTCTCTGTTATTCCAACCATGTCATAGTCCCCTGACTGTGTGAGGACTTCCAACTCTTCCTGCATGTTTCCCAGGCTCCATGCATTTATGTACAGGCACTGAGGTAACTGTTGATTGTCTTGATTTCTCAGGAAGAAAGAGAACACCTCACCTGTTGCCCCCTCCTGCTTGCTATTCTCCTCCAGGTTACCAACTTACCCACTTACCTCAGGGTTTTGTGCTCCATCCCTGGTGAACCTAATTTAAAGCCCTCCTCCCTAGGTTAGTGAGCCTATCTATGAAGATGCTCTTCACTCTCTTTGTCAGGTGGATCCAATCTCTTCCCAGCATTCCTTCTTCTTGGAATATTATCCCATGTTCAAAGAAGCCAAAGCCTTGCACAGATAGGCATTGATCTGCAGGATGCATAAGCTCCTGCCCAGACCCTTTCCTAGACCAGAAGGATCAAAGAGAACACCACCTGAGCCCCCATCCTCTTCATCCTTGCCCCCAGAGCCCTCTCATCACATATAATCTGCTGAGTGTCTCCCCTGGCAGTTTCATGAGTACCCACATGGATGAGCAGCATGGGGTAGTAGTCAGAGGGCCAGATGAGTCTCAGTAATCTCCCCGTAACATCTTGGACATGGACTTCAGGCAAGCAGCAGATTTCCAAAGACAACAGGACAGATGAATCCCTCCAACCCGCACAGAAGGGAGTCTCCGACTATCACCACTCATTGCTTCTTCTTGGTGGCAGTAGTCTTGATCCTTGTCAGCTTGGGGAGGCTTGGCCTGTCCTCCTCCATCAATGAAATGTGCTCTTCACCCTCTGTTTGTAGGTTCCCATATCTATTCTCCAGATGAACTGCTGCAAGTGGAAATGAAGATTTCTGCTTGCTGCCAGAGGTCACAAGCCTCCAGTTTCCTGGGAGTCCAAGTTCTCTCCCTTCTCTAGTGCTACGTCTGGTCCCACCACCTCCTCCTGTAGTTTTCTTGCCTGTTTCCTGAAAGACACCACCAGGAGGCACTGATCACACTCCAGACACTCCCTCACCTGGCTGTCACAGGAAGGAACCTGCAAGCTGCAGTCCCCACAGCGCCAAACCTGGACCTAGGTGGAAGCCTTAATGGTGAGTGGTCCTGCCTGGACAGAAACCTCTCAAGTGCAATGTAACCAGACACAGTGGCAGTGGCTCTGGCATTGTGAGATCCTCCAGCCATTTCTCTGGGTCTCTTAATCTGCCTCTTCTCTCTTACTGCCCTTCTTCCAAGCACACCTTCCCTAGTGAACTCACCTGGAAGCTGTCCTCTTTACTGCTCCTTGTCCCCAGAGGGTTCCTTTTCCTTGCTTCCTCAAACCAAACTGAAAAGATCTCAACTGAATACTTCAGTGAAGTTAAAGGATAATGCAAAAGTGATAATATTGACTGCAATAATAACTAGAATACAGCTTATACGTAGGATGATGAAGTAAAGTAACCAAGATAATCACCAAAAAATAAATTAAATTTACTTGGGTCTTTTTAGCATAATCTATACAAAGAATATGGTCAATGGGTTTATGGAAACAGAACATTTTAAACAAAGTGGAGAGGTTTAGAAAATTTTAAGCTTGAATGTTAAGCAGTAGCATAACTGGGAAGGATAAGCAGGGCACCAGCATTAGAAGATGAGGCAACAGTATCCATAGATTTCATACATTTCATAGACATTAGGGCTGGAAGGGACCTTGAAGATCATCAAGTCCAGTCCCCTGTTCCAGGGGTGGGAAGTCAGCTAGGATTAAAGGATCCCAGCAAGATAAGCATCCAAACATTTCTTGAATGAGTCCAGAGTAGGTGCCTGCACCACTTCTGGAGGGAGTCTATTCCAGACCTTGGGGGCTAGTAAAGAAGTTTTTACTTATGTCCGGCCTAAAATGGTCATGGAGGAGTTTATGACCATTGGTCCTTGTTATCCCTTGGGGCGCTCTGGTGAACAGATGTTCCCCCAGATCCTGATGCACACCCCTTACGTACTTATAGGCAGCAACCAGGTCACTCCTGAGGCTGCACTTTTCCAGGCTGAAGAGTCCCATGGCTCTCAGCCTCTCATCATAAGGACTGTTCTCTTGCCCTCTGATCATGTGTGTTGCTCTCCTCTGGACTCTCTCAACTTTCTTGACATCCATCTTGAATTGTGAAGCCCAGAATTGGATGCAGTACTCCTGTTGTGGCCTCGCCAAGGCCGACTACAGTGGGAGGATGACATCCTGAGATTTACTTGAAAAACATCTATGGATGCAAGCCAGAGTTTTGTTTGCTTTACCAGCTGTGACATCGCATTGGTGGCTCATGTTCATCTTGTGGTCAATCATGAACCCCAAGTCTCTTTCAGCTGTGGTGTTAGTGAGCTTCTCCCATGGATGGGGCAGCTAATTCTCCCAGCCGTAGGACCCAGGCAGCACAGCCCTACACCCAGTAGTTTAACTGGGAAGATAGGGGTCAGTGAGAAGAATGATGCTTTCCCTTGTGGGAGTGTCTGCCATATTAGATGCAGCCCTGCACTGAATAGCATATTGGAGATGTGGGAAGCAAAAAGGGTACCAGGTGCAGCTGTCAGGGAGCTCATGCCACAGGGCTGTTGCTGCAGCCCACTTTGTTACAGCAGCAGCAGTTGCCTTCAGCATATAGACAGTTTTGGCTTCTGGGTCTTCCCTTTCCTTCACCCTTACCCCTGTCTTCAGTGGTCAGCATAACCCCTGCTACTGCCCTGGGCACTGAAAGAACTTGCTATGCCTCTGGTCCTTGTGGCAGATATTTGTTGCTATGGATTTTGAATAAACATGCACAGTAACAGAATGTTGTGGCTCATATCCCCATATAACCTTATTTTATATGTCTAATGTGACTGTGTTACTTATCTAAGATATGTCAAAAACAAACAACAGCTTGAATTTCAAATATTAATTGTGAACTGCCTACATACAATCTGTAAGCCAGCAATTACATAATCACTTAACAAATCATTTCTAATGCTTTAAGAAAAGTATGACCAGATTCGGAAGATTAATAATCAGAAAATGGGATACATTTATCAATACATTTTTTGCTTCTTTCTAGTAACACACTTACTTTGCCCTCTTCATCCAAGATTGTCAAAGAACATTATAAACGTTAAGCAGAGCCACCTCTGTGTCTAACTGGCTCCATTATCCTCATGTTCAAGATGGTTAAACTGAAGCAAAGAGAAATCAAATGCCTAAAGTCACAAAGTGTGTCTACAGCAAATGTGCCAATTGTGGAACTCAGGAGTCCCAGTTCCCAGTGAACTGCATTCACTACAAGACTACACTCCTATGCTTTTTAAAGTTAGCAATGAACAAAACAGGTGTACTTTCCCATAACTAGAGCATTCAGAAGCAGTCTGTGCTTTGAAAATATAAGGTCTTGAACAAATCAGCCCAGGAACTATTGCCATTTAAAATAAGGAAAAGAAGCAATAATGTGTAGGGTGTTAATTTTTACTGAGATAATTTTGACTTGATTTACTTATGTAGGGGAGTATAGCCTTTATTATTGCTGCTGCAGCTTCAGTGCCATGAAGCTTGATGCCACAACTTGCCACAACTTTGATTTATAAGAAGAAATAAATTTCTTATGACCCTCACTGAACCTGTTGAGACAGTCACAAAACTAATTTCTTTATAAACACTCATACTTTTCAAAACTATTTATAGTTCATGGTACAAATCCTGTAATAAACATCAAGGAAAAGCAGCACAAAAAACTTCTTTAACTTTAACTGAGAAACCTTTAAACAATCCATAATACCAAAAAAGGTCAAAAAGTGTACCGCACTTTAGAAGACTTATTGGCAGATAACTTTATTTAACAGATCTCGAGCTTTTTTTTTTAACAGATATATTTTGGGAATGAAAGAGAACTACTTATATTGCTTTATTTAAAACCCTCGGGAGACAACTCACTGATTTCAATGAGTTTTGATGTAAGTCTTTGAAGAGCTGCATTTCTCAGTGACTATTTAAAATAAACCATTCTATGCTCCCATAAAATTGTTACTAATTAAAATGGAAACTATTATATTTGGCCTGGAAATTTCAGGACATATTTCTAAGCTATAAGCAGTTTGGCTTGGGCACCTGGTACACTATCCTACACGGAAAAGTGAAATAAAAAAACCTTGGTATTCCTTTATCCCAGTCCTATGTAGCAAGCCCAACTGTTAAATTAACCAGCAAACAGCACAGTGCTTCTGTCACCCAGATGAAAGGGCCATGGGAGGCAACTGCTGTAGTGCCAAAGCCTGGGAACTGCATATTCTAGAACGGGTGCCCAAAGCAGCAGCAGCAGGATTTTTAAGAAGCTGTGTGCATGTGAATGAAAGGCCCAGCAGCCACAGAGGGGCTGTTCCAGAAAACACCTTTCATTAATGAGTGCATGTGACCTGTCAGAGCCAAATCTATGACAACAACTGCATTCAACCACAACTGTTTTACATATCTGGAAACTGCCACCCTCTAATCAGTTTAGAAAACATGCTTAAAGTTGAGCTTTACATTGAAAATAAACTCTTAATATTAGCATTGTAGGGTGCTGTAGCATTGACTCTCTACATTTACTTTGTTTGCAAGCTGAAAGATTTATTTTCCTAACTGCCAGTGCCACAAAACAAATTTAAGCTCAGCCAGATGTGCTAATTTCTTTCTTTCTAGAACAGCACCTCTATTCAGAGCCTCTCTGAGACAATGGTTTTTAGATACTGCCTTTAGATCATGCCTGTGCAATGATGGTTTTGTATAGGCCTTACTAAAGGCATAATCTAGGGACAACTGTAAAAGTGGAGCATGATTTGAGAGCTCCTAGGGTTTCAAGAAATGGAAAGGACTCAAATTTCAATCTCAGAACTCAGGATGAGTTTACAAA
Source organism: Crocodylus siamensis (assembly GCF_052110815.1). Lineage (NCBI taxonomy): Eukaryota > Metazoa > Chordata > Crocodylia > Crocodylidae > Crocodylus > Crocodylus siamensis. Next base: position 144,924,359 of record NC_143395.1, on the reverse strand, counting down.
TCTGACAATTAAAAACTAAAGCAATGAAATTCTGGCCTCCATAAAAGAAATGGCAAAACTCCCATTAATTTATCTTGAGTCAGGACTGAAAAAAACCCAAACCAAACCAAGCCCTTCCCCCCATCTTTGTATAAAGGTAGTGATTCTGAGATGCAATGAAGTCTCAAAATGCTATAGAAGTAGCTGTATTAAACATTTATTTGTACTTTAGAACAGTGAATCCCACAGCTTTATGTTCACTGATGTATCAACTACACCCACTTTGCTTAGGCTAGAAGTCATGACATCCTGTCTGGGGATACATGTTGATTTTCAGCCCAGTATTCAATCAACTGCTAAAGTTTGTGTGGACTACTTTAAAACAGAAAAATCATACATAAATCACATCTAGCTGTTGGCTCCAAAAAAGAGGAATACAGAAAACAAATTGCTATAGGTCCCATACAAATATGCGCCTGGAGATGCATTTCAATTAGATGATTTTCAAGCAAGAAAAACTGGTAGTGAAATTCACAGCATGGTCTGATGTGAGAAGAAATAATCTGCTGCAAAGTGAAATGTGGCTTCCCCAGACAACCCAGAAGATATTTTTCTAAAGGAATAAGATTAGCTGGATGGATTTTATTTATTCTATATGTTTATATATAAAATAGGTAAGGAAAAAGATCCCATTCAAAATTTCTACATATAAGAATTAGTATGGAAATCAATGCATCTGCCTTAGAAAAAGCATTAAGACATCATTCTAAAAGGGAAATGTCCTGTTCTTTCATCTGTCTGACTGGTCCCAGCCCTGACACTCTGTCTTTTCATGTGTTGAATGTCAATGTATGTTCTGCACATGTCAGAAGAGCAGCACAGTCAAGAATCCAATATAAGAGGGCAGAAGTTTGACACAGAAAATTCCACTGTACAGCAGAGTCACACACAGGCATAAGCTGAGAAATATATCTCAACTTTTCTTAGTGGGGATCTCTGTATTGCTTTAAAGTGAATTTAGGAGTCTGTACTTGCAGACCGAAGAGATATTGACAATGATGCTTGACCACAGATAGAAATAAAAAATACAGGTCTTTTCTGAATCCAAGCAGGAATTTAAAAACATCCTGCAGGGGAAAAATCACTCTTCTATAGTACTAGTAATCCTATTTTGCTAGACTATATTGCATTTCACTGTTGTGTTTTTAATGCTTACATTCCAAATACGTTTCTTTATTGCTGACAGGAGAAGAATTAAAGCCAGAGATGGCTAATTTTTTAAAATAAATCGTAACAGGAACACAGAAAAGCACTATACAAATAACTATTTATAAAAATACAGGAAAGTAGCTCTTTAATATGACCACAACTATATAAAGCAAACTTTCACTTCCAAAGTCAATTCTTTTTTCTCTTCTTTTAAAGCCAACAGCCTAGCAATATCAGGAATAAAGAGATACAATTCCAAAGCAGGGATGTTCCGTGACTGTCTACTATCATACTTTAAAAAGATATGATACTAAATACAGGTTTTCCTCAATTTATGTGGGTTCTTTATATACGCGATGAGCATATTTAGACCCATAATTCGTTATATGGGAGGTAAATTCGCTTTTATGTGGTCAGCATAGATGCCTCCCACCCAAGCAGGTAAGTCTGTGAGAGGAGGGGAAAGGGCTGTGGCCCCACTCACCCCAGCCTCAGTTGCAGCGGCCTGGGATCAGCCAACGCAGCTGAGGCACTGTGCTCCGCCTGTCCCCTCACCTGGGCTGTGCCATGCCGTGGTGCAGGTAGCTGGTGTCAGCTGCTCCTGGGGTCACTCCAGCACGGGCTGAGGTGAGTGCAGACATGTGGAGCCCTGGGTGGCTCAGGGCACAGCACTCACCCCAGCCCCAGCTGCAATGGCTTTGGCAGCAGACAACACCAGCTGCCTGTACCAGGTCACAGCCCAGGAGCAAAGGTGAGTGGGGACAGGCAGAGCACCATGCAGCCCAGTGGCTGCAGGCAACTGGTGCCGGCTGTTCCTGGGGATGGTGCAACGGGGCTGGGGTGAGTGCCACTCTGTTCCCTCTGCTTTGCTGCCTTTTGCAGCCCCAGGAGTGGCACCCCTTCCCCAACCCCTTACCTAGTCCCAGCCTCGCTCCCTCCCTCACCGCCATGGGAACTTATCCCTATTTGTTACATTGTCCCAGTCTGGCCCACAGACTAGCCCTGAACCATTCATATGGCCTATGGAACCAAAATTGTGAGCACCACTGGCTTGGACTGTAGAGATTTGATGACCACAGGAGCAGAGGGGCTTACTCATCCATTTCAGGTAGCAGAATCAAGGTCTTAGACTTCAAAGTCCATAAATGCCAATAACTCAGGGACTTAGTCAATTAACTAACTTGCACTGCATCAAAAATAGCTGCTGGAAAAGCAGAGGCTACCATTTGACAAATTAGGCCTACAGGGTCTCAGGTAGGATTTGTGTTTCACAAGTAGGCAAGGGGGCACCTGAGGCAAAACAGATATCATAAACATGCCCATGGACAGATTTATAATCTTGAAAATGGGGATGCAGATGGTGTAGTGGATCATCACAAATAATACAATACATATTTTATCCAGTTGAAGAGAAACTAGAAGATATGTTAGGTGCCCAGTGCTATATTATTCAGTTTAAGATCAATACAAATACAACTTTTTGGAATGTGCATTAATATGCTAGATTACATATTAAGTTTAACAAACACAAAGCACAACAAGCTAGGCAAAATAGTTAAAAGATATGCAGTCATTATAGTTAAATAAAATCTCTTATTTAAATTTATTAAACAAAATCTAGCCCTCTTGAGCACCTTGACAATGCATCCAACACTTCACTGTCGGTCATTTCCACACCTGAGTTAATATTTCCATACCTGAGTAGAGGTTTTTGATAGATCTAAAAACAGTATTCAAGACTGTGAAATAGAAATGAAATACTACCAGGAATGGCTAACAGCAAAACTGCAGAAAAAAAGGATAGCTTGATTAATGATTAAAGAAGACCATTAAAAAGGAGAGGGGGTCATTAACACACGTGGAGTAAAACAGTGATTAGCAGGAATCAGGTAGATTATAATGAAGTCAATTGACTCCCTCAGTATAGGCCACTGACCTTCATGGACAGTTGGTGTTAAAGTTTGAGTGGAGCAAGAATCAAAGGGGGTCCAATGACACCACTGTGTCCCCCTGGATTTGCTGGTAGACTTTCCTCATTAAAAGACGACAAAAGATGGAGAGTTATATGAGCATGAAGTTATTATGACTCACAGTTCACTTGTGTTCTTTCAATCTGTTTGTTGAATCCATCCATTTTTTCATTGTCTTGTTTTTATATTGAGGAAAATGATGGTTTTTGGTTATGTTTGTCTAGTACCTTGAACAGTGTGGCTGGGCCTTTGGAGTAGTACTTCTACTATTACTAATACTAATAGAAAATTAAGATAACGTCAGACCTGGGAACATTATAAATGACATTTCCCGAAAATAATACAAACATTTCCTGAATTTAAGCAGACATAATACTAAAAGAAGGAAAAGGTTTGAATTGAAATGAAGATTTTTATTTCAATCCACTTCACTTATCTCTATAAGCAAAGATGAATGTTGCTTCTTTTTGAATCAAGAGTAATTTTACTATACAGAATGGAGAGTGAAAACCCATAATAAAGCTCTAAATCAATGGAAATATTTCACTATTATGCTCCAATTATTTTGCACTGTTCTGGCAACACAAAAGATCAGTAAGTCATCTTAACTGGCTTGTTACGCCAGGTTTACAGCTGTTTTGCATTACTAGAGTGGTAGAAAGCAGCTGGGTCATGTAAATCGGCCCATGAAATCTGAAAATTCCCACCCCCTTCTGTTTACAACAATTTACATTTATTTTGAGATAATCATCATGGGACAGAAATCCAAACACAGATGCTGGATGTGCAGCTGAGATGTTTTTGAATTAGGAACGCAGCTAACCATGCAATACCACACTTATATGTTCACTGGCTGCTCATCTGTTCTGTCAGCATACAGCTACCAAATAAGCTAAGTACAGATAGTCAAAAAGCCAGAGGCTGGATCAATTCAGTCTTTGCAGGTTAGTCTGAGATGCATAGATTGAACCGATATGCAGGTGAACAGACATTCACTTTTGATTGTGGAAATGGAACCACATGTCTGCAGTGGTCCAGTCCAGAAGCTGGTAGATGCTAGAGCATGCCTCCCTCCTGAGCAACATTAGACTGGAGCAAGACTGCAAGACTGCCCATCCTACAAGAGAAAGTTTGTGGAACAGGTGCAAAGCATCTGAGATTCTAGGAGGCTGTGAATTAACTTAAACCTGGAGGGGATGCAGGACAGAAGTTCAATAAACCAATTTAAACTAACTCAGTTAAGTCTGATGCTATATCCTATCCATCCAGATTTACCTTAAACTGGTTTCAACCATTTTGAATGCAGTTTATGTGCACTGAACTTCTACTGTATTACAGATTTGAACCAGTTTTGGTAATTATGTGTAATTTCTGTCCATAGCTTTATTGCTCAAAGTGGACATGTTACTATTTAGTTGACCATTTCCATTCCTTCTGCAGTTTCATTGGCTAAGGTTGGTGTAAAACCAATATGATCATTAGGGATCCAGGTTTTCTGTTTGCCAAAGAAAAACATGGATTTTCTCCTTTAAAGGGAGTAAAACCTGGGAGATGGTGGGTTGCCCCTTGCAGGCTGGCAGAGTTCCCTGAAAGGGGCTGCTTGGGTCTGGGGGAGAGCAGGATGCAGAGGTCAGGGAATGCCATATGAATGTGCACACATGTACATGGCAGCCAGGTAGGACGGTGGACAGCATACACATCTCACTCCAAGTAAGTCTTTGGGGAGGAGGAGTGAGGGGAGAGCACAGGCAACATGATGTCTGGACAAGATGGGTACCAATAAAATGTTCTAATGTATATGACACACAGGAACCTATAAATGTATGCAATGTTATCTAGATCTTACAAGACCTGAATTCTATACCAGGATCTGTCACTGTTGAGTGACCTTGGAAAGTCACTTCTACTTTCTATGCCTCAGTTTGAAGACAATGATACTGATCTATTTGAAATTGATGGATAAAAAGCCACTATTATAATGGATGGGAATTATATTACACAGTACTCAAGATTTAATTTGACTGCAAGGTTAATGTATATTCTGAATAACACCAGTAAGTTAACAAACACCACTGCCACCACCAAAGTCCTGGGGAATTCTCAGAAATAGAAAATATTAAAGAGAGAGGGTAAATTCTGCTTTAAGTTCTATTACTCAGTTTTATTACTCCAATTATATATCAATGAACTGATAACAAAGTGGCCTGTGTAATATTAACAGGTTGTGTAAACTTGCTCAGCATAATACTTTCATTGTTCAGTTGACAAATTCAAAGTGGTTTCTTAAATATGCTGCTGTACACGTTAATTAAAGACATTTTATAAACAAAGCTCTTGCCTTTTCATGAAGAAAAAAAGACTGTGGTTCATTGAAGTGTTCTGTAAAAATGTTCTGCTTTGTAAGTATACATTTTATTCTATAGCATTTTTCATCAGAAAGCCTCCAAGAATGTTACAAGCTCATTGCTGACTTAAGCTTCACATCATTATGAAATGCATTGATGGGAGAAGACATGGAAGAAACATAAGTGCATGTAAGAAGGTGGAGGTAAAAATGATATATGCCAGTCCACAATTAACCTAAAATTACCAAACAAAGTTTGCCAGTTCCAGGATCTTTATTTTCCTTTTGTAACCACTTTCACATTAAAAAGAGCAACCATGAACCTTAAGTAATCAACAGGAATGTTAAGCAATGTCATAACTAACAAAGACAACTGGAAAGAGAATTTCCATATGCATTCTGAGCCAGCTGTGCTAATGTGTGGTTAGCATAGCCTAGAAAGAAATGAAATAGGTGTCCTCTGCACTTTCCTGGGAGTTAGACAGCTTTGTCTTAAACCTATTCTCAAAAGCAAGCCTATGTATGAGTCAATTTGTTCATTTCTTTCAGGCCTCATGGATCGTGGATGACTGATAGAAAACAGTGCCATGGACACAGAGCTATTGTATCTTAATGTAATACTAGTTTCTGTGCTCCTTGGTGGTATCAACTATGAAGGAAAGAGAATGTAGATAAAGTTAGTATAATTTGGAGATGTACCCACCTTTATAGTGCAATTCCACCAAACCAGGAATGGCCATCCTTGGGTCCCTGCTTTCCAGCTTTTTTCTCCCTGCACCTCCCCTTCACAAACCCTGTACAGGATTTATTGGGAAGTGACTAGTGACACACAGACAAGGATGATCTATTTTTAATGTAAAACGAGATCCTTTCAAGCACTGTAGGGACATAATTTGGGTCAGTATGTGTAACATTTATTGATAGCACAGTTCCTTTCTGTTATAGCTTGCAGTTTAAAACTATTCAGATAATGAGAACTGAGTGAATTAGCTAAGGTCATTGTGGGACCCCTGCCATGGTTTTAAAAGCACTTGTGGTGCTCTGGTGTGGGGCCAGAGGACTAGAAGAGGGCCAATGTGGTTGCCATCTTCAAAAAGGAGAGGAAGAAGGACCCGGGAAACAATAGGCCAGTTAGTCTTACTTTGATCCTGGGTAAGCTTTTTGAGAGAATTATTCTGGCACATGTCCACGAGGGGCCAGCAGGGGAGGTTATGCTTAGGGGCAACCAACACAGGTTCATTACAGGAAGGTCCTGTTAGACCAACCTGGTCACCAAATCCTTATATGCAGGGGTAGCAGTGGACATAGTCTTCCTGGAATTTCAGAAGGCCTTCAACACTGTCTCTTACCCCATTCTCATTAAGAAACTGGGGGACTGTGGTGTCAACACCTACACAGTCAAATGGGTCGCCAACTGGCTGGAGGGCTGTACCCAGAGGGTGGTAGTGCATGGGTCCTTCTCAGCCTGGAAGGATGTGGGCAGTGGGGTTCCGAAGGGCTCGGTCCTCGGGCCCGCACTGTTCAACATCTTCATCAGTGACTTGGACAAGGAGGTAAAAAGCACCCTGTTCAGATTTGCTGATGACACTGAGATGTGGGGGGATGTGGGCACATTAGAAGGAAGGAATAAGCCACAATCAGACCTAGACAGGTTACAGGGGTGGGTAGGTGAGAATAGGATGGGATTCAACACTCAGCAATACACTACAGATCATAGGCATTGGTGGTTGAACCAAAAAATAAAATAAAATAAAATAAAAAAAAGAATCCTAGAATCCTAACTAGTCTTTGTTGTTTTTAGAGAAGATTCCTTAAAAACTGAATGTCAAAATAGCTTGCACATATCCAGGGGGAAAAAAAACCCAGCCTTACTTGCAGAAATACTTTTATCTTATTTCAATTAATGATCTAACCAAGCTTTCTTGCATCAAAATTGAAAAACCACTGATTGCTTAAGAGGCAGCTGAAAAAAAAACCATAATAAAGCAATATGCGTTTTAAGCAAAAGTTATCTATTCTTTTCATTTGAAATGTAAGAAGATCTCCCTTAAGTATGAGTATTTCTGACTTGGAGTAAACCTACCTTTATTTCTCATCATTTTTACCCATTTCACAAAATCATATCAGCACAAATGACATTATGCAATGTACCTCATAATATTCATAATCCCAAAGCCTTTCTTAGGCTGCTTCCACTGCGGATTTCTGCCTACGCTTTAACAAAAGTTAATGAATGGAAACGCATGCTTTCTTTGAAAACCGAATGAAAGGGCTTCAATATATCATATCTCAATAAGAGGGAAAAGGTAAAATAAACTGGAAAAAAAAGAGAATGTGCTTAACAATGTTTGAAATGAAACATAGTTTTTAAAGTTGGCTTAACATCCAACAGCATCAGGACTAGGGAGCCAGTGTAATATATTGTGTGATCTAGATAAGCTGACATTTAAAACAACCATAAAGATGATCAGGCAAGGGTTAGTGACTGATAATTTAAGTATTACATACAGTAGGGGTTTCAAACATACCTGGCCCCCTGGGACAGAAAAGGAATATAGGGCCAGTCTGAGGTCCAGGGTTTGCACGTGAAGCTGAAACAGGGCATGTGCTGTGTGACATGAAGCCTGCACTAAATCTGCCACCTCAACTGGTTCTAGTGCATGGGGTTGGTTTGTGGGCCTGATCCAGACCAGATCTGGAGTCCAGGGTATGCAGAGCTAGTCTACCAAGGCACCACGTGCTCTGTGTAACCATGTGTTAATCCCAATCGGGGGCTCATGGCATATAAAGCACATGGGGCCAGCACAGGGAGCATGATGCATGCAAAGCCTGTGCCAGTCCAGCCCTGCCTAGAGCCAGCCAAGCCCTACCTGATGGGCAGGTATGGTCTGTTGGCCCAATCTGGACCAGTCCTGGAACAAGCATGTAAGGCTAATCCAGCATAGATACCACAGTACCATGTATCCTGAACCAGCTTCTTGTGTCACGAGCAATAGCTGTGCTGCTGGGTCCATGGTTGCATATGCTGCATGCCTTGCACAAGGATGGGGCCAGTGCATGCTGCATACAGTGCATGGCAGTGGTTCAAGACCCACGGGGCTGCATCCGGTCCACAGTCAATATCTTTGATGCCCCTAATGAATACTTTTCTGCCTACTAGACCACGGAGTAGAATAGCTTTGAGGCATTCCTACTTTAGTGATCAGTGGTTTACCACTTTTTGATGGCAGGTCAGAATGTATTTGGGTAAAGATAAAAGGTGAAAGATACAGCACCAATTGAAAAATGGAGACTTATTATAGGCTACTATGTCAGGAAGAAGATGTAGATGAGGCATCTTTCACCAAGGTAACAAAACTAACCAGAAGTCATGAGATGGTATGATGGGAGACTTCAATTTCCCCAGACATTTGCTTAAACAGCAAGACACAATAAAGTCAAATATGATATATCAAAGCCAGTTGCTAACTTGTGTGGGGGCAACTTTCCAGAAATTTGAGATTACATCTATGTATCATCTATCATTTATCTTGGATCTCATTCTGACCAATGGGGAAGATGTGAAAGTGATGGGAAACATGGGAGGAAGGAATCATGATATGATAGAATGCAAAATCTTGAGATGGGACAACTATGAGAACGGTATAACTAAGGTGCTAGATTTCAAAATGATGGATTTCAGTGACTGAAGGACGTAATAGGCATGGTGCCATGGGAAGACAGGTTGAAGGATAAAGGCACACAGGAGAGCTGGAAGCTTCTAAAGGAAACAATATTGGAAGTTCAATGAGAAACTGTTCTGACATGATGGAAGCATAAGAAGAATGGTAAAAGACCAAAGTGGCTTCACAAGAAGATTCTAGGATGCCTCAAATGCAAAATAAAACATAAAAGCAATGAAAAAATGGACAGGTCACCAAGGAGCCTTATATAAACAGCAAGAATCTGCAGGGACAAAATCAGGAAGGCAAAGGAGGCTTAAAGACAAGAAGAAGAGGTTCTATAAGTATGTTGACCAGAAAAGAAAGATCAAGGAAGTTGTGGAAACTGTTAAATAGCCATGGCAAACTCTCAACAAAAGATGCAGAGAAGGTGAAGCTCCTGAATAGCTACTTTACTTCAGTCTTCACAAAAATATTAGGCTGTATCTAGATGGATGATATGAATTATTTGCATAAGGAAGGGCAAAAGTTGAGGAATGAGATAATGAAAAAAAATCAGTCAGAGAACTTTTGAGCGGTCTGAATAAATTTAAGTCAGCAGGGCCTGATAACTTCACCCCAGGGTAATGGAGGATAGGCCTGCATGAGTAGGCAGCTATTTGATCCGGCTTTGGATCCAGCCACTTTGGATGCCAGGGATCCGATCCAGAGCTCTGGACTAGGTTTCCACTTCGATCTGGCTGAAGTGGCTCTGAAACGTTGGAGCTCCCTTGGAGATCCAGCCATAGGGTATAATGGGAAATCAATTAAATATCTATAACTTTGTTGTTTTTTGTCTTATTTGGATGAAGCTTGCAGAGGTGGTAGCCTCTGCTGAGAGCCTGAAGCCTGCCAAAGTTCAAGAAGATAGGTGCAGAGGTTTCAGGAGAACTGTACCCCAAATTTCTGAAAGCAAAACTCAAGTCACCTCTATGTGTTACAACACAGGGGGGTCAAAACTGCAGAGGTGGTGGCCCCTGGTGAGGCCACAAAGCCTGCCAAGTTTCAAGTTGAAAGATGCAGAGTTTTGTGGGGAGGTGCACTTCAAGCTGCTGACAGGCAAAACTCATGACATAGATGACCCTGTGAGTGTTAATGCGCAGCAGGCTGAAAACTGCAGGGGTAGTGGCCCCTGCTCAGGCCATGACGCCTGCCAAGTTTCAAGGAGATAAGTGCAGGGATTGGAGGGGAACTGCATCTCAAGCTGTGGACAAGCAAAACTCGTGACATGGGTGACACTGTGTGTTAAGACACAGCAGGGTGAAAGCTGCAGGGATGGTGGCCCCTGCTGCAGCCATGAAGCCTGCCAGCTGTCAAGGAGATACATATCCACACACGCATGCACACAACTAATGGATAATTTGAACTATTATTAAGGCAAGAATAAGTCAAGGAGATTAAAATTATACTATAAATCGTGTTGTCTTGTTGTACATTTTGTTCTTGAACAAACACATAACCTATTTAAAATTTATTTATGATACCATTGTTAGAGAAAAGGTTCAGGCGGGACATCAGGAAACATTAATTTACAGTTACGGCTGCCAGGCTCTGGAATGGGCTCCCAAGTGAGGTGGTACTCTCTTCTGCCTTGGGGGTCTTCAAGAGGAGGCTGGACAGATATCTGGCTGGGTGATATGACCCTGACGCCCGTTTCTGCTCAGGGCAGGGGGTCGGACCTGATGATTTGTTTAGGTCCCTCCCAACCCTAAGCACTATGATACTATGATACCATAGGAAAAACTGCTTATGTAAATATATGTATATTTGAACCCCTTTTTGGAATGAGCTTTTAGTCCCAAATCCCAAATGAGATATTTTTACTTTTACTGGGGCAAGAGCTTAATGAATCACTTGATCTGAAAATCTTATCAATACTCATGCTCTTGATTCAATTTAAACTGTTCAGCTTGCTTTACAGTGTTTACAACAATCTCTTTGAAACAATAAGAAAAACCAGAACATTGAATTGAAATGGCTAGGACTTTCTATGTTTAAGCAACAAGGAAAATTGGGAATTTCATAATACTTTTGTTTCAAAAATGAACATTTGAGACTATTATAAGATTGCAAGACCGCTGCTGCAAGTAGATGTAATCTACACACATGCATGCTTCTCTTTTTTCTATCTCAGAGATCAGGGGCTGGTTTATGGTTGGAAGAGATCTTTTGTTTTTCGGACTGTGCCTATAACTTTTTACATCAGAGAGCAGACTCAGGCACCCTGAATGTCTATCACGCTAAGCAAAACAATGCCTCTCTATTCTATAGAATGACAAACTGTCAACTTGGATATATGAATTTGAAGATAAAAGGCATAAGAAAAAGAAAACAGGTGGGAGAAAGATTTCTGGTTAATGACAATCTGGTGAAATCCCTTTCGGGCTTATCTACTTGTACTGAGGATTATCTGCCCCTAATGCAACACTAAATATCATAAAGAAAACATAGTGCCCTGTTTCAGCTTCAGCTAAGAGAAATTGCTGATCTTCAAGCTGAAATAAAAATCATTTGTAAACTACCAATTTCTGCGGCAGGTCAAGTCTTTGTACAGACAAAAACCTTTTATTTATGGCATTCATCATTCTATTGCCTCTAAATAAGGTACTCAGCATATCTTTTGTGTACTTCAGACCTTCTAGCAGCAACAGAAAAGACATACATCCACAAGAGCAAATTTGCAAGACAATAGAAATATTATGCCACAGTAGGCCAAAAAAGGCCTCATGTTTGCATATGGACTTTAGAAACCTAAAATTAAAACAACAACAACCACCCTTTGTTATCTAATCTAAGTACAATTCCATTTAATACAGATAACAACTGTTTTTCCCCTCTTACCTTTAATGGCACATACTGAAAGAGTGTTCACAATCATAGACATTTTCAGTATGCTGGTGATACAGTATGCTGATGACACAGTAATCCTTTGCTTACACAGGTCAGCTGCCATGGTACAATACTAAAATTGTTATATGAAATAGTCAGAATTACCCAGTGACTTGATAAAAATCAGCTTACTTCAAATCTAATCTGGGGACAGTACACAGATCGCTCTGTGTTAGAGAAACTGCAAATATGACAGACAAAAGCATAGCGCTGAGCTACCAGACGCAAACATAAAATCAAGTTTGCTGTGTTTTTTTGAACACTAAAATAATGTGTCACTGCTATGGCAGGTCATATGAGACAACATAACAGAATTCAAAACATCTTGAAGGCTGGTTTAAATCTTTTTTTTTTAAATGAAGATGCTCATCTCTGCTTAATTAAACTATTTTTAAAGTTTTGCTTAATTTCCTTGATTTTCTTTTGCTTACTTTTTGCCATTGCACCCTCCCTTCCTTGCTTCCTTTTATTTTTAACTCTAGATTACAAGTATTATGGACAAAGAACCTAATGAACTTTGATTTTTCTCAGGCCCAGCAACACATACTAATACTAAAATGGTCCTTGATTCAGGTTCTCATATGTTCATTTTACGTGACTTCTACTGAAGCTAGCTCACTTTGGCCCCATGGGATGATCATAGAATTGGTCCTCAATTCCATCTTCCCCATTTCTTAACCTCAAATGGACCAAAAAGACTTTCTACCTGAGAAAAGAACCACAACATTGGCTTAAACCTGAAAAATATCATAAACTAACTACCATTTCAGAAAATATGAGCAACAACAACTCCCTACTTTTTTCCTTATCTTTTCTTCTGTTTGTGTTAAATTAGCAACATAGAAGATCTGCATCATGAAAAGGAACCCTTGACACATGGTTTAAATGAGTCAAGGGATAAACCAACATTGTACTAAACTTTAAAAGTACAACAGAGTTCTAACAGCAGAGTAACAATAATCATCAACAGCTAAATTTTGGGTTCTCAGAAAAGTAAGAATAAGGTAAAATAAAGAGCAACTCCAGCATTGGTAGAATCCAGAAGAGAATCAAGATCATGACAAAAAACTGCTGAAAAGTTAACATGAACTCCTTTGTTTTCCAGATTACTAGGGCATCATCAACTAATATATTCAAGACATCATCTACCTCAAATGCAGACCTAAAACCTAAGGCTAAGGGAACATGAAGATTTAAGGAACAGTCAGAATTAGTGTCATCATCTTTCTTGTGATTTCAGAAATATATTATTTTTTGCAACTGGGGAAGAGAAAAAAATTCTCCCTGTTTCTTATTCCATAAACCTAGTACCACCATGTTCCCTTCCACATCATTAGAAATCACAGGGCTTTGCTTAATCTAGTCCAAGCAGTGCATAACTACTGAAGTATTGCCTAGTGAAATGTTTCCCTTTCTGAAATGTCTTTTGCACTCACTTATTTCACTCTGGAAATGTTTTATTTTGTATTCAAAAGCAACACTGTTTCAGGATCTATTAGTGTAGTAAAGGGAAAAAGAACTAATTTGAAATTATTACCAATCTAGCATGCCACAGCCATCAACAAAAGTAAAGCACTCATTAGTTTTCACATCACATTGACTGCATTAGCCTTAATTCATTCCTGTTCATCAGGGGGGAAAAGAGGGAAAAAAAACATGAGTGAAAAAGCAAATAAAAAGACCATTATTTCATGAAATTAAGATAAATAATCTTGACATGCAACTACTGGATTTGAATTTCAGTAAGGAGGAAATATGGCATGAATGGAAGTAAGGTAAGCATTTTATCATTAGCACTTAAAAATAAAACTTAGTAAGGAAATCACATACACAAGAGTACTCTTAAGTCTTCCAGTGTGTATTCAAAACTATAGTAACTGACACCAAGATATGGCAATCAGGAAAATATGATAAGGAGTCACACATGTTACTAGAAGCTCATTCTGCACAAGCAATCAGGTGAATGAATGTTTCCTTCTTTCTACCTTTAATATCACTGGACTTAGAGGTGAGATATAAACAGGTGCATTTATCTTTCTCATAACAATAATGCTGATATCCCATTAAGAGGTATACTCAGGGTGCAGAAAGAAGTTATGTTTGTTGCACAGTCAACCCCTAAAAGCACTCTACAGCCATGCCCTTACAGAAGAGCATGGCTGCAGAGCACTTTAAAAGGGCCCGATCCCTGCAGAGCACCTTCATTAACTTGGATCGGTGCATTCTGGTGTGGGGAATCCAATCCATATGCCTCACCCACCAGCTCAGCTGAAAAACCCCCAGACTGAGCTCCGTCTGCTTTCTTCCCTGCCTCCCATTTTGAAGATAGCACTGCAGCTGGGAGGGAGAAGGGTAGCACTGGGGTTGGGAGAATGTTTGCTGTTGGATCTCCTAACCCTCATGATGTAACAGCAAACATGAAACCAAACAGCAAATTGAACAACATTTACTCTAACTCTCACTCTAACTGAAGTAAATGGGGAAAAAAAAAAGATAGTGTAGGATTTGGGCCTTAATTAACACAACCAAGTTTTCCACTTAGCTCACTAAGAGCCTTGTTACACGTTACACTTAACACATAATATTTAGATTATAGTAAGCATTATACAACTTAGAAAGTCTTCTGAGGAGTCATACATGAATGTTTACTACAATATAAATATAACACATGCTTAGTGTAGTATGTAGCAAGGCCCTTAGTGAGCTAAATGGGAAACTTGGTTGTGCTAATTAAGGCTCAAAACCTTCACCATCTAAATACAGTTGTGAGTTGGCTTTGGTGAAGTCCCAGGGTGAAGTCCCAAGGTTTCAGCCTTGAGACTGCACTGAACCAGTTTGGGTCTCTCATGGGATCTAAGGGCTAAGACCAAAAAATCAGGTAAGTTTCAGGTCTCAGTCCTCAGACTGTACCAGAGTGATCTCAGGGCTGAGACACAAAATTCAGCTGATTGTTGGTCTCAGCCCAAGGACCCACTGGAGTCAATTCAATACTCCCATGCTTTCCTGGGGCTTTTGATCCCAGCATCAGGACCACAGTTGACTCTATTATTCCACAGAGAAGTCCCATGCTATGGAAGCATATAGCATGTTATGTTACTTAATGTGATGGAGAGATGCTTCTACCCTGAAAG
Organism: Crocodylus siamensis; assembly: GCF_052110815.1. Lineage (NCBI taxonomy): Eukaryota > Metazoa > Chordata > Crocodylia > Crocodylidae > Crocodylus > Crocodylus siamensis. The sequence goes on along the minus strand of NC_143395.1, from coordinate 144,909,136 downwards.
GCCTAACTTTACTACAGTATGATAGCACTTAGCATATATTATCCTGCTTGAATTCTCTGACACTATTTTTTTAAGTGCAGTTAACATGTGCTAAGTGTAATGTGTAACAGCTCTAAGGGTATCCTGTATACCTTACAAAAATGATAGTACCCTGGAAGTTGATGCCCTAGGGGTAAGGACAGATATTGAGTAAATGTTTTTGCTTGATCTGAGCCTTCTATTACACATAAACACGCACCCTTGTCTTATGGAAACAAAGTCAGAACTCAATATGGAGCTCTGCTTTGATAAATACCTAATCTATGCTACTTTCTTGGCAGTCAGAGAGAGGGGCACAAATTAGAAAGGATCCCTCTTCCCTACCCACACAAAATCTCTATTAAGAAACCAGGTGGGCACATCTATTCATGCGTTTGATCCAAGATCAGTTTACTTGCAAATAAATTACTTGTGTGTAAATGCTCCTGGGCAGGCATCTACACATGCAGGGATGTGGAAACAGATTTGCTGCTCCTAGCAACACACTCCTCCCATTTTCTGCAGCCCTGCAACAGGCCCCTGCCACCACTGGGGGGAACTCAAGGTGTCCCCTGGGTGCTAGCCCAGAGGCTGGAAGGGTCCACTGGGCTAGGAGTCTCCGGGGGGGCTGCCTGCTGCCAGGTTGGGGACAATGTCCCCTTGCCCCACGAGCAGGGACCATTTAGCCCCAGCTGAATAGGGTAGGGGACTTTGAAAGAGCTGCAAGGGAGGGGGCAGGTCCAAGCCCCTTGCCCTGATCCACCAGTGGGGCAGCTAGCAGTGAGGCCCCAACTGGGACCTGGCTGGGAATTCCCTGCCCCAGCTGGGGGACTGCTGCTAGCTGCCCCACCTGCAAATGGGGCAGGAGACTTGGACCTGCACCATACCTGCAGCTCTTTCCAACCCCCATGCCTTGATTGCCTGATTGGGGCATGGGGCTGGAACCTGCCCCTGACCAGGACAGCACCCAATCCCCACTACACAACTGTGAGGTGTGGGCTGAAGAGTCTGTTTCGTGCTCAGCTCTGTGAGCATGGACCTGGGTGGGGAACAGGCTAGGCGCTTGTTCCCCATTCAGCTTCATGAGTGTGAAGCTGGGTGAGGAACAGGCTCCCCAGCACCAGCCAGCAGGGACCTCCCAGCATCGGCTCTGACTGTGAGGCTAGATATGTATCTCCCAGCACCCACTCCATGGTCACAGAGCCAACACCGGCCTTGCTGTCATGGAGCTGGCACTGGGAGATACGGATCTCCCAGCCCCGATTCTCTGATCATGATATCAGTTGGGGGCTTGGTAATCTCTGCTGCCAGGGAAGGGTGGCATAGTCCCCTCCCAGGCTTCACCATGGAGCCAACTCCAGCAGCAGGCAACTCCTGGGAGCAGGGAACAATCCCTGACCCTTGGTGGTTACATGACTGGGAGCATATTTGCTTCCAGTCAGGTGTCTACATGAGTGCAACTATGTAGTAACCACTCATGGGTAAATTTGCTAATTGAATTTGCAGGTAGCAAATTTACTCTTGATTAGTGAGGTTTACTTCACAGTAAGCATGTGCACATGTAGACACACAAGCTTACTGCATAGTAAACTATGCTACTTCATAGTAAAGCATCTCATGTAGATGCACCCAGTGAATATTTAGTCACTGACATAGAGCCTCATATTAAAATGTTTGTCCTACAAATTGTCCTGATTCTTCAGATATCTTTTCACCCAAGATAAAAGAGAGGTAGTGATGGAATGTTTATTTGGCATGGGAGGCCCTTTTATATTAAAAATAAATAAAATAATTAAAAATTTCCCATGGCCTTGTGTATACAAGTCAAACTTCCAAATCAAACCCAGGAGATTGCAGGATTAGGCTTATTGCAAAAAGCATATAGACAGTTCAAGTAAAAAGGCATATTTACACACATCAAACATAGGTACCACTGCTCTGATTTTGGGTTCTAAAACTAAGTGATTCCTCACCTGAGATTGTGTAATGAGAGTATTAATGAATTCTAAGAAATACTAAAGTTTCAGTCAACCCTAAATCTCTTCCACACTCTTAACTTTTAAAAACACTGAAAATATAAATGCACAAAGCAAACTGCAACATAGGAGTGAATTCTTATAGTCCACAATCTGCTCTAAAACAGCACAGAAGTATGCTTTAGAAAAACATTCCCTCACTTGTCCTTATTTCAAAGAAGGTAGTAATCTGCTATGACTCTTTAGCAGCAAGGCATTATTACCTTGAGTTGCAACTTAGGAAAAAAAGTACTATTGATTTTCATTGAAGTGTTGCAAGCAGAAGGAATGCAGAATCAGTGCCATCTACCACAGGAGACTCCATGTATTGGGAAACTCAAGAAACTCATTTATCATATATAAAAATATTTCATTTAGTGGGGTCTCATATTAGTTAAGTATAGACTTTGGGTTTCAAGTTTGAGTTGGAATATCTAAGGGCTTCCTCTTGTCAAATGTAGCCAGAAATCATTTTAAGGATTTTTTAAACATTCAATTCCTAATATATTTGTTTCTCTATTTCCTCACTTCTCATGTTGCCATCATTCATCTTATTTTGTTTTCCTCGGATTATTCCTATAAGGACAGATGCAGATACCAAGATGCTCCAGAAAAGTCTCATTCCATTAAACATTGATTATACTAAGGGTTGTGCAAGAATGAAAAAGCATGTGAAAAAAAGGATGGGGGAGTGGGGGGGAGGGGGGGGGCGGGAATTACCCAAGTCTGATTTTTTGTTTGGTACCCAGAGGAAAAAACGAACACAAAAACCCCCATCCTTTCCTGAAGACCTGGGAATATATATGAGATATGTTAAGCCCATTAATAAACTGGCATTAGGTTGTAGTTATTAAAACTAAGGTTGATTAAACTTTTCCTTATAATACTGGGTTATAAACAGACTATACAAAATTCAATAACTTGCTTCAACAATATGCTTCTTACTTGTAAAAGCGGTATATGCTGCCTCAGGCCCTGAGAATACCAGGTTCTTGTAATACGGCTGCAGAATGAGACCAGAATGCTACAAACACTTGATTTTTATATTTCTGTGGGAATATAGTTTCCCTTTGTCATATTTTATTGGAAGGACAAAGCACAAAAGGTATCAGTCACTGTAATTATCAAACTAACTGATTAAATAAATAATGAGCAACATTTTCAGGCCGCTTTGCCACTAGAAATACAGAAAAACATTAATGCGGGTTGTGTGTCTGTAAAATATAAATCTGAAGGGGTGCAGGGCAGGTATTTCCAAAGGTGCTCTAACTTTTGCACTTTACTTAAAGCACTTTAGGTACAGTGCCCTAAAACTTAATAGATATTCCACAGGATGCTGCACAATGCATCTTGAGGCTGCAGGGAAGCCCCAGTTAAATACACATGCAATAAAGGGAAACTAGGTAGGCTGAGATGCACTATCATAGTTTACCTTGCATTTACAATGAGGTTTAATTAAGGTGACTTCACCATTTTAAAACTGTTCTAAAGTCTCCTATACATATTAAGTGACCGCTTTAGAATGCTTTAAATAGCAAAAACAGTCACACGTCTAGGCACCCAAGGGTTCTAAGGCTGACAAACCATAGTGGAGAAACAAACCTCATCTACTTGTTCCAGCTCTTAATGTGCCCAAGACAAGTAGTTAGGCATTGTAGATGGCCTAGAGTGCATGTACCCCAGCACCTTTCTTCATCTCTCTCATTTTTAAAAGCCTAAAAGTAGTACAGGTGTGTATATCCAAGACCTTTCTAAAGTGCCTATACTCTCAGGAAAGCTTGTGAGGTTTAGAGCAGGAGCACATGAATAAGACTTATTTTTCAATCGTTGTTTGAACAGGAAGGAAGCCTAGAAATGGCTGACCTAAACATTCCTTCAGTTAAGGGGTTCTATTTTACACTTATAAAAAAGCCACATTGCAGGGACAGGAGGCTCACAACATTGCTTTCAGAGTTCTTTGCTGACAGTCTGGCAGTTTTAGTCTCATTTTAATGGATGTAGATGATGGATGCAGGATGTTGGGGACCACAATAGTTTGACAAATAGCAGCTGGGAGAAACTACTTAATTTAGGGTTAATAAAGTATATCATAGCATGTTCAATAATTTCCCTTAATTATGTCCAGAAGTTTATACAGAATATTGATCTTTAGCCACTATTTTACACTGAATGTACCTGATTAATTGCCAATACTTCATTATTGTTTTAATGTGATAATTATATACATGTACCTTTGAACTATATTTGCAAATACATTTGCAGGAAGTACATGAAAACGTATCAAAGTATGCAGGAGAGAAAGCCAAGATCATAAGAAGACAATGGAAAAGGCAGTACCTTACCCATTTCAGATTTTGTCCCTATATCTGCAAACTGGGATGTATAGCCAGTAAGAGTTTGATCCACAAAAGGACATAGCTGTCTAACTGCCTAATGGCTACCTACCATTTCAGATGACTAGGTAAAAAAAAAAAAAAAAAATCCATTCAGCTACTGCATAATCATGAAGGTACACTTAGGCAAATACATTTTCCATCAATAAACTCCCATGATGCTTAAATATCTGGGCATGTCAGAAACCACCTCATTCTTGGCAAAGCTAAGCATATCTAGTTCAGCTACATGTAAAGCCTATGAGATTAACAAAGTAAGCGTGTGACTCTCCTGTCTCACCTGTGGGGTCCAATTTGGTAGGCATGCTCTGCAAACTAGACTTTATACAGAAAACAGAAGTTGTAGGTGGTAGTGATGCCAGGCTTTTACCCAGTGTTTTAAGCTTTTACCCAGTGTTTCAAAACTCTGTTCTACCTAAGGAGTTGTGAGCTCACATCAGCCTTTGTTACCAAAACATAACCTATTCTAGAGTAAGATTCTCTCAGTCTTCTCTGTACGTACTTATTTGCTGTAGCAGAGAAATACGGAAAGACCGAACATGACCCATATTGTGGGGATTTCTGAAATCCATTCACTGTTCCAAAGAATATGTGAGTATTTTATCCAAAGTAGAACAATGTTAAAAGGAGTTTCAAAAATCCCTGAACCCAGAATACCCTATGAACTGGTGGGTTGGGCATTCTTCTGGGAAGTGGACACATAAACTTAAGTCCCTCTAAGCTGTGAAAAGGTGTGAACTAGATCTTGTGCTTCCTGAATGACTGGATGGGTGGGATACTGGTTGAAGTCAGTCTCCATCTGGATTCTGTGAGAAAAAGGGTTGGCTTAGGGCCCTATTGCACCTTATACCATGAGCTGCACAATTACTAGGTGTTAGTGCCAGTTTGGTGCAGTCGCACATTCAAGTCAGCAGGAGCCTGGAGGGCAAAGGTAAGAATCCACACTTCCCATTCCAGGCTTCGCCTCCCACCCCTAGGGCTGCTTCCCACCTGTACTTCCCCTGCCCCTAGCTCCCACTACCCCATTCTCCATTTACTTGTGGCTGCCTACACTGTCTGTCCCAGGGGAGCATGCAGGGAAGGGTTAATGTGCCTGCTTGGCACTTGCCACCACCACTGCTGGGCTGCTGCTCTTCTCCGGGCTTAGCCCGGTCCAGAGAGCAGCAGCAGTGGCTACAAGTAGGCAGTAGCACAGAGGGCTGGGAGGCAATGAGCAGGGATCTGGGGTGGGCAGTGGGGGCAGTGAGCCGGATCTGGGCCAGTGGGGGAGTGGGAGTGGGTAGGGCATTTACACTAAGGTGTAGCCTAGAATGGCCATACCTTTGTGTAACAGGAGCTGGGCAACACAGAGATAATCCTGCCCTGGAGTAGCCTAACTTTTTGCTGCCTGAGGAATGCTTAAAACTAGTTTTAGGTGTTAATGTGCAGACAATCCAGCGGTTAAGAGCTCTGGGAGCCACCCAAAATTATTGTGTATAGGCCCTTAGGCAACTAACCGAAGGGAGTCCTGGCTGTGAATCCCAAGTGAAGGGATTCATTTCTCTTATGCCATACCCCAACTATCAGCGTTACTACTGACTAGCCAAACACTCAGTATTCTGCTTTTTGTGGACTGTTTGTCAGTACCTGCTTCTCCTCATGAAATTCATGGAGGAGCCCTATGCCCAACACAGAGATGATGAATAACAAAGCACTTGAAAGTTAGATACTACTGGGCATGTCTACTCATTCATTAATGTGCAGTAGTTACTGCACATTTAGTGTAGTACTTTCTTAAAGAAGTACTAATTAATTGAGCAGTAACTACATGGTGTCTGGTTTGTTAGTGACACTTATGGCACAGTAGCCTAATATTACTGTGCAGTAATATATTAATATGATTTTTGCTCAGAATGCTAACGGGCATTGTTATTGGGCTACTGCGCATTAAACATTTCGGGTAGATGTGCTCACTGTGATCAACATTACAGCACATATGGCATTTTCTGGATGTAGTTCTAAGTGACTTGGCAAAAGTCACAGTGTGGACAATTAGTAGAGACAAAATTAAAAATCCAAAGCTCCTAGCTCATAGATCTAAGTACTCGGTTCATAGATCATGCTGCCTCTTGTCTTCATTTTGCATACTGCTTTTGCATTCAGCATATTCTATATAATAGTAAAAAATGTAAAGATTTAACATTTGCAAGATGGTGTCCAAAACCACTCTTTGATTCTAAAATAAGTGATGATTTTTTTCCTCTGAGGGTTGCTTATTTACATTTTTCCCGTGCCTGTTCAAATGTGATAGAAATAGAATTGTCATATCCATAAGTCAAATATATATTTTAGCAACTCATAACAAAGATTAGGTATAACTGAATATATATGAATAAGCAAATTTGGAATAGCCAGAAAATCATCCATACATGAAACAATACACTAAATAATGTAGGAAGTGCCAAAATATCTATCCAATAACTTAGAAATCTGTCAGCTATATAGTATGATGTGCTCTGACTACCAAATGTATGGATATTGCCATTTTGGAACATAAATTGTAGCATCTGGGATAAATTAAATGTTATTTGACAAAGGCGATGATGTGGGAGTGTTAATCCTCCCTTATTATAGGAAGCATATAATTTTACAAATAAGTTTTGGCTTTTTTTGCCCATAAAAAGCAATACATGTTTTGCTTTAGAACAGCTCTAATCTTGCATTATAACTGCAGATATTTGAGAAATCTAATGTAGATTAGTATCTTTACTAGATACATGCACTGCTCTGAATTTTTAAGATAGAAAACAAGTATTTTTATTTTTTTTATAAACTCATTTTTGTTTAGCTGAGTATCAAACATGGGTTGAGTATTTGGTTTCCTTCATAGCTTTGTTTTATTACGATTCATGTTCACTAAGAAAGGGGGGAAATAAAACAAATCATTTTATTACGATTCATGTTTATTAAGAAGGGGGGGAAACAAAGGAGAATACCACAAGATATTTAAAAACAGAAGAAAAAGATGGAAAATAGGAATGTAAGAAGTCATCGTGTTAGTAAATTATATATACACACATCTAAATAATTTCAGTGATCAAAAAATAAGATCTATGCTAAATGGGGCAAAAAGAACACCTCGTAGAGTCGTCAGCATTATAGCTCCTATCACCATCTAAGATCCAGGAAAATATTAGCTTTTTCTACAAAGTAAAAAAAAAAATGCTGTTTAAAATGTGGCGTAGCTCCTGAGGATAAATTACAAGGTTTTGCAGATTCTAATTTAAAATATTAAAAGCTTCCTTTTTCTGGGGGAAAAAGCCCTTGAATGCTTCCTACATAGGGTTTACGGTACTGAGAAAAGCAAAGCCCTTGAGAAGTCATTGGGCACAACAAAATTTTAAAGCAATGATATGGTAGTGTGTGAACATAATCTCAATGGTCTGCCAATGCTCAGAGTCCCACTGACCATCTGCTGCTTAGGTTGTGGAATTCCACTTAGTATTATTTCAGGTCCCAGAATATCTCCTAATTTATGCTGCACTGCCTCCAGTTGCAAATGAAAAAAAAATCATTAATTTATATCTGCTTATGCAACATCTCTGTATACAGCCTTAAGGAAACACACGTATGCACGCACACATACATACATGCACAAACGCACTACCACCACCGCCACCACAAAAGGCAATGGTTGGGTTAAATTTAACCTTTATCAAGGTCTAGCTTGAGAAAAAATACCATTGGCTTAAGTGGTTTAAGCAACTGTTTTTTTTTCCTGCCAAGTATAAAAATATAGTAAAAGGTTGCATAAATACTTCTGGGTTATTCAATTTATTTAATTAATTTTTAACATGTAATCTGAGAGGGAAGGGCAGCAAGGTTCAGCAGGGAAAAATTATTTTATATAACAATTTTGCTTTAAGTCCATGATTTTCATTATTTGCACTGAAGGGAAAATGTGAGAACATTTTATTCTTAGTTAATTGCAGTTGGGCAGCAATACCGAATAAATATATTCCTTAAAGACTGATTTTCCAGGGAAAAAAGGGTTCTACAATATCAGCAGCTGATTTGCAGTTGCAAGGTGTCCAGGTTGTTCTTGTGATATTAATCATCAAAGTTAGGATGTTTCTCATCCAAAATAAATATGGAAAACTCAAAAGAATAAAACAAAACAAAGCAAAATACCTTATTTACATAAAAGCTCTGAGGCAGTACTGGTCTGTGTAGGGACCCTGTTTCACTTTTCTTGCAATGTCTGAGGGTGATTTAAATAATAGTATTATTAACTACAACCCAGATTGTGTCTGATTATTAGACTTTTGGGCAGAAATAGGAAATTATATAGGGAATTATAAAGTTATAATATCTACCTTCTTCCTTGGTACAACCCTTTGTTGCCCATCAGTCACAGAGTCTCCATGGTTTGAGGCAAATTTTGTAGTCTTCTGGGATCATTTGCGTTTTCTCAGCTTTTAGATCCTAATTAAGGTATAATCTGGTTGTCTTCAAAATAGTTTTGACACCTAAGCTTTATCAACAACAAAATAACAGTCCTCATTATATTTCTTAAACTTTTCCTTCCAGGGTTAAGAGAAATTTGAGAATAAATTTGATGTCTTCAGAGACAGAGGCTTTGAGATTAAACAGCAGCATTTAAAATCCAATATGGCTAACACTTCTATTGTTTGTAGGAGCTTATTTCTTAAAATTTAAGAGAGTCAAGTGTAATGCTACATTAAAGAGTTGTAAAGGATGTTTATCTTATATCACCTCATAGGCTTAAGCACAGACTAAGATACACTAGGATATGTAAACTCAATTATGTTCTCTTTTGTAGCCTAAACTTAACAATGGTTATCTGGTTTTGTTGGCCTGATGCCTTGTTGAAATGTTGAGTCAAGTGTCCTATAAAAATGGTATAGAGTGGATGTGCAGGACTTACCCTTGTATAGCTAAAACTCCCATAAATTATAAGGCTAAGTACAGACAGTCAAAAAGCCTGAGGCTGAATTGATTCAGTCTTTGCAGCTTAGTCTAAGCTACAAAGATTAGATCATTAAACAAATGAGCACACATTCACTTTTGATCAGGAAATGCAGCCATATGCATGCAGTGGCTCAGGCCAGCCAGCAGCGAGGGGACACTACAGCACAGCTCTTTGGCATGGGCTCTGTGTTTACTTCCTCTTCCTGTTGGGATTTGTAGTCCAGCCTCACAACAGAAGGACCCTGCAAGGTGAGCCAGTCCTCACTTCTCCAGCTAGGGAGCAGAGGGGTGAGGCCATCCCTACTCTCTGGACCAGACATTAGGGCTTTAGGTGTAGATTAAATTCAGAGATTTGGCTGCCAAATATCTGAATCCAAATTGAACCAGGACACCAATAAAAAGGTCTGAATTGATTTAAAACCCTTCAAATCAATTCAGAAAACATCTGGAGAGCTTCGGGTAGTCCCCACTCACCACTGCAGGGAGCTGGACCGGGACTCTATGCCTGTAAGTAGGAACTGGGGGGGTGGCTGGAGGAGGGGGGAGAGGGGACATGGGGGGACCCCCACCAGGCCCCATCCCCTGTTTGTCCCCCCAGGCTCCCTGAGTGCCCCTGCCCAGTGTCCCAGTGCTTCAAAAAACAAAAAACCCCACACTCACTGGCTGCTGCCAGGCCAGAGAGGTGTGATCCCCACTGTCCCCCAGTGCCCTACACTGTGCAGGGGGCTCTGTCATGGGCCCCCATCCCCTATCCACTCTCACAGCCTCATGGATAGCTGCTCCACCTGGCCCCAGCTCCTGGTACTTTAAAAAAAAAAAAGCCACACACTCACTGGCTGCTGCAGCAACTGTTGAGGCTTCTGGTGGCTTGTTGTAGAGCCTTCCATGCAGTGTGGGGGCAGCAGGGATCACCTCCCCACCTGGCAGCAGCCAGTGAGTGCAGGGATTTTTCTTTTTCTTTTTAAAGAGTGGGACACTGGGGCCAGGTGGGACAGCCACTGACAGGGCTAGGAGGACGGGTGAGGAATGGGGTCTGTTTGATTTGGAGATTTGGCCAATTTGGTGGTGGCCAAATCTCCAAGTCAGATTTGGCTAAATCAATTCAGAACAGTGATTCAATTTATCAGATCAAATCACTGTCCCCGAATCAGCCATATTCAAAGTGTCTAGATGCTTTGAACAGACCTACCAGACAACATAGCCCAGCTCATCCCAGGGCTGCAAAATGCTGGGATGCTGGGGGACTCTGATTTAACTTGAATGAGAAAGGGTTCTGAGATAGAAGTTTCATAAACTGGTTAGGCCTAAATCAGTTAAGTCTGATACTACTTTCAATCAGGTTTATCTTAAACCAGTTTCAGCCGTTTTGACATTGGTTTATATGCACTGAAGTCCTATTCTGTTACAGGTTCAAACCAGTTTTTGATCACTTAAACCAGTTTATGTGTAACTTCTATCCCTAGCCTAAAAGACACATGTAGGGCACGTCCACATGTGCAGGCATGTGCTCTTGCAGCAGCTCAAGTAACAGCAACATACATTTGTGCCAGAGATTTGTACCTCAGCACACATGCCTGAACATGCACTTTGGTGTGGGGCAAATTTTGCCACTTGGGGCAAACTGACACTGATCAGATATTTCCAGATCTGCAGCCAGAGGGTGCTGAAGGCTGGCGCCAGCACAGGTGCTGCTCCAGCTTCTACCCCTGCAGGTGCTGGCCCCAGCAATATAAAAAAGCTGCCATGGTGAGTAGCTCAAGGCTACTTGCTCTCAGAAGTTTCTGAGGCCTGGCTAGTTGCTATCTGGGGACACTAAGCCTCTGTGCCAGCTGGCCTCCTACAGCACCCCTGACCTAAAGTGGCCCCTTCACCCTTTACTCACTGCAGCAGTCTGGCAGTGTGGACTGCTGCCTGATTGTGACCTGCTGCCACCTGTAGCAGCATCCACCTCCTTGGACCTGCAGCCCCATGTCTGCACACCTGTCATACCTGGATGCAGATCACATGGCCACCTGGGCTGAGGCCACTTGGGCTGCAGCAAAACCATCTGCATCTCTGGGTGAGCTGCCAATGGGATGTGGCTGCATAGTTGGTCTTCATGAGACATTGCTGCCATGTGTGCCCCTGCCCTGCTATCTGGGCAGCTATTGCCTGGAGATTGTGCTCACTGTGGTGGCCTGCTTTGAACTGTCAAAGAACGTTCTCCAAGCCCCAAATGGGCCGCCATCTCATTTGCCCTCCAGCTGGGTCCTCAGTGTCAGTCCTGGGCAGACTCCTCGGCCTGGGTCCTGCCACTTGCCTCACTAGCAGGATTTTTTGTGTTCCATTTAAAAATTGCAAATTCACTAATAACAAAAATCCCAAATTCACTCTAAAATACCCCAAAATCTGTGTTTTTCCATGATTAAAGTAAAAATGAAATACCACTAGACAGGCAGACAGACAACTTACTATTTTAAAACAATTTGGAAACCTACCAGTGTCTCTATCATCATAATAAGATACATTCTAAATATCTATATGCTTTAGTGTTAGCTTTTGTTTTTTTTATCATAGAAAAATCAGAGCTCCCCCTGACCCCTTCACTAACCAGGATGTGGGAATAGCTGCTCCTGCAACACAGCTTCTGCCAGCAGGTCCAATCCTGTCTGACAGCTGAGCACACAAGATGTGAGATATCTGGGTGGAATGTGGGGTTTGTAGGAGGGGTATGGGAAGGAGTGTGGGTTGTGTGGGTGTGTGGGGGGGGTTTGTGGGTGGGTTTGTGAGAGTGGCAGGGATACAGGGTGTGCGGGTGGGTGTGACAGGGATGTAAGAGGGTGTGGGATGTGTGAAGGGTGTATGGGGGGAGCTGCCACATGTCCACCCCCCACCCTCTGAAGCGCACAACCTCCTGTGCTGGCAGCAGCAGCCAGCTGAACCGTTGGGGTGCTTATGGCCCACTGTAGGCACAGCCCCATGGTAGCATGGCACCATCTGACCTGGGGACTGCACATGACAAATGGAGCCAGCCCGATGCAGCCTGGCCTGGCCTGCTAGTGTGTGTCTTTGGACAGGACCAGAATGGCTCCTGCCACCATCTGCAGCTCTGGTCCAAAGGTGTGTAGGCCAAGGCAGGCCAGGTCAAGTTGGCTCCATTTGCCACGTGTAGACCTTGGGTAAGGTGATACTGTGCTGCCGTGGGGCTGTGCCTGCAGTGGGCCATGAGCACCCCGATAGCCCAGCTGACTGCAGTTGCCAGCTCCAGGGGCTGTGCACTGCAGAGGGTCAGTAGAGTGGGTGGGCATGTGGTGTCTCCCCCTTAAACCTCCTCAGCAAACCCCACACCCACAACCCCCACACACCCCTCACACATATACACAAACCCACATTCCCCCACCCCCATGTCCCTACTTACCTGGAAAAACTCCTGGGTCAATCTACCACTGCAGACTTGCCCCACTCCTATTTGCTGAGGCAGTGTGCTGGAGCAGCAGGAACATGGGGCAGCCATAGATATGCTCTGGCAGGTTCTAGAGCATCTTTATGGAGGACCCAGCCTCTGTTTCTTTCAAGGCATGCTTCAGGAGCATGTCCTGCATCACTTTTTTCCATGTGTTTTTTATTTATATCAGGATTTTCTAGCATCAAATTTAGAGTCAGTTCTGCAAATATGCAGTGTGAAGAAATGTTTTTCATTCCTAGTGTGCATCTTACAGTGTCTCAGATTGTTTTGAAAAGCCACAACAGGCATGTTCTCACTCATCTGGACACACCCATAGTGTCTATATGAAAATGAGGGCACATGCACATGTTTGTTGGACCTGATCTATGATTATGTGATGTGATCCTAGATCAGGTCCCTTCTCATACATACATTCCCAGAAGCCATGCTCGGAATGTGGTCTAAATTGGTGTGGGGAGAAGGGCAGGTTGGATCAGGAAGAGCTAGCAAGCCTGCATGGAAATTTGGTGGGTGCAGGGGGGTTGTCCTTGTGGAGGTGAGGGGTCTAAGGCCGAAAAATAGGCTGGTGAGGGTTGGGGAAGGATGATGAAATTCACAGCCCCAGGCCTGGGGCAAGCAGCTGCACTTTCCTAGTCCCAAGGCTGCACTCTGAACATGTACACTCATTCATTTAGACTGAGCATAGGTTAGCCCAGTCTACATAATGTAGTTCCTTAGGTGAATTAAATTAGATTAAGCTAGCCATTTTTTGCTCAATACGAGCTCCTTGCATGTATGTATACTTCATAGCTTACATCGACCTAACCCTAGTCAGGTCAATATAAGTGTACCTTCTGCATGTACTCTGTGTTGATAATGAAGCTGAAGCCACCTCAGGTCTAACTGCCCCTTGTCAAGACATACATAGGTAGGTCTATATTACCTAGTTCAGCAACTATATAGCTATGGAAATGTACAGTTTGTGTTGGCTGCAAAATCCATTTGAGAAGCTCAGTCAATACTTAGGTGACTGTCCTATGCTGTGCTCTGTGATGATATGGCTATGCTCTAGTCTCCAGCTAGCTTGTATATGTCTGCACTCTTGTGCCTCAGCTAACCCCAGTCACCATCTACATGTGTGTACTGGCACAGCAAATGACTCTGCCATAGGATAGTTAGTACTTGTCCTGGACAGTACAATCATATGCCTGAATTATTTAATTTACTGTGCCCTAAGAGGGGTGCACACATAGATGGCGATGCACATAGATGGCGATGCTTTACTGAAGAACTAATTAGTCAAATCTGCAGTAAAGCACATGTGTAGATGTGCAGTAAAGCAAATGTCTCCGTGAGACATTTATTGCACAATAGACTAATTAGCTGTGAAGTAAATCTCACACATCTATATGTGCACTCCTATCAGGCTGGAGTAAACTATTTTATTCCACAGCAGGATAGTAAAAACACTCTGCAGAAGCACTCATGTCAATACTGCCCCAGCTGGCTGGGGCATGAGAGTGCTTCATTGCCAGCTAGCCCCATGCTGAAGAATCTTTGTGCCCCAGTCAGACCATCTACAAACTGTTAGGTCAGGGAGAGCAGCCCCAGGCTGGGAGGCTGACCCCCCCCAGACCTCCTGGCAGCTGGGGCTGCTCTAACCTGACTCAATGTGCTGTGATCCTCTGTGTGTGTGTGTGTGTGTGTGTAAATATGTGCCCAGGAGCAATAAACTCCAGTGCAACAAGCACCAGAATTTATTGTAATGTATTAATATGCATGTTTAGACACACGCATTGGGTAGCACCTTATACCAGTATAACTATGGGGTCTGTCTTAAACTTATGTTGGGGTAGTTTGTTTGCTCAAGGCATACAGCTATTACCTGCTCCCTCAACACGCTGTATCAAGATCCTGTAATAGCGGTATTGTGTATTCAGCTACCCTGTGATAGAAAACAGATGCAAGTTATAACTGGTTAAACATGCAGTGTGTCAAGACACTCTAGCTTCTACCCCCAAGGTGAGTGTTCTAACAAAATAATTATTCTGGGGTGGGTGGGTTGTTTTTTCACACTCCTGTTTTGAACAAAAAAATCTATTCTGGATGCAAAGAACTTTCCCAATGGAAATGTAATCAAAAGTCTCAGTGTTAATGAATCAGCATGTCATCTATCTATCAAAATTAATCAAAAACTTCTTGACTGCCTCTGTTCCCAAAAATATTTCTACATATAAACCAAATCCTTTTGAGATTTTTTTCTCTATTAATTTTTAATATTTGCTTGATACTTATTTATTTAAGGTTTTTTTTCCCATGAGAAATTATACAATGTACCCTTTCTGAATACTGAAAAGAATACAACTTCAGCTACTTTTCCAAAACCACAAGTCATATTGCATCATTAATATCTGTGCAAATATGGACACACAGTACATTTTACAGGTGCAGCTGAGGTCATCACCTGAAAGGAAATGGATTGTATAGGTGTTGCTAACAAAATAATGCAGCGTGCCAATCCTGTGGTGATGCTAATGAGGCATGAGATTGACAGAGCCAAGAATGAACATTTGAGGGTTAGAAAAACCCCACATATTTTAACTCACAAAATGAAAAAAAAGTGTTATCGAAATGCGTGTGGAGCTGCACAATGGCATTTTTAGAAATTCACTTTTGACGATAGAAGGATGCCTTAAAGGGTGAATAGTCAAACTTAACCTTTCATTCATTCAAGATGTGATATTGTACTGTCCAAAACAACAGAGAGTGACTATTCTAAAGTACATACTTTAGTCTGCTCAGTGTTTCTGTAAACATCACACAGGACAGAATTCAACCAAAAAGGGACTGCAGCATGACCTAATATGTGCCACTGAATTAAAAAAACAGTTTCATGACCTTTTCAGCTTTGCAACAAAATTCTGATACCCATACACTTTAGGGTGTATACAGCCATTCACCACATTCACATAGCTTACTTCAAGGTATGTGAATGCAGACCAAGAGTGATGCATATCAGCAATCAATAGTGCAGGGAGCTGCATGGGAAAATGCTGTAAGTAACTTGAGGTGGGGGGAAAGGACAGGTGGGTTCAGGGGGCTGGTGGCTCATGGGGGAGTGGGTGTGTCAGGGGGCTTGAGATAGCATGGACAGATTGAAGGGGTACAAAAAGCACAGCCCCAGGGTAGGTGGGAGTGGCTGGGCTTCTAAATGAATACAGGCATTCAAAAGATTGGGTTAACCCATTCCCAATCTAAGTTAGTCCTCTGAATACCTGCACAGATGGGCATTTAGATCAACTTAACCCTAGTTAGGTCAACCTAAATGTAACAGCTGTGTACCCTTAGTTTGCAATTTATATTTCTGGTTTCAGTCAGAGTGATTTGCTGGTTGATTACCTTTTAACTTTTAGGTGGTATTTGTATCACTGTAAGATATTGGTATGCATAGATAGGAATAACCCAACATGGAATAATGTATCAGATTATTCCTTTCTCAAGCACAATGGGACTTTCTACAGTCATTGTGTATAATGACTTTCTACAATCATTGACATACATATTTACCTTGTTGAATCACAGTCAGGGTAAGTGATATTTTTAAAGGACACGAGGCTTTCTTGGGAATTAATCTGAAACTCTGGAACAAACTTTCACCGGAACTGGAGACTTTAACAAACCTTACCAAATTAACTCCAAGTTCAGGTCACACTATTTTGCCCTTCCTGAATATAAAATAATTACATATGAGTGTATGTGTTAAAAATAATCCTTAATAGAACAAAACACTCAATTGCATACACTTCTTCCTCTATGGACAGAATGATAGACCAACCAACATCAGCAATTTCCATGGTACCATAGCATCCTGGGGTGCCTTGAGATCCTTTCAAGTATGTTGTGGGGTGCCACACAATATTAGAATTGTGTAGTGCACAAACATGATTCACATAAGCCCAAGGATTTCCAATATGAACCCATAGTGCTAGAAGCATTGTGCCCTATTGTATTCTGAGTTCTTTGCAATAGACAAATTACTCTGTTTTTCTGTAGTAAAAAAATGAGTGAAAACTAAGTGCCAGAATTTTCTGAGGGGTGTGTTAAGTCTAAGAAGGGGTGCCTGGAGCCTAACAAGGAGTGCCATTGTGCCTTGAGTTTAAAAAGGTTGAAAACCACTGGCTCAATGTTTTTAAGAATGACACAGCTATTACAGTGGTGAGCATGGAATAAGAACTAATGAAATACCATCTATCAAGTGAACACAATTGTGTTGCCATAAAAGCAAAAATGCTTCTTTGCGCACTTTATTACCTATAAGAATGCCACATTATTGATGGCTTAAAAATGGTATTTAAAGATTTGGTTTCTGGGAATTGGTTTATAGGGAATTGGCTAGACATTAGAATGGTTTAGGATGGGCAGCAGGGGTTAACTGATTTCTAAAGGCCCGGGTCTCACACACACAGTCTCTCAGCCTTCAGAAGAAGACAGCTTGTCTAACACAGCAAGGCTAATGGATATACACACAGCCTGGGAAACTGGAGGCATATACCACACTGTTCCATAATATTAAACAAGGTGGCACCAGCTTGCAAAGCCAAAGAGGGAAGCCTGAAATTCCTGTTTTGGGAAGGGTGTGCATGGGATGACTCATGAGTTTGGAACGTACTGATGAAACAGAACGTACACAATATGATGACCACACAGAGACCAATGAGCAATAGCCATGGATGAAGAGTCATCATAAGTCATCAGGAGGGAAAGAGAATACTAAAACAGAAACTTGAGAGTAACATCCTCCTTCTCATCATCCTCCTCCCTCAGAGAATCCCTGAGAGGGGTCCTCATCCCTGTCTCTCAGGAGGGGTCTCTGAGGTCACCATGGTCTGAAGGCACAGCACTAATCTATACCAAACACCCTATTAAAGGGCATCCCACCTCCATAGGCATGAATGCATGGGAATTTTGAAATTTTGTTTATTTGTATTCATGTTTCTAGATATGACTATGTCAATGCATTGTTTGAATGTTATGAATGTTAAGACTGAGCAGATTTGCTCCCAGTCAGGCATCTGCCAGAGTGCTACTGAACCATCACTAATAGAAAGTAAATTTGCTACTTGCATTTGCAGGTAGCAAATTTATTTGTGATCAGCAAAGCTTACTGCGTAGTATGCATGTGCACATGTAAATGCACATGCTTACTGAACAATAAACTATTCTACTACACAGTTAAGTGTTTCATGTAGATGTGCCCAGGAATACTTAGAATAACTAAACAATTTGGCTTCAAATGAAAACACTTTTAAATACCTAATCATATCTGATTTTTTAAGGTTCTAAGTCTGAGGATGGTAAATGAGAAATAACTAAGATGAAAATTTAAATAAAAAATATGTCTTAAATATTTTTAATGCTTCTTAAATACTTACTTAAAATAAGAAAGGGTTATAGTCTTCTAGGAAAAATATGTCTTTGTTGACATGAATAGTGCACAATATTAATATTTTATAAGAAATGATACTGCTTTTTCACATTTAATGACTTATATCAGGTCCAGAGTATATGTAAGATATGTATATCCCAATGTTTTGAGACTCTTTGACTGGAAGTACAACTGTAAGTTCAAAGATGTATTATTATTTATGCCTTGAGTGTCCTAAAAGGACTGAATCATCATCATCATCAAATCAAGACTAGTTTTCATTCTTTGACAAATACCCTGCTCACAATCTTTTAGCTTCTCTCACTGAAAGGAATGCCCATGCTGTTCCATAGGGATTTAAACAGTTGATATAGGATTCTTTAGAGCAATGGCTCAGAGGGTTTTGTAGCTGAAAGAATGGCTTAAGATCTAATCATCAGGTTAGAAATATCTAGACTCCCTGGAAGCACAAGCTTAAATCTTATCAGAATCAACTTATCCCTTCATCTTTCTGACATTGATTAATTTCTAGATAGCTTTTTAGTGTGTATGGGTCTTCCATATAAAACTTGAAAAACTGGAGTCCTATCTATGCTACTTAATGTCATGTTTTACTAAAATAACTCCCTGAGTCCTAAGACAGTTTTGTTAGAGCACTACTCTTCTCACACAGCTCTGTAACTCGTATCCAAGGGTTCTAGTGTTTGACTTAAAATAAATAAATAAATAAATAAAAACCCTTCCGGGACAGGTTGACCATTAATTAGATTGGCAATTTGTACAAGCAACTTCTGAAGAATTTAGAAATGTTAAGGATACAGCTATATTCTCTTGGTTCAGGAATTGCTTTGTTTAAGCTTACTAAAAACTAGTAAAATTTTTAGCTAGATAATTTTTAAAAGGAAACTACTACTGCATTTCAGGCCCACTTCTACAAACCTTTAATACACAGTTTTCTTTAAATTAATCAACTCAAAAAGCTCAAGAGAAAAGATAATATTTAACTCTGACTTTGAGAAAGGAAGCCTCTTAGAAAAGCATTCAGAGCCAGGAGAGCAAAATATACATTTAGGTAATTTTCTCTTGAGTGAATTGTTTTGCAGCAGTGTTTGAGCCTACTACTTTTGCCTCTAAGGACGCGTCCACACATCCAAGCATGTTTGCTTGCAGCAGCTCAGCAGTATAAAAAGCCACCTGGCGAGTAGCTCAGGGCTACTAGCCCTCAGGAGCTTCTGAGACCCAGCCAATTGGTACCTGGGGAAACTATCCCTTGTGCCAGCTGGACGGCTGAAGCAGCCCTGAGAGTTCCCTGCACACTCTACCCACTGCAGCAGTCTGGCAGTGGGGGCTGCTTCCTGGCTGTGACTTGCTGTGCACCTATCAGATTCGGATGGGGACTGCACAGCCAGTAGAGGCATCTGCCCCTTTGGGCCAGCTGCCAGTGGACTGTGGTTGTAGGGTTGGCCTCTGTACAGCACTACTGCCATGTGTGCCCCCTGCCCAGCCATCTGGGCAGCTATTGCCCAGAAGATGTTCCGGGTGTGGTGCCCTGCTTTGAACTGTAAAAGCATGTCCTCCTGGGCCCATATGGCCAGGAGGTCAACCACAGCCAGCTGGGTCCAAGGTGCCAGCTCTGAGCAGGCAGGGTCCTGCCACTGGCTTCCCTAGCAGAATTTCTGGTGTTCCCTATTGGAAAACTGAAAGATTCCTGATAAAAAAAATCCCAAAGTCACTCTGCAAAATACCCCCAAATCCACATTCCTCAACAAGTAAAACAAAAGACCACTCCAAAGAGAGAGAGAGAGAGAGAGTGAAACAGAGACAGCGATCAGTTGGACAACGTTTTATTCATATATCTACAATGGTAAAGTAAGTATCTTATCATAATAATAAAGTGAACTCTGAATACATGTTTCATGAATTCATGAATACACATTTTGCTGCACTCCCACAAGGGGATGGCTCCCCACACAAGGGGTTTGACCCCCCAAAAGGAGGTCTGGCCCCCAAATAAGGGGTTTGCCCCCCCAACAAGGGGTCTGGCCCCCAAACAAGGGGTTCAGCCCTCACATAAGGGGTTCAGCCCCCTAACAGGGGTTCTGTACCCCAAAGGGTTTGCTCCCCCAACAGGGAGTTTCAACCCCAAACAAGTGGGGTATCCCCAAAACAAGGGGTTCACCACTAACAGGGGATTCAAGACCCAAACAAGGGGTTTGGGCCCTCAACAGGGGTTTTGGCCCCAAACAAGGAGTTAAGCCCCCTAACAAGGAATTCAGCCCCCACACAAAGGGTACGCCTCCCAGTGGGGGCAAAACGGCCCATATGCCCCCCAACTGCTGCCCCCTGGCCCCATCCCACACCAGTTGCTGCAGCCCCCCCAATGGCTGCCCCACCCAGCCTCATCCCCCATCTTGCACCCCCAGGCTCTATGGTTAACCCCACAACCCCTGGCACCATCACAAAACCCAGAAAAAAAAAAAACAGGGAAAAATGGGGAAAAAAGCTTCTACTTACCTTGGGGGGGGGGCCTCCAGGGCCTCCTGGCAGAGCCCTGCAGGCAGCAAAGGGCAGTGAGCGGGCAGCAGGACATGGGCTGGGGCTGTCACCCTGCCCCACGCTGTGTGGGTGGGGCCCCAGTCAGCCACATGGCAGCTGAACTCCCAGTAAGTGCTGGGGGGGGTTGTTTGTTTTGCATTTTGCTTGTTTTTTAAGTTATAGGGGGTTTTGGAGGGCTGGTTGGGGGGGAGGTTGGCTGTGGCAGGGGTCAGGGGTCTCGGGGGGACTGGCGGCAGAGTGACCAGCCTTGACAGGGGTTGGGGGTCTCAGAGGGGCTGGTAGGGGAGGGGCCATCCCCGGCAGGGTTCCAGGTGGCTGGGGGAGTGGGCGGGGCTGTCAGGGATCCCCCCATAGTCCCCTCCCCCTCCTCTAGCCCCCCCAACCCCTTACTCACCAGCACCAGAGCCCTGGTGCTGAAACACACAGCCTGGCCGGCCACATGTTTCAGCAGCAGGGCGAGTGGCCAACCATAGAGATACTCTGGCAGCCAGAGCGTTTCCATGGAGGACCCAGCCTCTGGTTGCCTCAGGGCACGATCCAGTACTGTGCCCTGCTTTGCTTTTTTAAGCTTTTATTTTTTTAGACCTCTGGATATCTAGGGGTCTAATTTTCTCTCCACGCTGTAACTTGCAATGTTTTTTCATTCTCGCATGTGCCTGTTGCCCCACCTCAAAGGGGTTTGAGGTGGAGCAAGAGGTACGTGTGCACTTGTGTGGACACGCCCTAAGAGTATGAACATCTACCACATCACCCAAATGAGTTGACACTTTTAGCCAAGGATATGGTAGAGTCAACTACCAGTAGATGCGACCCAGTCACGCAGTAGAGGGAGAGAGATTGCTGGGATCACCTTGGATTACAATAGTGTATTTAATGATTTGTCATATGTTGGTTGAAAAATTATAATAAATACAAGATACCAGATACTGTTTCAGTGCACAAACACATTGTGCATATACTTGCAAGTGCAATCTGCATGTGTAGTCTACAGGAAGGAATACACCTCAACAGCTAATTCTAGACACTTAATTTTACACAATTCTGTATATCATGAACACTGACCTAATTTGTTCTTGCAAAACACTTTATTCTCTGTTTACAAAACATTCAGTATCCTCTCTATACTTGCTGTGAGTAGCCCTTGTTCAGAAAAAAGAAAGATAATGCTCTGTTTACTGGAGAAAGGAGTAAAACAGTATTAAATTAAAATATTGGGTTTGATGGTTTCTATTCACCAGATGCATTTAACAGAAAATTACATCTGGTTTGTTATTTTACATATGCACTCTGTTTGCCAAAGCTTTGAAAGGAACAGTTATACTTATGAAACTCATACAGATTGACAAACTGACAACTGAACCCAGTATTTATCAGGAAAATCAGACAGAGAAGTTTAAAATAACATATTCACTACAAGATTTGTATTAAGAGTTTGCTTCTCCAGTCTCTGTTTTACAAATCAATGGAGTTACTCTGATAAACACCAACTAATGATCAAATTTTAATTAGACCTCTTAAGTCTTCAGATATTTACCAAGGAGTGGAAATAACCTTCAAACTCTTAAAGGAAATAGTGCAGTAAGAGTGTCCAGAACATCAGAAGATAGACTACAGCATTTTCTCCTACAAGATGAGTTGCTTGCATGGCAGCAATCTGACAATTGTACAGGTAGTGCCTAATGACTACATATGAGAAATGAATTTAAGATACTCAAGACATCAGACTCACAGCAGCACAAATCTCAAGACTCAGAGAACAAATATCTGAGGCAGATACTAAAAATGGCTTCAGAGAAAAATGAAAATAAATCTCAAAAACACTTTGTCGTATTTGAAATTATGAATTTAAGCTCAGAGCATCTGGATCATGGACTCACAGTCTTTGTCACCATGCTACAGTAAACTCTGTTCTTGGTCTCGAGCTTTACTATTGATCTTTTCAGGCAGCCTCTAGGGAGCCCTGGAATACCTTGCCTTAGGCATCCCTTGGATCTGAATCTGACACTGCAAGCTTTATTTCAGAACTAGCTACTCAAGCACTTTACCCTATTTATATTAAATAAAATGGTGGGCTTATTATGTCCTGTTAGTAAAGAGAGGAATGCTTCAAACTTTTAAGATATATTCTTAAACCTAATATTAATAATAATAATAATAATATCACCTATTCACTTGAAATTTAAGAAAGGCTGACTGTCGATAGCAAAATAGGATCCTCATGCAGACCTTATGAGGATGATTAATGAAGCATGCATTCACGCTGGATATCTTAAATATATCAAACTAATGGTTAATATCTATCTGATAGTTTACTAGAATTGAAATGAATAAATGGGATATATGACCTGAGTTTTCCAGCTAAAAGATGAAAGTAATAACTAGACTTCTTCAGTTTACAAGCCTTCAAGCAATTATTTTCTTGATGTTGGATTTAGGAAAATTCTCCTATCTACTTTGCACAGTATAAAAATGTCTTCTACCTTGCAAATATTGTTTCATAGAATAAGTGATTTAAACAGTTCAAGCAACATTACCTACATAGGGGGGCATCTACACATGTGCTTTTGTGCGAAGTTGACTAATTAGCTCCACTGTAAAGCATCACCGCCTACATGTGTGCCCCTTTTAAGTCGCATTAAATTACTTAACTCCACCATAGGATAGAACTCTCAAGGGCATGTTCTGTCCTATGGTGGAATTATTTAATGTGCTGAAATGCATGTGTAGACAGTAACCTGGGCTGGCTAGGGCATGAGGGTACTACAGTGCAGAACCTGCATGCTGGTTAGCCCCACATTGTATCACCTTTGTGCCCCATCCAACCTCTCCACAGCATGTTGAACTGGGATAGAGCAGTTCTAGACTGGCAGGTTGATCACTTGGCCCCACTGCCAGCCAGGGTTACCATCAGGAAAGCTAAGGCAGATACGGAACTAGGGCTACCATCAAGGATAACAAAAAATCCTTTTTTCATAGATTTTATAGACATTAGGGCTGGAAGGGACCTCGGGAGATCATTGAGTCCAGCCCCCTGCCCAAAGGGCAGGAGGTCAGCTGGGGTTATAGGATCCCAGCAAGATAAGCATCCAATTTACTCTTGAAGGTGTTCAATGTAGGTGCTTGAACCACCTCCGCTGGCAGACTCCAGACCTTGCGGGCTCGGACAGTAAAGAAATTCTTCCTTATGTCCAGCCTGAAACGGTCTTGCAGGAGTTTGTGACCGTTCGACCTCGTCATCCCTTGGGGCGCTCTGGTGAACAAACGTTCCCCCAGATCCTGGTGGTCACCCCTGATAAACTTATAGGTGGCCATCAGATCACCCCTGAGCCTATGCTTTTCCAGGCTAAAGAGTCCCATGGCTCTCAGCCTGTCATCGTAAGATCTGTTTTCCTGACCTCTGATCATGCACGTGGCTCTCCTCTGGACTCTCTCAAGCTTCTCCACATCCTTTTTGAATTGTGGAGCCCAAAACTGGATGCAGTACTCCAGCTGTGGCCTCACCAAGGCTGAGTACAAGGGGAGAATGACGTCCCGGGATTTGCTCGAGAAGCATCTATGGATGCACGCCAGCATTTTGGTCGCTTTACTAGCCACAGCATCGCATTGGAGGCTCACGTTCATCTTGTGGTCAATGATGACCCCCACGTCTCTTTCTTCTGTAGTGCTATCCAACGTAGCACTGCCGAGCCTATAAGGATGCTCCAGGTTTTTCCTCCCAAGGTGGAGAACCTTGTATTTTTCGGTGTTACACACCATCAGGTTCTCGTCCGCCCATTTGTTGAATTTGTCCAGGTCAGCCTGGATCACCCGCCTATCTTCTGGCGTGGATGCTTTGCCCTAAAGTTTGGTGTCATCGGCGAACTTGGCCAGTCCACTCCTGACTCCAATGTCCACATCATTAATGAAGATGTTGAACAGTATGGGTCCCAGGACAGAACCTTGAGGGACCCCACTGGTCACAGGGCACCACGATGAGTGACTGCCATCAGTTACAACCCTCTGGGTCTGACCACGGAGCCAGTTTCCCAGCCAGCGGATCGTGGTGGAGCCAAGGCCACAACTGGCCAGTTTGGCCAAGAGGTGATCATGGGATACCAGATCAAAGGCTTTTTTTTAAATACATAGAGAGAATGAAGAATGCCCCTTGTAATGTGGGACCACTGCAGGATATGCTTGGCAAACTGGTGGTCGCACCAAAGGAGAAAGCAGACCTCTTTAACAATTTCTTTGCCTCTATTTTCTTGTGCAGGCACTGGGACTCCCCTACCAAGATTCAGGTCAGTCTCGGGTTATCATGGGGCCCCTTGCATGGCTTCATGAGCACTTGTGGTGCTCTGGCCAGGTGCCAGATGACTGGAAGAGGGCCAATGTGGTCCCCATCTATAAAAAAGGGAAAAGGAAGGACCTGGGCATCTATAGGCCCATTAGTCTTACTTCAATCCTGGGGAAGCTCTTTGAGAAGATTATCAAGGAGCACATCTGTGATGGGCCAGCAGCAGGGATGATGCTCAAGGGCAACCAGCACGGTTTCATTAGGGGCAGGTCCTGTCAGACCAACCTGATTGCCTTTTATGATCAGGTCACAAAATCATTGGATGCAGGTGTCATGGTGGATGTAGTCTTTCTGGACTTCAGGAAGGCCGTTGACACTGTCTCCCATCCCATTCTCATTAAAAAGCCAGGTGACTGTAGCATTGATGCCTACAGTCAGATGGATTGCAAATTGGCTGACAGTTTGTACTCAGACAGTGGTGGTGGATGGGTCATTTTCAACGTGGAAGTGGGCAGTGGGGTCCCTGAGGGCTCGGTCGTTGGGCCCGCTCTGTTCCATTTCTTTATTAACAATGGGGTGAAGAACAGCCTGTTTAAATTCACAGATGACACCAAGATTTGGGGTAAGGTGGGCATGCTAGAAGTGAAGTACAGATTACAGCATGACCTGGACAGCTTACAGGGGTGGCCAAATGAAAATAGGGTGGGATTCAGTACTGACAAGTGCAGGGTGCTGCAGTTGGGCAGTAGGAACCAGCAGCATACCTATGCTGGGGAACTCCCTTCTCAAAAGCACGGTGGCAGAAAGAGATCTTGGCGTCATTATTGACTCCCAGATGAACATGGGCCGACAATACGAGAACACAGTCAGTAGGGCTTACCGGACCTTGTCCTGCATCCACAGATGCATCACAAGCAGGGCCAAGGAGGTGATCCTCCCCTCTATGAAACACTGGTCAGGCCACAGCTGTAGTACTGCGTCCAGTTCTGGATGCCACACTTCAGGAGGGATGTGGACAGCATTGAGAGGGTCCAGAGGAGGGCCACTCGCATGATCCAGGGACAGCAGGGCAGACCTTATGAGGAGAGGCTACAGGAACTTAACCTGTTCAGCCTTCACAAAAGAAGGCTGAGGGGAGACCTGGTGGCTGCCTATAAACTTACAAGGGGAGACCAGCGGGGTTTGGGAGAGACCTTGTTCCTCTGAGAGCCTCCTGCAGTAACAAGGAATAATGGCCATAAATTGCTAGAGAGTAGGCTTAGACTAGACATTAGAAGGCACTACTTCACAGTCAGGGTGGCTAGGATATGGAACCAACTTCTGAGGGAAGTGGTGATGGCTCCTACCCTGGGGGTCTTTAAGAGGAGGCTTGATGTTTACCTGGCTGGGGTCATTTGAGCCCAGTTCTGTGTCCTGCCTAGGGCAGAGGGTCAGACTAGAAGATCTACAAGGTCCCTTCCAACCCTACATCTATGAATCTATGAACGTGCTGAGGTCCTGGGTGCACATCTAAGTGCTGCACCAAAGAGCAATAAACTCTGGCATGAACTGCACTGGAGTTTATTGCTATGTGCCAATTGCATGTATACAGGTAGGGGTCTTAATCAGGTCTCAAATAGTAATCTGGCCACAGATCAGGTAGCACCTTCTTCCTTAAATAATCCACTAAAATTTAAGGTGGGGGGAAAAGAGAAATCTAGCTTTTTTGGGAGCTCACAATCCTCCTCCTTGCCCACTCCCTACTGGCAACAATATTACTAAGGGAGCTGTTCTGCTATTGACATGAAGAACTCTAGTAACCTCACATCTAGGAGTCACCAGAATTTTGTCTCCTCTGTCTATGCAGATGATCTGTTGTACCTAAATATATGCAAAGCACTTAACATAGAGTGCCCTGCACGATAACTTAACTTATATTTGTTGTAAAGAAACTCTATTTTTTTAAACCTGTTTTCTATCAGGCTCATGCAGCAAATGACATCAGGAATACTTTATCAATATTCATAGGAATTTACTTATTTATTAGTTTTCTAGAGCATTTCTCAAAGCTTTTTTGATCTGTAATTTCTAAGCCTTCAGGAGTTTCTTGATGACTATTTTATTAAGCTTTAGTGTACTGCCCAATTAAGTAGTGCCAGCCTACAAAAAACAATTTTCACTGTTTAAAGCAAAGATATCTTGGAGCTAGTTCCAAAGATATCTGAAGTTATTGCTCTGAACCTGACAGGGGAATGAGTGAAATGAAACAAACATAGAAACTGTTAGTTTTATATGTCAAGGCACAAGTTATTTCTCTTTCCTTTAGTTTCAACCTTTTAACACAGTTTTCTCTATCAACTAGACAAGATGGTGTTAGTAGTAAGGCTTAGGGGAACAGGTAAGATGAATTAAATATGCTCCACACAGAGAATTATTCTGCTATTAGTGGTGCTTGTTTCACAAACCAACGTTCAGCGTCATGTTTGCAGAGCACCCAAAGTAAAACTAATGACAGGTTAAAGCAAATGTATTGGCCAACTCTTTGCTGCTTGTATGACCTCAGTGGACCTGTCTGAATCTCAACCTTTCATTTTGTTGAGAAATAGAGTTGTAGTAAAGTTCACCTGTTTAAAAACTTCATGGAATACACTTCTTGCTCATAGCATACATCTGTAGTATAGTCTTAAGAAAAGCAGAATTGAAATTGTTTTCAACATTGAATAATTTTTTGTAAGGCAT
Source organism: Crocodylus siamensis (assembly GCF_052110815.1). NCBI lineage: Eukaryota > Metazoa > Chordata > Crocodylia > Crocodylidae > Crocodylus > Crocodylus siamensis. Next base: position 144,881,343 of record NC_143395.1, on the reverse strand, counting down.
ATGAAAATAGCTGCATAAAAATAGCATTGCAATGTATACAGATCTAATCCTAAAATATACTGATCATTTTCACCTGCTATCGAAGACAGTGAAGTTTAAAAATGTTTAATATTTTCCAGAATTAGGCCTCAGCACATATGCTGAAGAATCAACTTTAAAATGGGAGTTCAATAAAAAGGCACGTTCTGCTTGGGAATTATTCATTATCATGAAAACATGATCTTTATCATTCTCCCAACATCAGTGAAAGTGATGGTGATTACCTTGGTAAGTGCTAGGCATACAAATTAAAGCTGACTGCAAAATGTTTTAGTTTTCATACACAATAATACAAGATGTCTAAAACCTGGGGAAATAGCTCCATTCCCTAGGTTTTTCTTTTTAGGATTACAAATGAAAAATGGGTTCCAAAGGTATGCACTATCGCAGTGTGAAAGTTTAAAAATCATATGTATATATAAGTGGTAAAACAGGGAATATACCCATACTGACTCTTCATTGTGGGCCATTTTCTTACGTCCTTCAATATCTCTTTGATAATGCTCAGTTAATATGTATTATGTATGTATACACCAGTTATGTATATATGTATGTATACACCAGTTATGTATATATGTCAATAAATCTATTTGTATTTTCAATGAGCTTCATTATCACTGACTGCAGACTGGCATGGGCAAAACTATTCTTTTAAACATTTATGTATGTATTTAAATATGTTATATTAATATTTGCATTCTGACAGCAGCAACATGTCAGACATTGTCAGTGCATATAGTAAAACAATACCAAGTACAATAAAGCTTAAATCTACCAAGGAACAACAATGAGGAAGTCAAAATACACTCAAATTTAATATGCATTATATTTCATGTGTATATATATATATATATATTATTAAACTTACTCTTTATTGTGTTTAATTAGATATTCACCACTTAATATGTCTGCCTTCAGCATTATAAAATTCACTGAAAGTTTGGAATATAACACTTTTTCTTTTTAAAACTACTTTCTATTTCAAAAGCTACATTATACTTTTAATTAAAAACATACTGGTATTGAAATAAAACATTCCAGTGGACCTGGAACAATGTGTTTCCCAAAAGTTTTGCAGAAAAATTTTAAATGTAATATTTTGTTTCCCTCAGAGTTATATCAATCAGAAAAATCTTTTCAATGGCCACTATATTAGCCTAAAGATTTCAACATTAATATCATGTGACTGTAATAAAGTATAAGGTACTCATTAAGTTAATGTGTGTGAGACTGTAACGAGAAGCCCAGTTCCACTCCTAACACATGGTGGATTAAGAATGGTAGTACAAAAGCAACAAGGGAACTACTTTAATAGCAGCTACCTAGCTACAAGTTATCTCCTCAGCTTGGTGAGGGTTGGAAAAGCCTTTTGCGGTCATTTTTCTTTACTTTTTTTTTATTTGCTCATGCTTTGGATTTTCCCTGTATTAATCAAGCCAGCTCCTAGAAAAAAGGAAATTGAGATGACCAATCATCCAGAGCTTTGTTTTCCTGTTATTTGCTGGTGTATCTGCCCACTGGTTGGTACTGTGCAAAAGTTCATATCATGGAGAGCTCTAGATCAAGAAAGAGGTGCCTACTGGATAAATGTTTTTTTGACATAGCTAATATGCAACTTCCTCTTTATACAAAATATTTTAACTAGGAATAATCAAAACATTCCTGAAAACATTCCTCTTGCCTTATTAATCTATAACAGACCAGGAGAGAATGGAGAAGAAATGGGAGGAAAGAGAAGGCTACAGCATTAGAATTAGCCCCAATTTGTTTTTATTAGGTAATGAAAACTATTTTTGGTTAAGTTTGGGGATAATCATATGTACAAAATCATATGTATAAAACTCATAACAAAAACAAAAGCTCTGACTCACTGCAGCATAGTATAATTTATTACATATACTTCATTAGTTTTATAATTTTATAATTTAATAACAGAAAGAATATTCTTTGCAGGAATGAGTTAAGTTTTGGGAAAAAAATAAATGTATGATGGAAGAACAGAAAAAAATTTATGAAGCAGGATGGGAAAAGAAGCTTTTTAAAAGATATATAACAGAACTATAAGAAAGATTTAAGCTTTAATGAAACTTTTGATTCTCATTGAAAATGAAATTATTTATTTTAGGACTCTATGACTCTTATATTTCTAATAAAACTCTTAGGGTGCATCCAGACGAGCGAGCACATGCCTGTTGCTCCACCTCAGATACCTTTGAGGCGGGGTAACAGGCATGTGTGGGAATGAAAAAAATGTTCCCCACGACCCCTGGATATCCAGGGGTCTAAAAAAACTGCTCCGCAATAGAGCAGAGCAAAGTACAGTTCAAGACCATGCCTGGAGCCAGTCCTCTAAAAGAGATGCTCTGGTTTTGGCCAGAGCATCTCTTTTGTGTTCCTGCTGCCGCCGGCCCTGTCCAAGGTAAGTGGGGGGTGTTTCATGGGTGTCGGGGGGGGAAGGGTGGCAGGAGGTTGTGAGGGCGGTTGGAGAGTGGCGGGGGGGGGATATCCCTGGGGTTGTGGGAGGGTGAGGACCTTGCCCAGATCCCTGAGGCTTGCTAGTCTGGCTCTGCACCGCAGCAGGTCACACAGGAGCCATGCCTCCCAGAGCCCTGTGATCCACTCCAGTACAAGGCCGGACTAGCGAGCCACATGGGGCTGGGCCAGGTCCTCACCCTGCTGCAGGCACAGGGGGCAGAGGTGGAAGCTGGCCCTGGGGCCTGGCCCATGCTGACAGGAGCTGGTGCAGCATGCAGTTCCCATATGCTGTGTGGGGTCCTGCCATGACCAGGCCTTTCCTGTAACTGCAGGACCTGGCCCGGCACGCAGGAACCGTGTGAAGCTGAGCCCGGTTCTGCTGGCCCTAGGGTCCCACACACTGGTGTGTACTGCATATTTAAGCACTGTTATTGATGAAAATGGCCTTTTCAGTCTCAGAAAAGAGCGGACAATGAAAACCAGCTGAAAATCAGCATATCTGATCAAAGACTTTAAAAGAAATCAAAGGGAATTTAATTTGCCAAATTAAATTGGGAAAATGACAAATTTGTTTAGATACAGAAATAACAAAATAAAATTTGAATGGGGTTACAGAGTCTATGAAAGTCTTATGAAAATTAAGAAAGGCAAGATTCTGTGGTTGATATCTTTTATTAGACCAACTGTATTTTTGGTGTAGGGTGGTATCTGAAAACTTGTCTATGTCCCTCCTAATAATACAATTGTTCCAATAAAAAAAAAAATCACCTACAAAAGTCCTTGCCTCTCTGCCTTTTTTCTGGACCATCATGGATACAGCATCACCACAACAGTACCATAATGCTGAAAATTAACTCTTTTAAGAAATATTTAAATATATATTTATTATTAAGAAAAACCAGAAACAATAAATTTGGAAACACTTTGTCTGCTAAATGACATGAATATATCCATCTACAGTAACATTGTCCATTCCCCCCGCCACCTAAAATAGCAGGTTTTAAATCCATATCCAAAAAACTACTAGGATCCTCTACTACCAAATCAGACTATCCTGCAACAAGTACTAGTTTTCCTATGTACTGGGCATGTCTAAACATGTGCTTTAATGTGCAGCAGACCTATTTACTGCACAGTAAAGTGTCACCACCTCCACACACAACAATTAGGCCAGTGTAGACTAATTTACTGCGCCATTGGAGAGTCCTGTTGGACACAAGTACTATCTGATACTGCAGTTAATTATTGCACTTAAATGCAAATATAGATAGTGTTGGGGCTGGCTGGGGCATGAGGGTTATTCAGAACAGGGCTAACCACCTGCTTCACCATATGTGGAACTCTGCTAGAGCAGCCCTTGGCTGGCAGGATGACCCCCTAGATCATCCTGCCAGGCTGCTCCCATTGGGGTCCATGTACTGCACATGAATAAATTCCAGAGCATATTACTCCAGAGTTTATTTGTGTGCATTAATTACACATGTAGATATACCCACTATTACCCCGGGAAAAAACATGATAAGCTTTCAGTTTACCCACTTTGGCTTCCAGGATATATTCTTCCCAGTGCTATCAGAAGGAATTTCATATCTTTATATTTTTTCCTGAGTCTATCCCTTTCATCCCAGGAGGCTTTATTTGCTCTTACCTCCTTTCCTTCTCCTCAGATGATAATATCTCATCCCTCTCCTGCTTCTTCTGCTCCCTGAAACATGCCTCAGACTATTCCTCTTTATTTTATTCCTATCCCTTGGATTGTTTTCTCTGCCCGTTCATCTTTCACTCTAAGGGTGTGTACAAGCATTTGGAAGACCCAGCTCAGGTTAGGCAGCTTGCTTTGTGCTGCCTAAACCTATTAGGTTCCACCATGTGCACACATTCATGTGGGCAGCCGAAGGCAAGTGAGTCCAGCATAGAAGTGGGACTGGCAGGATTGAAGTGTTGGGGGTGGTGTGGTGCTGGTAATTCTGAGAGATGAGGTTGGGGAGGGGGACTGGTAAGATTGGGCAGAGCTGGTGAGTCTGTGGGGAAGCTGCCTAGTTTGGGGGTGTGCTGGTCAGGGTGGGTAAAAATAGCCTGCTCAGGGGTGGGGGCATAACAACAGCAGAGCCCCAAGGCAGTGGAGATTGGCTGGGATTTCCCAGCCTTGGGACTATGCTGGAAACTCATGCAAGTAGTCATTACCCTGGATTAATGCATGCTGATTTTAAGTTTGTTCTCATCTGATGAGAACTAACTTTAAATTATGGTTGACACTTCTAGGGAAACCTAAGCCCTGCGCATATCCTAATGCTTCTCTTTCCCACTTTCACTGAATTTACCATAGTTCACTGTGTATGCAATTCCTCTAGTTCTTGATCAACACAAGTCCTTTCCTTTGCTTTTAAATGGATTAGAAAATTTCCAGAGTATACCAATTATAATGGATTTACAAAATAAATATATTCTGCAGTCCATGTTATAGCCATTCCATATCCACCAAAAATGCAAAGATATCTGGATGTTAATAAAGATGTCTGAAATACTTTTAACAGAGAGGTTCTTTAGATATACAAAATATGTTTGTGTTTACCACTACCACAGCATTTACCACTTGACCTAATAATAGATGCAATGAAATTACATGCAGTCTAAACAGTGACTGAGTCTTTCTACGTGTGGTATGTATGGGGGTCATTCAGTGATTTAATTCACTTAATGAAGACAAGGTGTATTTATTTATATTAACCAAGTACTAGCCTTTATTTATAATTACTAAAACATCAGTGTGAAAGATAGGTAGGTGTAGGTCTCCACAGTTTATTAGATTCCAATATTGCTGAATACTGAGTTGCAGAAATTGATTTATTATTACCTTATCCATGGAAATAAATGCAATATTTTTTCCCCTCAGACCAAACACAAGGCTTCACTGTAAACATTAAAGGGAGAATAAAGCTTGCTCCTAAGGTTTAAAGACATTTCTGAATGAAAATTCCTCATACAAATAATCCAAAAGAGAAAATGTGTGCATTATGGATCAGCTGGAATAAAGAAAAACCTACCTCCCATTCCTTAGTTATGAAAAAAATGTGGACTTATGGAACATCTTCAGCATACGCCACTTATACACCACAATGCATTTTATTAATTGCTTAAAAAACTAAAAATTGAAGAATACAAGTAAAGATGCAAGAGTGTACAGAGAGAGATAAACCATTAAATAAGAATGTGCCTGATGAAAAAGCCCCTAGTTCAATAAAAGTATTTTTTCATTCTATCTACACAGTGAAAAATAAATGATTAGATAATGAAACGTGTCCACTTAATGGAAGTAATATAGTGTTCAAACATAAATTAAATATTTTCCCTTGGGGAATTAGTATACTATTTTATTTAACTTAATGCAATTTAAATGATAAATAAAATGGTTCTGTAATCCCCAAGGAAAACTTATTTATTTACAAGGTATTTCTTTAGAAGTGGTTATTAGAGTCATGCTCTTCCTGTGGTCTTATTTCATATATAACTGACTGCTGTGAAATAGTGGGTGCATCTACACCTGCAATTAATGCAAAGCAATAAACTCTGGAGCACTCTGAGCCAGAGTAAACTACTTCTAGGTGCAGGGTTAACATATGCACCCGGGTCAGTAGCAATTGGAGCTGGGGGGCAGCAGACCTGGGCTGGCAGGGGGTGTAAGGGGTCATTCCCAGGTTCTCGGTGGCAACACCAGGCAGCAAAGAGGCTGGCTGTGGCACAAGGGTGCTAAAAGTATGAAGCCATATGGCTAGGTGTCAAGTAGGAGTCTGGCCCCTTTTTAGCTGGGCTGACTGGGTGCAATTTATGCCCATGGTCAGCATCCACATGTGCATTTAATCACAGTAAACTACTCCACCATGAAATGGTACTGACCTTGACACTTTACTGCACAGCAAATTAGTGCACTCCATAATAAAATGCATATGTAGATGCTCCCAGTAAGTCTTCATAACTAAACCTCCAAATAAAGGAAAAACAAGTGTCATAGGATATGCAATTCTTAATTTTAAACATTTTTATTCTTCCCTACAAACATCAGAAAGTTATTTTGTTGCTGGAAATCTTTTTTTTTAATTTTTTTTGTGGGGGGAGAAGTGGATCTCAAAACTTCCCAGTTCAACTTATTTAAGATTTTGTTATACATTTAGTAAAAGTAGAGATGTTACAACCAAGAACACTTATATTCTGCCTTTTTAAATACAACTTTCAACATTATCATTCATTCCAGCCATCAATCTCTTAAAAACATGAATATATAGGTATGAAAACAAGTACATCTTGTCCCAAGATGCATCATAATAATTAGAAATTATCAATTTATATTATTTCACCTTAAATTTAAATCAACAATTTACTTATGAAGCCATATTCCTGGCTCTTCATATACCATACCAATGACAGCTTTTGATCAAATTAAATAACATTAAGGCCAGCAAAGAGATTTTCCAGAAATCAAGCATCCCCTACTAAAACCTGAGAGTTGCTCTAAACAGCCCAGATGAGTCATCAACACAGCATTCTAGCGCTCCCCGTTCTTACAGTTTTACAGGGGAGAAATAAAATTACAGAAATCTCATCTAAGCAAAAACTAAGCAAAAACAAACAAATGAAACAACTGCCTTGAATACATGAACACACAGTAGAATCCATGACTATTTACATGACAGTTAAGCCATACTATAAAACCATAACAAATTACATGACAATATGGATTTGGTGACTGTGCCTTAGCTCCGCAAACTCACTTAGCCTACCCTGTCGCTACACTCCCCTTAAAATAGGCTAGGGGGTGTGCATAATCAGTTTGGTGCAGAAATCAAATAAACATAATTGTGTCATTAGCTACTGGACCAGGAGATGGTGAACAACCCAACAGCCTTTAAGGAGAGCAGTTCCTGGAGAGCATAATAAAGAATCAGTAAAATACAAGAATTTGTAAAGGATACTTTTTGTAATCTTACAAAATAAATGGCAAACTGAGAGGTCAAACAACAGTAGAATCTAAACATTATCAGTTTCTTACAGTTCATCCAGACATCAGAATCAACACATTTTAAATGCATTGAAAAATAAAAATTAAATACATTTACATGAAATAGAATGATTTGTTTAAAGTAATATTCATAAATATTACTTAAATCATTTAAATGCTTTTAAAATTGACATAGGTTTCTTTTTGGACCCTGGCTAGCAAAATCTGCTTAAATATTATATTTGTTCTTCTTCTTCTTTTTTTATTTAAATTTGATATTAGATACAGTAACCTGAACAGATTTCTATATGTGCAAAGTTACTAAATTATAACCTTATTTTGGATAAAGGAAGAATGCAAATGTCTTAAAACCATTACCCTTCAACTGGAGGAGGGAATTCAAGATTCTGAGAACCAAAATAATGTAATTGATGCTGCAAAATCAATGACTGCAGATGAACTAATAAATTCTATTTGATGCACTCTACTTATTATAGCATTTTCTTTACATATGCAATACTTTAAATGGTTGTGCAACAGTATAAATCTAAAGAAATCTATTAAGCTTAATTGTCACAAATGACATTGGTTTCAATCTAACTTAAAATGAGAAGAATTGCTATTTACTTGTCACTTTCTAAAATATTTGTTAAAATATAGATTTCTGGTAAGTTAGTGTACAGGACTTAGGTGTCTTAAAACATTAAACTTTGCTTTGATACAGGTTTTCCTAAGGTCTTGATAAGAATTTAAGAAGCATTTATCTAAGACAAGGTTGTCCAAGTTGTAGGTGCCCCTGGGCTACATCAGTGGGAGATGCATGCTGCACAAGCACCACCAGTGTAAGCCATGGACACTCCGAGCTGTACATTATGTGAACACCCCTTTGCTGCACCAAATTACATGGGCATGCCAAGCCACTGGTTTCCTTGATGCCATGCGCTGCATTGCCCCACTAGACCCCCTGGGATGGGGGCAGAAAGTAGAAGCTGGAGAAGAGAGGGGGTCACTGGAAACCCTGGCTGCTGCTGTAGGTGGAGTGATGAGGGGAGAGGTAGCCAGGTAGGAGTCTACGGGCAGCATATTGACAATCTTGGGCTAAGGGACAGAGGTCTGTTGTGTAAATACAACTGTGATTTGCACTGCCCCTCTCTCTTTATTCTGAAAATAAGTACAGTTAACATCAATTAAAATAACGGTTCTCTGAAACCAACATTAAGAAATGCAAAACCTGCCAGCACATCTCCACCACCCCCACAATACCTTCGCCCCCCAACAGAATCATCACCATTCCTGGATTTTACACCTGCACCTCGAGGAATATAATATATCTTATCCAGTGCACTGAATGTCCTGATGGAAAATATGTAGGAGAAACCAAACAACAACTGTGCACCAGAATGAATGACCACCAGTATCTGGGGGAACATTTGTTCACCAGAGCGCCCCAAGGGATGACGAGGTCAAACAGTCAGAAACTACTACAAGACAGTTTCAGGCTGGACATAAGGAAGAATTTCTTTACTGTCTGAGCCCCCAAGGTCTGGAACAGCCTGCCATCGGAGGTGGTTCAAGCACCTACATTGAGGACCTTCAAGAGCAAATTGGATGCTTATCTTACTGGGATCCTATGACCCCTGCTGACTTCTTGCCCTTTGGGCAGGGGGCTGGACTCGATGATCTTCTGAGGTCCCTTCCAGTCCTAATGTCTATGAAATCTATGAAAATCTATCAAAGACAAGAATACCCAACTACCTGTGGGTACACACCTCTCACAAGACAATCACTCCCTCTCCGATCTCTCAGTTCTAATCCTCAAAGGGAATTTACAAAACACCTTTTATAGGTGAGCCCAGAAACTTTACTTAATAAATCTACTGGATACAAAAAATCATGGACTCAATACAGACATTGGATTTATGACACATTACAACCTGCCTGACATCCTCTTCACCATGTACCTGTAAGACCTGACCTCTTATACTTTTCTTTCCTCCTCAACCCTTTCTCCCCTCCCCTCCCCTGCTTTTCTGCCCTTTGTCTTCCTAATTTACAGCTATTTCCTTTTTCACACACAGCCTCTTTTCTACCTTCAGTTACTACTACTGTAGAGTCTCCCTTACTCACCTTTGGCTCCCCCTCCTTCCCTGCTCCACATTTTGTTTTCCTAATTTCTATCTATTTACATTTTCACTGAAATCCTGCCACACTTTTAGCATCTTTCATTCCTTGGAGTCTCAGAACAGCAGAGACTCCCTACAGCTGAAGAAAGGTGATTGTGCCTGAATTGTGCTAAGAATTTTTTTTTCCAGCTACTCAGTTGGTCTAATAAAAGACATCACATCTGTTCAAAGAATTTTGCTTGCCTATGTCCTTAGACCAACTTCACTACAACCAAAAACCATGAAATCAGCATCCAGTTTTTTAACTTCCTATTTGGGCAAAAGTGAAACCAGCAAAACCCAAAAGAGATGCAGATTTGCTTTGTTCAAAATCCCTAGTATGGCCAGTGTCATCTGGGATTGCTTTCCTGCCATTTTGACTTTAAGGTCAGTAAGAGATTTGTAGAAAGCCACAAGAGAGCATCTGAGTCTTTCCTCCAGTCTGAAGGCTTTTTGATTGGTAGCAATGTGAATCTAAGTATTAAGAGAAGAATGTGTTTGTTTTACATGCAAAAAACAACCAATATATTAATTACACACAGAACAATTAATACTCATCTCTGCAGGAAATAAAAATGAATATGTTATATTATCTATATATTATATGAATATGCATGGCATATATTTAGCTTTGTGCAGGAATCAGCTTGGTGCAGTGTTGCCAAGTTGTGCCCGCCATTCTAAGAGGTTTAGGCAGGCTGCGGAGCAGCCGGCAGATGCAGTCAGGCCCAATTAGGCAGTCACATGATCACAAGAGGGCCATACTGGATGAGAGCTGGGCAGCCTCAGTATAAACCCAGACTCTAGGAATAGAGCTGGCAGTTACACTTAGGGAGCCAGAGAAGCAATATCACTGAGCTTGCAGACTGCAGGTCCTGGAGCACCTGGAGGTCAGAGCAACAACTATGGGGATGGAGGAGGTTCCTTGGTCTTGGATAAAACCAAAAACTGCACTCTGCTGGGATGGGATGGTGTGGTGGGGCTGTTTGTGGTGGGGCAGTCTCCAGGAAATGCCACACGTGTACCTCCCCAGTGAAAGGTAAGGATGGGGTGCTGTAAAGCCTCAGCCCCCATGACATGGTGGGTTACCCTGTAGAGGGGAGAGGCTTGAGTGGGCTGTAGGCTGAGTTAGGGACTCCCAAGGCCAGAGAAGAACGTGGGTCGGAATCAGCCTAGTGTGTGGGTGATACCCCATTATAGAGTAGGGTTTGAATTGGGTGGCCTGAAGGTCTATGTCGGTCAGGATTGACAGTGAAAGAGATGAATCCTGAAGGGCTGTATAGAGTAGGGAGTCTGGGTGGTCCTGAAGGGCTATATAAAGTAGGGCAGTGTGACTAAGGCCCAAGAAAGGGGCAGAGTGAATGTTGCCCTGCTAGGGGTAGAATGATAGAGGCTCAGCATGGGACTGAGTTTAGCTCAGTAAGGGGCCAAGATAATTTTTACCAGTATGTAATGCTATCTGTGAGGTATGGGACATGGTATAAGGGGAGGTTGGTGTATAACGAGAGTGGTGGTGGATGGGTTATACTCAGCTTGACGGGTTGGGAATAGTGGGGTCCCCCAGGGCTCAGTCCTGGGGCCTACACTGTTCAACAACTTCATCAGCAACTTGGATGAGGGGGTGGAAAACACATTGTCCAAGTTTGCCGATGACACCAAGATGTGGGGAGCAGTAGGTACGCTCGAAGGGAGAGAGAGGCTGCAATTGGATTTAGACAGACTACAGAAGTGGGCGGATGGTAATAGGATGAGCTTCAATGTAGATAAATGCAGGGTGCTGCACCTGGGGAGAAGGAATCCACAGCATATATACAAGCTGGGGAGCTCCTCCTTGAGAGCACAGAAGTGGAAAGGGATCTTGGAGTCATTATTGATTCCAAGATGAACATGAGACGTTAATGTCAGACCTTAGCCAGAAAAGCCAACCGCACCTTGTCATGGAACCAAAGATGCATCTCAAGCTGGTTCAGAGAGGTGATCCTCCCCCTCTACATGACATTGGTTCTGCCTCAGTTGGAGTACTGCATCCAGTTCTGGCCATCGCACTTTAAGAAGGATGTGGCCTGCCTTAAGATGGTTCAAAGGAGGGCCACCCTCTTGGTTGGAGGGCAACAGGGCAGGCCCTGTGAGGAGAGGCTGAGGGACCTTAACCTGTTCAGCCTCAGCAAATGGAGGCCGAGGGGGCATTTGGTGGCTGCCTACAAACTTGTTAGGGGAGATCAGCAGCAAATAGGAAGGGTCCTATTCCCCCGAGCAGCACCTGGGGTGATAAGGAACAATGGCCAGAAGCTGCTGGAGAATAGGTTCAGGTTAGAGATTAGGAGGCACTATTTCACTGTTAGGGTGGCCAGGATCTGGAACCACATTCCTAGGGCGGTGGTCCTCGCTCCTACCTTGGGTAAATTAAAAAAGGTTGGATAAACACCTGTCTGGGGTCATGTGATCCCAGCGTGTGCTCCAGTCAGTGCTGGAGGGTCAGACTAGATGACCTATTTAGGTCCCTTCTGACCCCTAACTACTATGTAACTATGAAACTATGAGGTTTTAGAGCCATGTATTTCACCTTTGGTATCAGGACAACCAAATGGGTAGCCTCCTGCATATACACACCTTTTTTTGTGGAAACATCAAAAGCATGGCAGATGAGGCAAGGTGGACTGCCTTGATGGGCCTCAAGACAGCCCTGTGTCACATACAGCTTCATTACTGATGAAATTTGGACACACACATGCACACACACACAAATCTAACAAGTAGTAGTGAATAGCTTGATACAACTTGAACAAATAACAGCCTAGAACAACTGCATTTGAGGAATGCCAGCTGCGCTATCATATTCAAGATGTTGATATTTCAGGAGGTAGAAGCAGGAGAAACCTCTCTTCCCATTTTGGGATCAGGACCTTGATACAGAATAGTTTCAACCTTTCTCCATTTTTGGCCTAAACAAAGACCAACACTTTTTGTGGGGAAGTTTTATTGGTGGATTATAGTTTAAACTCTCAGACTTGACTGAAATTCAAGGAAGACATTATAAATAGGTCCACTTAAGTTTCTCTCAGGAGCTCAGGATGAATTACAACAGTACAATAGAAACACTTTCTCCAGAAGACTTCCCCATAAACACTAACATTACCACTGCACTTTTTTCTCCTTAAGGTTTGTGTATACTGCAGTCACTGCATTTACCCAGTTTCTTGAGCAGGTTTTCACAAACTTTCAGTGAGTTTAATTGCTGCCTTAACTGGACTGCTAGTAATATCCAAATTAATTATTTAAAAGCTAGCTCAGACAATCACTCCTGTGCTTGCAAGGTAAATAAACTCTTATAGCAGATATGACAAGAGGAGCAGATGAATGAGCAAGAATATATTCAAGATGGAATCCATGGCATCATGCTATAATGCAATCAATGTCAAAGTTACAGTAAATGATTTAATGTTTGATGTGGTCCCTTGAATTTCAAATGAACCTTACTTCTCATGACAATCAGTCTTTGCTGGAAAAAAACAAGTATTCATTGAAACACTGCAAACAAGAAAAGAAACTGATTATAATATAGCTTAAGTTTTACCTACATAATCTAGCGATGAACATCAAAGTGACTGGTTGGATCAGGCACTCTGTGAAATCCTCTCTTGGAAACAAAAAAGGGAATGTATCAACATGTGGGCTGCAAAAAAAGACACAAAGAGAGAATTAATGAAATGAACAGAAGATGCAGAAAAGAAGAAACCAGATGAGGCCTTGAGGTTTCCTTTCAACTGGGGGGGAGAGGGAAAAAAACAAACATACTAATATTTAGGACTTCAGTAGCTTTTTGTGCACCTGATTTTTATATTGTGCTCAGTGGTTTTAAGCATGAAAAACACCCTGGGTCCAGATTGTCCAATACATTAAAGCATTTTTCAGGTACTGTAATAAGACAAAAATAAAATAAGCCCTTTACCCAGTGCTAAGAGGTATTTATTCAGATAGTAAATTTCTAGAATGACAAAAAGACACTATGGGAACTTGTATAAGTGATGGTGAGACGATGTACGCATGATAAAAATTTCCCTTTGTATTGCTTAATGGCATCACACTTTACATGTATGCAAGTTTTGGAGGTTTTATATTAGATCTCATTGGGCGCGTGTAGACAAAACGGGGGTCCTAAATTGAAGTCTTGGGTTTTTAAAAATATTGCTTCAATTTAGGATCAATTAAACTCCCATGTCATGCACACACCCCGCTGACTTACCAGCCTCTCCGGTGATGAAGAGGGGAGGGCAAGCTGCTGGCGGGCAGAGCGGTCCCTGGGCTGTGGGGCAGGGGGGCAGTGCTTCACTCCGTGGCAGTGGCAGCCCCCGTCAGGCAGCACCCACCCACAGGCACCTAGATTGGGCAGTCCCAAGGGGCATCGCAGCTGTGGAAGGAAGTACAAGGCCCTGTGCAGCTCAGGCAGTCAGGCAGGCTCCAGAGGGCAAAGCCCCCCCGATGAAGTCAGGCTCACCACTTCTCTTGGGCAAAGCCTGTGTTCCCCGGCTGCTGCCAGGCTGCCTGCAGGGCTTCCTGCAGAGCCATGGACCTGCACGGAACCTAGTGCTTCACTTCATAGCTGTAGGCACAGCAAACTAAAACATGTTGGAGGAGTTTTAATTTGCTGTGCCCCAAGTCATTTAAGGTGCATTACACTGCCAAATTTCCTACAGTGTCTGGAATTAATGCACAATACACCACCAAAGCATGCAAACACCAACACCATTAAAGTGATGCAAAAGCATTTACCCTGCTTTAAAATTACATGCATACATGCCCCTTGTTTTGTCTACACACAGCCATTGTTACAAAACTAAACCACATCCTGATTGCAATTTGCAATGATACAGTCATAAATCTGTCACGTGTACATGTTAATTATGTGTACTGAATCCCTTTGACCAATTGTCACTACACTTTTTGTATTTTGAACCCCCTTTTTGCATGTATTTGTGTGTAATAATGTTTTAGGACACCAGGGGTAGCTGCAGAGGCCAACATGAATATATCTACTGCTCACCTTATTTCCTTACTTCATTAAATAAATAATTTAAAGAAACCATTTTTGCTTGCCATCTCCTATTTCGCTTGGTTTGGTGGGTGGGTGTCTTCAGTGATGGAAGATTTGGGCGATCCTGGTCTCTTTTGGAGATTGATCAGTGTCTCCTGTGAATGTGCTCCCTTCTCCATTATTGGGTATAATGTGCTGTGTGTGGTAGCCTGACCCCCTCTGTGCTATTACAGAAATCCTGCACACTGAAGCATGCTATTATAGGCTCCTCCTCTGGGCATTTAACAGCTAATAGAAGGTTAATGGGTTCCCTTGCTGCCTGGAGAACTGTCCAGCTCTCATTCTTTACAAAAACAGGGGACGGGAGCTCTGGCTCTGTTGGGTGTTTTCTACTCTGAGCATTTAACATCTGATAGGAGGTTTATGGGTCCCCAAATTTCCCTTATTGTCTGAACAATTGTCAGTCTTTTCAACAACAGGGAGATCATCTCTTGCCCCGTTGGGTATGCCCTACTCCAGAGAAAGGAGGAGTGGCTACAGGAAACAAGTCTTGTTGGGAGTGGGACCTGTGACTCCCCACCCTGTACCTCTAAAACATCCCTTTTCAACTGGCTGCAGTGTAATTGCCTCCCATAACTCCATTAATTCACTCACTGCTTTTATATAAAGCTGTCAAGTGGTGTTCTGTGAACTCCATCACTAGCCTAAAGTGTAGCTGCTCTATGAATAGGTGAGTTCTACCATCATTAATTCCCTCACCAGCTATTTCTCAAATGGACAGCATTTCACACCATGTCCTGCTGAGAGTGGTGTCTTGACACAAGGGTCACTGGGCAGCCTAGCACTGTTCCAGAATGAGCATGCCTATAAGATACACAGCCTTTCTATGCAGTCAAACCACACCTCCCTGGCTCAACTCTGCCTGGCCCCCTAAATGTCCCAGCAGGTGAACCCCTCTGCCTGGTACCAAAGGTTGCAACACGTGTGGAGCATGTCTGTTGTCCAAACTTTGCACAAACACTCTAGGGTTGAAAAGGTGTGAACTTCCTTTGCTCAGAGGTCACCTCAAGATCATTTTGGCTGGCTGCAGCTTGACAGCTGCCCAAAACACCATTACTTGGCTCACTGCTTTAACGTGAACCCAACAAGTGGTGTTCTGTGAACCCCATCACAAACCTACAACACGATCACTTTATGAATAGCAGGTGAGTTCCATCACCATTCATTGCCTCACTATTTTTCAAATACACAGCATTTCACACCATGTCCCACTGGGAGCAGTTTCTTGACACATGGGTCACTAGGAAGCCTGGCACTGTTCCACAGCATCCAGAATGAGCATGCCATAAGATACACAGAGTTGCTATGCCAGAGCCCCCTTCCCTGGTGACCATCAAATACCCTAGGTGTGCAGCCCCTCCTTCCCCTCCCCCAAAGCTGACTGGCAGTTCCAGGGCAACAGATACTTTTCCTGGTTTGCCCTGGTGACTCAGCCTTGAGGTACAAGCCAGACCTGAGGCTTGTGCCTGCCCCACACAAGGGAGGGGGCAGGTGGGCTTTCAGGAGGCTGGACAGTCTGTCAACCAGTGACCCCTGGGAGCAGTGTCTTCACACATGGGTTACTGTTTAGCCTCACTTTAGCCTGCTGTTGTGCCAGCCATGGACAGGGATTTTTTGTGGCCAGTCTCTTGCAATAATAGGAGAGGGGAGCTCTGGCCCTGTTGGATGTGTTCTGCTCTGAGCAATTAACACCTAATAGGAGTTTGATGGGTCCTCAAAGTTTACTGGGCCATTTTAACATTCTCCTTTGAGAGGCTCAGAGCAAGAGCTCTCCATTGAACAGGCAAGAAGTACACACACCAGGGACATATAGCTATCTATGCCAGACATGGATTCCAAGGGGTCCCAAAAGACCTCAGCTCCAGCAACATGGTATGAGCATCCTCCCATTCCCCCCACCCACCGTCTCCCCCTACATTATTCTTATTCCTTTTGTCCTTGTAATTCCTCCCCACTCCCATTTTCATTGTGACAGTGGTGGTGATCCCACCATGCACTGTCCTACCACTACAGGGTGAGAGAGGGGTGCACTTCCCTTGGCCAGGTTACCTCAAGACTTATAAACTGAGTGCAAAGCTCCCTGGGGGGGTGGGGGGGCTTATTGATCCAAGATGTCTGATGTTCAGTGGAGAACAGAATGGACTTGAGGTGAAGGGGTGGAGGAGGACATATTTACAGCCATGTGTTTAAAGCAGGATTGCACTTGTTTACAGGCACTCAGGGCCTGCTACTCCCCACAGACAGGCACCTCTTCTCGGGCATGTTGGTCAGACTGCTTCTTTTCTGGTCACAAGATTCACTAAGTGCATCTTTTTAGAGTGGCAAGCATCCTTAATTCACCCTATTTTCTGCATTTCTTGATTTTCAGCTCTGATTCCAATGCTACCACCAACGACAGACAGGCAACCAAGGCAGGCTGCAGCCAATGCAAGAACCAACAGGATGGAGAATGCCCTTAGGGAGTGTGAGCAGTGGCTGCACAAGCTGGTCAGACAGGCCCATCATGCTATGGGAAGCATCATGGCCATCCAGCACAAAAGGAACTGTGTTGAGTCCAGGAGGCATTCCAAGACCTGGCAGAACTGGAAAATACTGATGGCTGTACTGGTATTGATTCTATACCTGGTGGTTGTTGGCCCTCCCCTGCACTTGGCCCTGTACCTACCCCTGCAAGGGAGCAGCAACAGTGGGCACAGATCCATTCTCTGTGATCCGATAATTCTCTGTCAAGCTTTGAATGAAAGTCCACCTTAGACCAGGTTCTTTTAGTTATATTGATTATTGGTCATTTCATTTTTTCACAATTCATGTGCTATTACAGTAAGTGGGATGTTATTGTAATTGTTATAGTAGTGGCACCATTATTGTCATTATGTTTTTTCACTATTCATGCACTTTTACAGTAATTCATAGTAATTCATACTGAGTATAAATCACTATCTTAAAGGAGTTGTTCTGTGGTTTGTCTCTTTTTTTAATTTTTGTTGGTTGTAAATAAAGCTTTCTACTTGCTTTGTTGGATTTTTCACTTTGCATTGTCTCTCCTTAAGAGGAGGACTGTGGATGTGGGTGGGGGTTGATAACTTGTGGAAGGTGGGGAAGTTGTGAGTTGACCCCAGGTTAGCTTCATGTTGGTCTTTGGTCAGCTTGATGCTCTAAACAGCTTGATGCTGGTCTCTGGTCACAATAATAAAATCCTCAGCCTTGAAAGCTCCAGCCTCTCCACCATACGTAGTGGAAGGGATATGTTCCAAGACCTAGACTGTACTGACCCCCAGACCTATTTCTACCACTATTACAAAACAATTTTGGTACTCTCCAACAGCAGACACTACACACAAGCACGAGGCACCATCATAATGGGGATGACAACTACAGAAACACATATCACAGACAATGAGCGAGGAACACAGAACCACACAGGAGACTATTTGGTGCTCATCACTCCCACAATGTACTGCACAAATCAGTTGACTGAGGGTTTCCACTACACCAATTGCATAAGAGTGAATTTACCTCGCATATAATGAATTTTTGGTATAAAAAGGGTCATCGCATAAGAGCAAATTCCCACAAAGAGAACCCGCATAAAGCGAGGGAACCCTGTATTAGCATGCTGTGATGTATAAGTGCTCCCTGCTGTAATTTAGTACAAAGAAATCAGGGGGGTGGATTGTCACGTGGGAACCCCTGAAGTAATTTACTGTTAACAGCACACTGATCATTTTATCACATTTCTGAGAGATCACATGTGCACAGTGATAGAAAAAATTAAAACCCACCATTTCAATTTAGGGGGTATAGAATGAAACCCTGAGGACTAAACTCCCATCACTTATACAAGTATCCCATGACATCTCCTTCCCAAAATGTATACTTTTAGCTGCAGGTATAAGTATAGATCAAGCTTATATGTTGCTCTAACCTGCATCAAAGGGCTGGGCAATACAGCCTACTGATGTCTCTTGTTTACACTAATATAATTTAATGCAGAATTAAGTTGTTATGGAAACTTTATCAACTAATTCGTCTTTCCAATAGCTCCGTGAGGCAGGTAAGAACATTATCTCTGCACTCCAGGTAGGGAAACTACATGGGCTTCTATATCTTGAACATATAGATATTTATCTTCAAACAAAATTAAAACCAAACAATCATTCTCATCTTATTGGTTCAGAACTGAGGCACACAGAGATTAACTTACTTATCAAATATGACACAAAAGAATCTGTGACAGAGACAGGATTGGAACCTAGATTTCCCATGTCTTTATACAATCTCTTAACCACAAGACTGCACATATGCAGAGAAAAGTGTAATGACGTGGACAGAGAGGAACAATGAGTCATGAAAGAACAGAACTAAGGGTTTGTTTTTTCCCCTGCTCAAACCACACTTGTTTCTGGAAGCCACTAACTGGCAAAGCTGGAATTCATTCTTAATTCTCGTATGCAAATAAAAACCAATAGACTCCAGGAACAATATTTAATATAATGGTTCTCTGTAAAAATGACATGCACACATATACAAAGTATTTTTTTAAATCACAATTGATGGTAAGAAGTCAGGTGTAAAGTGAAGGAAGAATTGAAGGAGCAGGAATAGTCACTGATTAATATTCACCATTTCCTTATGTATCATTAGTACCAACTGGCATCACATGTTGATGTCATTGCATGTATTAGGTGGTGTTGCCGAGTAAATTTTCAATAAGATTTCCAAAGTAGCAGAATTCTAACTGAGCAGCTGCTGTATGTCCTAGCTCACTGACTCTTTATGTACCCCTTTAGCACAGCAAAAGACCTGCTTTTGAAGTAGAATATGAAACTAGTCAGACAGCACCAAGATCAACTGGGTTTATTGTACAATCAGCTTCCATTGAATTCTGTGGACAATGATAGATAAAGGTTAAAATCTATTCCTTCTCTGTAATAAAAGAAATTATTATTATTTTACATTTACTCTTTCTGCCAGTATAGGTTAAGAGTAAGTCTATTCTACCTACAAGGCATCTAAAGTGGATATATGCCATTGGGAGATTATATTCCACCCTGTGCTAATCCCTGAACAATTGTTAATGCAAAAGGTGAGTTAGTCCTCTCCCTTCTTGAAGCTTTTTTGTTACTCAGTTTTAAGAGTCAGATAACAATGGGTTGCAAAAGTAGAAGTATTGGTGAATTTTCAAAAACTTGAAAAAGTGGAATATAATCAGACTTAGGCACCTAGGACATTTTTACACATGCTGTGGGACATGGCACCGGGAGCTTTAATTAGCGAGCAATGTTCATGTGTCGTGTATCAGTGTCCCTAAATTGAAAAAAAATGGCAGTGGGCAGCTTTAAACTAAAACTCGTTGAAAACATGTTTTATTTCAAAGTGCTCCGCCACCTTTTTTGCAGTGTGGAGACGTGCTGCGACTCTGCTGTATATGATATGGAAGGCAGCCAGATCACATCAATTTCTGTGCTCCAGCAGACTCGATGAATCAAGTCTGCTCTGATGCACTGCATTTCCAGTGCACTGAAGCAGGCTCTGTGCATGTGTATAGGAGCCCCTAAAGTCATTATAGCTACATCATGAGTGGAATAGGATTTGGCCCTAACTGTAGCAGCTCTAACAGGTGCATCTGCTACATCCTTGGCTAAAAGGCCTAAGTCTTTTATCCTAATAATGCTTCATACATTCATTCTGGTATCAGGCCATGTGCTGAAGACCTTTCATGACATCCACATCATCATCTTTTTAACATGTATTAAGCAATTTAAAAATAGTTGTTTACAATGTCCAGATTGAGGACATTGCAGATACCAAATTGAAATTCTATGTAGTGATAACCAAGAACTTCTTATGGGAATTCATCATCCAGAACATTAATTTCTCACTTGCACTTGTCAGGGCACATCATTCAAAGATGTGGAAAATGTTATTTAGTATTGTCAGTACAGCAGAGGAAATATTTTGCCTCATTAGATGAAGTATGTTTCTGAATCTACCTTGGGCTTAGTTACAAAAGCATTTAATGAAGAATTACTCTTTTACCCTATGAAGAGATGAAAAGTTTCCCACAATTAAAATAGTTCAATAATGAATATTGAGGAATACTCATCAATTTTCCCTCTGGTATATTAGTCCCTGACATTTCTTTTAGACTAGAGTCATAAATTACTCTTAACCAGTGAATTATTTGCCAATGATTTTCCACTATATTACCATCATATTTTCTCATGTACAACATGCATCAAAATCAAACTGGGATGCATGTAATATGTGGGAAAGTTGATTCCTGCTCCACAGTGCAGCAGCTGTGGTATTACTATCCCTATTGAAGCAGCTAAGGGAGTCAATTGACATAATGGTTCATTTTCTCTTTTTAATTATCTCAATATTTCATTAATTAAGCTAACTTTTCTTAAGGTGATTTTGTGTCTACTAACTGCTCCTGGTCCCTCTATTTAGCAGCACCTTTAGCTCAGAGTCTTCAGCACACATGCTTTAGGTCTTTTTCAAAAGCACAGATCTACCCAAGAAGATTAATCTTCACCAGCAGGTAGGGACTAGTATTTAGTTATGCAGGAAGGGAGGGTAAAGCAGCTGAAAATTATGCTCTGTCCGTGCTCTATGCAATTATAACTCCGGAAAAATCATTTTTCTTCATTCTGCCTTTCAAAAACAAAGTGTGAATCAGGGCATGTTGCATGCAAGAAAATATAGTATTCTTTCATTTGTGCCAGTTATTCAAAATACATCATTAGAAGATATGTATCTATATCTAGATCTATATATTATATAGATATATTATATAGATCTAGATATAGATACATATATAATCAATTCTAAGACTTGCTGTATGTGTTCATATTCCTATTATGATGGGCTTTTAATTTTTCCAGATTTTTTTTTACAAATACCCAAATACATGAATACAGTGGATGTACACAATAAAAATACTACGTGTTGCTCATGATTTGTAGTAAATCTTGATAGAAGCCAAAAATATGTGATTTTGAAAAAAAACAGTAGTACTGGGTTGTTTGAATATAAGTGTTTGGTGTCCAAATTCGCTTTTAAAATTAAGTTTATTCTGATCTGTGGTTTGGGCCTAAACATTTCTCATTTATAATGAAAGAAATGTCATTATAACACAGTTCTCTCAGAAACACCATGTTTCAGTGTGTTATGAACTAGAAACTAGTAATACTAATTAATGAAATCAGACACTGATGCAGTTAATGATTAATGAACTTCAAAGTTTTTAGGTTTGGTTCAGATAAAGCAGACAGGAGTTTCATCTCATCTGAACAGAAATTTTTCATTTACAAAATTTGGTTTGTAAAGTTTTCACATATTTCTCACTTTCGAAAGTACTTCAAGCATAATCCTAAATTGTGTATGATCCTAGCCAGAAACACACATGTAAAACCGAGACAAGAGTACCGACTGTTCACTGTATTGAAGAAAGAATGCTGTATGTGAATGTGGAGTTTGGTCTTTGTTTTATCACAGTATTTTGCAAATAGATTATTCTAATTAAAAGGTAGAGAGTATCTACCAAAGTAGAAGTGGATGCTCCTTCCACTGAAAAACAGAAGAAACAAATACTGAAATATAGAAGTCAGACTGAGTTACATATCCACCTAAAAGGAATTATCAGGTTTTTTGCACTAGAGTACAGCTTTAATTTCCCTTTGGCCCCTGGGAGCTTTAATTTAATTTCCCTTTGGCTCCTGGCTAATACTTATGACATTGCAAAAAGTGACATTGTTTTTGCTGAGTACTGAAAATAAACAAAAACCAAAAACACAAAAACCCTAAATGCATTTAACACATTAGCTACCAAAGAAAGAAATAGTATTCTATAAATTAAGGTCATACTGGAATGATGTTATAACCATTGGTCCAATAAAAGGTATCACTTCCAGAAAATCCTTGCCTCCACTATAAATTACAGATATACAGGTTCTCCAGAACTCATATAGCACTAGCATTATGCTTTTTTCTCAGATAATGAATGTGTTTTTAATGCAGGTTATTCAAATATATTTATTTAGTGACCTATTCTGGAAGTTACACAGCAATTTCAAACCCCATTCAAATATCAGATGCCAAGGACATTCTGTCTTGCAGGAAGTAATGAGAACATGACAGGAATAGGTTAAACTTGCATGAAAGCTAAACATTACAATGATTCAACTATAAAGTTCCAAGTATAAAACATCCAGCATTTCCGAGATGTCAGTTCATGTCCTAGCATAATTCCCTGGGGAAAGTTTCTTTCGTGAGTTCCCTATGGCATTTTGCAAGCAGGTAAGACTGGGTTGTATTGCAGCTGCAGGAACACTTATTTAGCCTCCAAAAAAATGGGACTCAGAGTTACAAAATCCATCCAATTGAAGCATATTTTATTTTGTTAGGTGCTGCAGTGAAAATCACTTGCAAAGTAAGATACTAAAATAAACCAAAAGTTATAGGACTGGATGTAAATTGTGAGATAACATAACAAGGTAAACTTTCATCAGTCAATAATTGTAATGAGATAGAGAGTGAAATATAATTAAGAGTATTGCAAAGTAAATTAGAGACCAGCAGACAACGACACTGGATCCATTCACGACTTTTTAAGCCCAGTTCTTAGGATATCACAAATGGAAACATGGTCTTTGAAATGGGGGATATTTACCATGAAAAGTGACTGATAATGAATGACCATAGATAAATTTAATAGATGTCAGTTTCAAGGGTAATAAACACTGTGAAGAAGAAAGAAAAATGTATGGGGGGGGAAACTTTTGGAAAAATAATATCATATGATTGATTTTTTAAAAATGATTTAGTCACTTTAACATGGGGGTTCATAGAATACTTCACCTGGTAGTTTAATCATATGCAATATCTAAGCATTATAAAAAGGATCCTGGTAAATGGGTAGAAGTTACACTTAGATCAACCTACTAAGGGTTAGGTCAATCTGTATATGTTTGGCGAGGTTAGACTGAGCAAAAAAAAATGGCCACCACAATCTAATTTAGCTCACTGAAGAGGTGAATTAAGTTAGATCAGTCATGAGTTAGCCCAATTTACTGAACATCTGTTCTTGTTTGGAGTGCAGTCCCAGGGCTGGGAAAACCCAGCCATTTACTCCAGCTTGGATGGACAACACACACTCCTCCCCTCAGAACCACAAGACCCCACCACCTACCAGCACCACCCCCCGCACCAATCCCACCACCCCTACTCATACCTACTAGATCCCTCCAATCCGACCACTCCTTCTCCCACCCCAATTTACTTAGATCATTTTACCTGTATGGCTCCCAGAACTGACAAACATCTGCATAAGTAGGACCCAAGCTATGATCATGCAGCTTAAAGTAAGCCAGACGATTGTAGAGTGGGTCCTGGGAATATTTGCACATATCCAAAGACTTTTGATGGGGGCTAAGATGAGGCCTGAATATCTGGAAGTTCACTGTAAGTATAGAGATCACAAAGACTGCATTATTATATGATTCAGCACCCTTTTTGGAGAGTGGAATCCAACAAAAATAGTAACATATATCAGGGATGCAGGACTGGTTATTGATGTTTTATCAAAAACAAACAAAAACAAAAAGATCCAACAATCAGCCACAAAATCTTGAGACTAAAATGATAAAAAAAATCTTAAAATGGGAGTTACCCTTATTGAAGAAAGCAGCATTTGAGTGTAACATTTCTTGACTTCATTAGCACCGTAACAGGATGCAATATTGGCTACACATCATGAACCCCGTTTCCTAATCTCCTTTGTTCACATATTTATATGTCATGAAGTAGTTTTCCTGACATCAGAGAAATTTCACACGTGGCTCAGTGGAGTGAGTTTGCCAGAAAATTACATCTGTTAAATGCTGCCTGTTCTTTCTATTTTTTTTACAAGTTACATGTGATCTCATGGCTAAAGTTTATTTTCTAGAATTCTAGCTCCTCTCTCATCAGCACTAAAAAATACTGAAGGTATTTGATAAGTCAAAACTTATCTTTTTTTTATTTTCTAGTTTTTCATGAGCCAAGTTAAAAGAACCACTATTAAAAATAAACGCTATTGTAATTGTTTGCCAGTCCCCTGGCTGCTTGGGTATACCTAAAGCTAATCCCACATATAGACAGAGGTCATTACCATAGTCACAGCATATAGACCTGATGACATGACAAAACCAGGAAAAAAGAAAAAACACACTTTAAAATATTAGTCCTAAGGCTTCTATTTTCTATGGTAAGGAAAGCGTATCAATCATTTGGATTTCTTAAGCTCCAGATGTAAATAGATCTGCATACAGAGAGGAATATCTCTGGTTTACACTACTTTAACTAAAATCTAATTAACAAGATATTATGGACTGATTTTGAGGGGGAAAAATCATTAGAAGTTGCATGATAAGAGATTGTGAAATCCTTATAATCTCAAAACAGAATTACCATGGGGGGAAAGAACAGGAGTTAAAGAAAAAAAAGCCTTGCCATAACTGGTTCAGGATCAGAAAATTCCTTCTGTGAATAACTATTCTGTAGGTTTACTATGTGTTTTGTTGCCTAAAGGGAAGTATTATCCTGTCAGCCTTGGGAATGAGGCCAATTTTCAAATGCCAACAATATACCACCCCCACTGCTCTCTCCTAAAGCCAACATAGGTCATAGGCAGACTGAAAAATGATGAGACATTATAGGAATATTCAAGTTTGTAAACAAGTTCATCAATTTTGAGTGAAATCATAAATCTAATTACTGACATGAAGAGTAAACGTGGTTTATGAACTTGGGTAAAAGACTTTGGTGAAAATATTGAAAAAAAATTAAACGAAAGTCTGAGAGAGACTGCAAAAAACATAAAACATGGATAAATTTTACAGATACCGATAATTACTAAAGACACTACAGTATTTGTATGAAAGGCTATAGGGCATGTGATTTCTAAAACACTCTACTTTTCAAATGGATTTTAGATCCATATAAGCTTGCAGGTTTATTTTAGTCATACTCTTCAACTACTCTTCCTGTAATATGCTTAAACATTGACTGATGTATTGAACATTGAATACTTGTTGAAACAGGGATGTAAACCAGGTGTTGCCTCTTTCAGGACCAGCTCTAAGCTACGAAGTGATATAGTCATTCTCTCTGTTTCTCTCTCCCTCTCATTCCAACTGGGATAACTTCAATAGAAAACACTGAGAACATCCCCCCCCCCCACCAACACACCTAGAATTCCCTATAACCTGAGCCTTGGGACACTAGTCTGAGAATGGGGGACCCCTTCTGCCTGCTCTGGACCTAGGTCTCTCACATGTCAGCAATTAACTACAGAACTTACAAGCACCACCTCAGTTTTGTGAATGGCATCAAACTCCTCTTGTGAATCTCACCCTCCATTTCCAAATTTTTGTGATGTTATTAAAAAAGTCGCAAGCCAAAGTACAATTCTTTGTTCCAAGTCAAACTTATTTGTTATTCTTCTTCAATTTGTTCAAAATTCTAAAGATTTTTGCTTTCATATTGATCTAAAATAATATTTGAAAATATTTGCATTTAACTGAAAAAAATATGTTCATACAGACCTACTTGAGTCTCCCTTCTAGTTCTAAGGCCCCTTTTGAATACTTTTAGCCTGGCCTTTAATATATTTGTTTCAAGTTTCGCATTCTTTTACAAATTTGGTTTAATATTTGTGAAGTGGGAAAGAAAATAAAGTGCCAGATTCAGTTTCATTCTTTATTTTTTTTTGGAGGTAATGATATACCACAAAAACTGTTCTACAACAAATAGATTGTATTGGAGAACTATGCCTTTACCATTTTCTTGTAAACTTCATATAGTCATGTTTAAAATATATCAGTCAGATTTTTTGAACCTGGAAGCCTAGGGACATAAGTTATACATAAACTGGATTAAGTGATCAGAAACCAGTTTAAACCTGTAACAGAACAGAAGTTCAGTGAACATAAACAACTTTCAAAATGGCCAAAGCAAGTTTATGATAAACCTCGTTGGATATAGTATCCAACCTAATCTTACCTAATTTAGGTCAAGCCAATTTATGGAACTTCTGTCCCAGATCCCCTCCCGATTCAAGTTAACTCACAGCCCCCCAGCACCCCCTGTGCTGCACTGTCTGCTCCAGCAGAGTAGTGTCTGCCCCACCCTTCTGCTGCCTAGCCAGAGCAAAATCACTGCTCTGGCTGGCACAGATGGGGGTGGGGGAAAAAACCCTAGCACTAGATCCCAGCCAGGGTCTGCCTGGATGGGAGGAGGGGAGGAGAGAAGCCCTCAGGGGCTTGTTGTCCCCACCCCCACACTTGAGTGGAGATGGTGGGAAAGCCTCTGAGGGCTTACTACCAACCCTCCCCCCCCCCCGGATAGATCTCAGCTTGGGTAAGTGAGGGCCAGGGTGGGAGTTTAACGCACCCCCCCCATGCTCAAGCCAGCTGAGCCTTAACACACCTGCACCTCTGTTCAAGTGCAAAGGGGAGCAAAAGCCTCTGAGGGTTTCCCTTGAAGCTTTCCTCCCTTTCCTTCAGCAGTGGCTGGCAGCCTGGGAGATGTACTCTTTCACCCCCCAGGTACTGGTATGGGTCACTGCAGGAATCTGGCTGCTCTTCCAGTTTTAAAAGTGAACGTCTGTTCAATCGGTTATGGATTCAATCTGTGCAGTTTAGACTAACCTTCAGGAAAGCTGACTTTGACAAGCTCAGAAGGTTTGCCAGTGAGGCCCTATGGGACCAGGATCCTAGGGAGAGGGGAGTTCAGGATGAGTGGTTGCTCCTCAAGGGAGCGATCCTCAATGAACAAGCTAAGTCTATTCCATCTCAGAGGAAAGGCAACAAGAGGGCAGAGCAGCCCCCCGGCTCTCCAGGGACCTAGCAGACCTCCTGAGGCTAAAAACAAAGGCCTTCAAGGAATGGAGGATGGGATTCACCTCCAAGGATGTTTATTCTGCACTGGTCCGGTCCTGCAGGGAGCAAACCATGAAAGTCAAGGCTGCAACTGAACTCCAAGTACCTTTGAGCATCAAGGACAATAAAAAGTCCTTTTTCAGATATGTGGGGAGTTGGAGGAAAAGCAAGGGCAACATTGGACCCCTGCTGAACGAGATGGGACATCTGACAACTGACACCCAGGAAAAAGCCAACCTTTTAAATGGGTACTTTGCGTTGGTCTTTCATCAGTCCCATGGGACACTCATGCCCGCCACGGGACAGGGAGGTTCGGGTGAGGAAGATCCCCTGCCCTCCATTAATGCTGACCTCGTAAAGGAACACCTTGAGAAGCTGGATACCTTCAAGTCAGCTGGTCCTGACAATCTACACCCCAGGGTACTCAAGGAGCTGGCGAGCGTCATAGCCCAGCCTCTGGCACAGATCTCTGAAAACTCCTGGTGTCCTGGTGTAGTGCGCGAATACTGGAAGAAGGCCAATGTAGTGCCTATCTTCAAGAAAGGGAGGAAAGTGGATCTGGCTAACTATAGGCCCATCAGCCTGACTTCTATCCTGGGGAAGATCTTAGAAAAGTTTAAAGAGGCCATCCTTAATGGACTGGCCGACGCCAACATCCTGAGGGATAGCCAGCATGGGTAAAATGAAAATGAATACAACGGAAGTCCCACATATTCCCATCTATCCCATTTGTTTTTATCCTGATTAGACTATATGTAACCCATATACAACTAGATATACATTATAACTACAGACTGCATTACCCCAAAATGATTACAAAGGATGTCATACTTCTCAAACAATAATCTCTTTTAACCTAAGTTTTATTTATGGAAGTGATATACATTTACTATTGACAGCAATTAAACTTTTGCCTGGGAATTATGGTTAATGGAGATGTTTATAGCCATAGTAAACAAATCCATTGCAGGCAATGGTTGCAGTAGCCCTCTTTTCACCTATCAAAATTTTCACTTATAGTTTAAAAGTTGACTGTATGTGTATGTAAATCTTAAACAGTCCTCTGGATGAACCCAGACAGTGGCTGCAGTACAATCTTTATACCCAAACATATAAAACTATGTTTCTAGGCCAGTGAAGAAAGCCTGTGAAGTATTAAATATTCAACACTGAAACTGCCCTTTTCTGGACTGAAAAGCTATGTAGTACAGTCACAACAAGAAATAATAGCATCTTCTTGAATAATTCCTCTTCATCCTAAGAAGTTACAGTAAATCCCTCTTGGGAGCTAAAGAAATGACTTTTTTTCTAATTAAAAAGCAGTTTAAAAGACCTCAGAGCTCTGAAGAGAACAGATAATTGCAAAATTGCAGAAAATCAACCCTTGCCACTACAGAGAAAAGCATGAGCTTTAGGGTGCTTTAATACAATGTGAATTTAATATTTGAACAAACTCACAATCTCTACCAAAGCCACACCAACACCATTTTGGGGAAGGGGGGGGGTATATAAAATTAATTGTATCAGTCATTGTGAACATTTTCATTAGCTAGACATTGGTGATTTTAATATAACATTAATTTTAATATAACATCTCCTACCTCAGAAACTTGTCACATTTTTGTTAGCCTTATGCTAAGCATTTTTAATTAAAGCATACCCAAACACTTCAGATGGTGTTTATGGTTCAGCACAACATGTATAATAGTCTGAGACATTTTGGTGTATATTTACCTAAGCATTCTTGAAGCTTTCAAGAAAGGAAAAAGACTCCCTCCATAAAACTTTAAACATATGAGCAGTTGTGATTCACACTACTAGTTCCACTGAAGACAATTAATTGAATATTAAAAGCAATGTGATCATATGCATGTCAAATTTCTCTCTTGGGTAGAGGTTCTCAGGAAGTAATTTGACTACAGTTTTGACTCTACATATTTTTCAAATTAAGCAACTGAAGTCTAAAGTGGTCATCATTTTTGAGTATTTTACATTTACTACTGAAAGCAGCATAAGGTTAAGATGAAATTCCATATTTGGTTATGATTTTTCAGCTTCTGTTAAAGGGATGTGATCAACTTCCCATCTAGTCACTTCAAAAGAAAAAGTTCAAAGTAAAGCTGGTTCACAGTTGTATTAGAACTTTTTGCCTTATAACTAGTTTTGACTTATAACAAGTTAAATCACTTTTTCTTTCTATAGAAATTAAATGTGTTCAGGTAATGCAAAAAAAATCCGGCATAAGCAATTCAAAGCAAATGCACTAAAATCAAGAGGCTGCTTTCCATTAACTTCTAAGAAAACCAAGACTTCATTTCAATTATGCTCAGTGTTTCAGTGATCTAAGTAGCACATATTAACCAAGGTGTTTCTCTAACTAATTCTGAGTTTTAATTTCTTAAGAATTAGTATAGGACACTACTCTATTGCCAAAAATCAAATTTTATCCAGAGCAAAGATCCATTCACCCACGATCTGTGGAAAGCTGTTGTGGCATCACTCACTCTGCACCTGCTACATGGGACATTATGGTTTCTAACATAACACGTTTGTCAACACAGAATGCCCCCCAGAGGCTTGAAGGGAGTGCTCATGTTCCCTGAATGGCTAACCTGTGATACGCCTACATAGCTTCACATGGGGCTGTAGTGGTTTAAAAGACATTGGGTGCATCTACATGAGATGCTAGTGTACAGTGGTTACTGTACATTTATTTAGTATGTGAGAAGCAAGTACTAAATAAATATGCAGTAACTGGAGTTACTGTGCAGTAGCACCAGTGAATGTCTTTTAAGTGATGCTATTGAGCAGTGGCCTAATAATACTGGGCATGTCTACACATGTACATTTACTGTGCAGTAACCAAATTTATGGTGCAGCAACTGAAAATTACTGTGCAATACAGGTGGCATCTACATTGCACCCCCATACTGTGTGGTAAAAGGGAAATTTACGCCAACTCGGGCATAAATTTGATACCTGCATTGTGCACGTATCAAATCTACACCTGATTAGTTATTGCACGGCGACGCATGTGTAGACACCTTACCATGCAGCAACACTGTGTTTCTGGACTGACTTGGGACTTATTGTAGTTCCAAGATGGTCCACACACAGCATTAATACTTCAATGCCTGCACATGTATACACCAGTGTAAATCTGTTTACTGTGCAGTAAATTACTGCACAGTAAATTGAACATACAGTAAATGCACATATAGACATTTGCAGTAGTGTATTAGCATGGTCTATGCTGTGACACCCTACTACATATTATTATTTGACTACAGCAGTCAGCATCTTGTGTAGACACACCCACTGTGTGGACATCTGTATAAATGAGCATAAGCCAGTCAGAAAAAAAAAATACCTCTCCCCCACCCCAAACAAAACCCAACTAACAAAAAACAGAGTAAAAGAGAAAACTTAAAGACACAGAATGATTATAACAGCAATACATTGTCCTTCATGAAAAAATGCCAATTTGGAATCAAACTTGGCAAGCCAAGGAGATGGATTATAGGGCCATACATGTATAACACTATACAGCTATAGATTTTCTCATGTAAATATCACAAATGAATCATTATATATTTTTGTTGTAAATAGACAGGGAAACTCAGACATGACCATCCAGAGGCTGTGGCTAATCAAAGAACCAAACAAGCATTGGATGTCATTTATAAACAGTCCTAAATGATTAACAATGCCCATCAGATTTTGAAACAGAATGTCTGAATTATATACTGTAAGCTTGTGAAAATATTTAATCTTCAAGTTTTTTCTATTTCTTTTTAATAAGCTGCAGAGCTTTAAAATCAAATATGGACTAAGAGACAACAACAACAACAAACCTTACAGCTGCTTTTAAAAAGGCATGTAAACAGTTCTTTAAAAAAGGTTGATCTTTCAAATGTTTAGGATTGCTATTTTAATGTAACACGTTCTTTAACATTCATTGAACATATTCCTTATGTAAGCTTTTGAGTCCTGAATAATCCATAAAATAAAACAGCTAAGATAAACTAAATCACAATCATAGTAAAAAACCTTTAGAACTGGAACCTCAAACTTGTCTGGCTCCTATGATTAAGAACACTGCATAACAGAATGTAATGTACTGTTCATCTGAAGTAACACATGAATAAAAGTGCCAGAACAAGTTACATTTCTAATCCCAGCTTTAGTAAACATAACAGTTAAATATATTGCATTTTCCATGTTAACAAACGATATGTAAACGAAAGTATTTCCTCATCTGCCCAATTAGCATATACTTTAGTTCTTGTTACAACAGTATTAATTATTACAAAAACCAAGAACATTGGCTAGACATTTTAAATTAAATGAGAAAAAAATGGAGTATGGGACGTATTATATTAACCATTTTTCTAATCAACATGTAGTTAGACACCTGAAATAAGCTTTACATTCTTACTTTCACTATAAGTACACCATTCAAAGATGCTTCATATGCTAAGTCATGTTAGGACAAGGTATTCTGTAATACTTTAACTAGAAATAAAAACTACTTAAAAACTATGCTTAGATCTCAAGCTGATACAAATATTTTAAAACCTATGACTTAGCTTGTAAAAGACCTTACCTACCTTATTAAAGGTACATTTTGAAAGGAACAATTCACCCTTACTATTGTGTTGGGTCAGGAAGTCTCTAACTGAAATCTTAATGCTGGAGAGTTCATGCTTTTAAAGAATGTCGGAGAGAACAGAATTCAATTGAAACTGAAAGTTCTTGGTAGGAAGAACGTCTCAAAGACAGGCAGAGCTAGGAAAGGGTGATTTGAGAAGTTTGGACAGGAGGAAAAGAAGACAGGCTACATCCTACAGATCAACCATGGACCAGACTATCCTGAAGTGGAAGCTGAGGAAATTAAAATTGGTGAAGTTGAGAAGGTAAAGAACAAAGCTGGTCAAAAATCAGAATTTCCAGCCAGTAGGTAATTTAAATATTTAAACATTTCTTTTTTATCCAATATTGGGACAAAGGTGAATACAAACACACCCACGAAAATTCCAATCTAATTTTGATTTTCATATTATTTTTTAATTTTATGTCAATATTAAACTGCATCTGCCTGAGGTACTGGGGTGACCCATGCTCCCATTCTCCTCTATGCATTTCAGTCACCATCTTCAATAAAACAATTCTAGTGTTACCTACAATAGGAATCAAAGTCCAGACATCTGATAGAAATTTCTTAGAAGCGACTTTCTTTCAAGCAATCACAAATGTTATTTCATGCCTTTAAAATTTCTTACACACTTGTTTTAGAGTTCCAACCTAAAAAAAATCTATCTTAACCTATGGTTTCTTTTAGCAAAAGAAAAGGTTTTCGCCTTGTCAGTCACAAAGCATATTAATAGTCAATTCACATCATTTAAATTCCCTTTTTCTCAGAGAATAGCACATATATAGCTTAAATATCACAGAAGATTTAAAAAAAAAGGGTATCTGGAGAACGGTTCTTTGAAGAAGAGACTACTGTATCAACCTCTAAGGTAAAAGCCATCTGAACCCAGGGCTTCAACACAGTTCAAATTTTCCTCATTTCTTCTTTAATGTCTTCTGTGATTACATTTTTTCCCTAATAAAACATTGAACTTTAAATACTCTGAGACACATAAAGATTTTGCACATAGAGTTAAGGTCATACTTCCTAGCTGATGGACAAAAAGTTTAGGGAAAAATCCCAGCCAAGTTTCCTTTGGGATTCAGCCCTGCTGAAACTGTGGCTAGCTCACGGTCTTCTCTTTCAGAATACTGTTGGTATCATGTGATGGAACATCTACATGGTGACCAAATGCAAACCTTTGCCCAGGAGGCAAGGTCTGTGCAGGGAAAAAGTAGAATTCACCTTGTGCATGAAGAGGGAAGTATGTTTTTAATTCTGTGAGAATTACTGTACATTAAGATCAGACTGCTGTTATCAGTCTGAATATGCTGCTGTGTTCTAAACTGAAGGGGCACCTTATACACGTGTCAGATGTCTGCTCTGATGTGTGCTAATTAGCATGCATCAGAGCAGACTCAATTAATACAATGCATTGCAGCAGACTTATTAGCACAATTCAGCAGCTTCCCTGTCATGTGTATTCAGCATCCCCGTGCTTCAAAACAGCAGTGGGGGCACTTTAACTAAAGCTTGTTGAACAAGCTTTAAAGCGCCCCTGCCACTATTTTGAAGCATGGGACGCTTGAGTACATTTGATGCTGTTGGCATTTTAATCAGAGCAGCTCTGAGAGCCACTCTAGTTAAAATGCTCCCCCCCCACCCTGAGCACATGTAAAGAAGCCCAAGGTACTTTTGTTCCTCTCATTTTCTGTAAGCTGAAGAAAACTTGAATTCTTATGTCTTAGACGAGAGGCAAGGAGGGAAAGGAGGCAGAGCTGCTTCCAGGATACACATTTTGTGCCATCTACATTTTTTGTGGGCTTGAAGTTTTGCAGATTAGGAAGCTCAAGACAGTGGTGTTGTAACTCTCCTGTGTTCTGCATAACCCTCTCCAAAACAACACAATAAAGTTTTACAGTTACAGAAGACAGCAACTTCTACAGATTCCTTCTGCACAGATTGCAAGCACTCTACCACCTCAAAGATTGTTTTGGGGGGAGCCCCTGGCAGCATGCCTTAATTGGAAGCTAAATTGGTACATGCTAATATATTTTACAAATAAGACCTCAAGTGCTATTCTGGGTTCTTGGATACATAACATAACATTGGTGCTAAATCTAAAGGCATAATTAAGAGGTAATCCACTGCCCTGCATCAGGATAATGGATAATCATTGATTATTTAATTTTAATTGTTATTTCTTCACCTCTAATATAAGCCTATTGAAACATAATTGCAGTGGGCATCAAACCAGAAAGATACTGAGATACAAAATGCATGTCCTTCTGCTGTTTTGTTTTGTTTTTTCTTTTAGGTGGTCACAATTCTAAAGGCAATATTACACAGCACATCCTGGATCATGGAATTCTCCATTTTTAAAAAAAATTCATTTATTATAAATAACTGCAATATCACTGGCACCACAACTTTAGGCAGAAGTTATTTTCTAATGGAATTTACTTGCTAGTTTAAATTTACTGAGTCTGATTAGGAAGTCTGATTAATTTTCATGATAAGATTTTGGTTTATAGTTATTAATTTTAATCCTTCACACAAAGTGAGTGTCATGCAAGCCATAGCTGTTTTGGTGATGGCTCTTACAAAAAAAGAAAAACTAAACTAAATTAAACTAAAATAAAATAAAAAGGAATACAAGATTTGGAATACAAGATTTTTTTCCAAACATGTTCCTTTTATTGAGCTATTTCATTATTGTAGAAGGAAAGAGAAGTGAGAGTAAAGGCTATCTTTATTAGTCCAATTATTGACTTGTTACTACAGGAGCATTAACTGGCTGCATGCAAATGAGTTATTTGAAATATTGATTTGCTAGAGTTCATACTAATAAAACCCTAGATTTTTTATTTATTTGTTCTGCTCAATAAAGGATTCCATTTAGCGCTTCCTACTTAAAAAAAACACCCATTGCTTCAGTGGGAGTATTATCTGACTAAAGAGCACCCTTAAACAAGAAAGATTAGAAGGATACCATTTTCATTATAGTTATTAAATGACTTGCATTCTAAAGCCATGGTGATAATTCTAATGCAAAGAATAAAACTGAGCAAAAAGCAAACATTGAATTAAGTTGGATAGCTACTTCTAAGAACTATTTAGTTGCATGGGGGAACTATATAAATGACAATTAGCACCTGTTGTCATGCAATACCAGACCTGATAACCATCTCACACTACTACCCGTTTTCTTCAGCAATTTACACTGAATCAGATTCCTCATCTTTGTGTTGGCCTCTCAGAGCATGTCTGCTGCCTTTAAGCCACACGTAAGACTGCCACCAAAAATAAGCCCTGCTCACCAGGTCCCACTTCTTCCAATTCAAACTGAGAACTGAAATAGGGAGGATGCCTCAGGGATACCTCTGCCCCTGTGCTCTCAAATCAGGGAGAAACAGGTATCCTCAAATTCACCATGGACTAGTACTAGGAGAACATGGCTTATAATTGGTGGCAATCTGGAGAACAGTATAGAGGCAGTCTAGACAATATTCAAATCAGTAAACACAGTTATTTTATTGTAAAATACAGTCCCCATTTATTAAATGTTAAAATAGAATTAATTACTGAGAACACTACTGCTGTTCTTAAATAAGCACTATTAAACAGACCTGGAAAGAAAGAAGAAAATAAGCTGACACAATATAAGTAATTATGCTACAGTGAATATACATTTTTAATAAAGAATTTACAGTAAATATTATACTTAGTTTATCATTCCTAAAATAGATGCTTGGTTACTCTAAATCAGGTAGCTACATTTCTCTCTCTTTAAAAAAAAATCCTTGCCAAGGGAGACATAACTAGGAATTCTGCTTGATGCCTGATAACAAAGGGGAGGAAGCATGGAGGTGCCAAGTGCTGGAGAACATAAAGGCACAAAAGCTGCTGCTCTTGTTGCTACTACCTTGTCATTCTGGCATCCCCTCACATTGGCACCTGGGGCTAGGGCCCCGCTCACCCTCCCTTAGTTATGCTACCGCATGTCATTTACATTATTATAGTAAGCTTGATTCTGGGAACAACACTAAGGCCCAACCCCCCAAAGCTTGCTATACTGCTTCCTAACTACAACATGTGGGGTTTGAAACAAATGGGCCTTCAGCCACCATATAGTCACAACATGAATTACTTACCGGTTGCAGCGGAATCAGGGCTTGCACTAGGGCTGAACTGAACCACCTCTTAAATTACACTAAAGATGCATGGCAGGGTGGGTAGGGTAATTATTTTTTAAATTAATCTTAAGCACACATTTACTTATAAGCATGATCCTTAACCTACTGTTTCTTCTCTTCAAACTACTTCAAAAGGCACCTAACAGAACACTTAGTTAAACAACCTTCTTGCAAAACTTAGTTGTAGTGACTTGGGCATAAGGGTACCAAAATTCATACATATAGCAAAAAGGCACATACAAGAAAAAGTGAAAGCATGTTATAATTCTACCCACTATATTCGTTTTTAAGAAAGTTATATTAGTAAATGACTGCCACTAACTTAAGGAAAATTGTCTGGAGTTACATCAAAGAGATTTTGATCCAGAAAATGTTGTGCATGCTTCTGAAGAGATAGCATGTGCCCAGTGAAGAGAGAAGCCATGCTGAGCAAGGACATACCAAGCACTCGGTCAAATGAAATCAAACTAGTCAAAATTACGAGATAAAAGGTTGAGTTTTTCTCTGAAGCCAGAGAAAATGGTTCTTTTAAAGGACATGAAACCATTTCAACTTCTAACCCTTCTAACTTCTTTTTTGTTTTATGGTAGGCTGGTCATTCTTACTCATTTCATTTTTTCTAGTATTGCTTAGTTTTTGGCTTGATTTGATTCAAAACTAAAACTAACTTCTAAATGTTGAAGCACTGTACAATAAAAATGTATGTCTAATTAGGATGCAACGCAAGCTGAGACTTCTATCTAGGAAACAGCAGTTTGTATATGACTGAAGGAGCCATGGCTCTCTGGTGCTGACATTGAAAAGGATAGATTGTTGCTACACAGTCACAATGCATAAACAAGAAGTTTTTAGTGCAGGTTTATTGTAGTTAAGTCCCGGGACTGAATACATCTCTGTATCTGTCATTTACAGATCACAACTGGATCTCAACTAACATGAAAATCAGTGTATAC
This sequence comes from Crocodylus siamensis, assembly GCF_052110815.1. Lineage (NCBI taxonomy): Eukaryota > Metazoa > Chordata > Crocodylia > Crocodylidae > Crocodylus > Crocodylus siamensis. Next base: position 144,843,874 of record NC_143395.1, on the reverse strand, counting down.
AAAGCTGCTGATGTTTACTTTTAACTAATATATATATTTGTAGAAATATGGTAATATGGTACTATTAGATTCTTCCTTTCTTTTTCTCTTTCATGCAAAGCTAAAAGAGGACAAATCACAACCAAGAGAAATCATTCTTGCAAGTAAATCTACAGTTTGGGGAAAATCTGAAGTAAAATAGTAGGTTAGATATTGCGTATGTAAAAAAAATATAATTGATTTGTTTTCCCATGAGATGAATCAGCACGCAGTCTTGCTTATGCTTGTGAATCTGTTTACTTCCATGATACTGGCAATAGCATATAGTGATACACTTCACATTAAACTTTAGTTTCTTTATCATTTTGGTAGTAAAGCTCTTTCCAGAAATGTGTTAGCTGTAAAACTTCTCATCATCATGTTTCCCCTTTTAAAAAATATATCAAGCTTAAAATGTGCCTAATTCAATGTAAAATAATAGTTCTATTAGTTCCCCTGCAGTGTAAAATATAAAGAAATATAAATATATTAAATGGGTAGAAACGTGAGAGTGTAATTAGTTTAAAAAAGAATAAGGGGAAGGGACTGTATAGAAAAAATATTTAATCACAATTCACTGAAGTCTATCCCTACCATGCAGTTGACCTAATAAAAAAATCATCCACAGAGATCCTTGCTTCTGTCAAAATGAGACATACATACATACATACCTAATTATATGCCTCACATAATAGAACTATTTACATAAAATTAGGCACATTTAAGGTTCATATACTTTTAAATAGGGGAAATATACTGTTGAGCAGTTTTTACAGTAGAATTTTATATTCTGGAAAGTAATTTACTACAAAAACGCTAATAGAAACTAAAGTTTAATTATAGCATACAAACACACACACATGCATACTTTTTCATATTTTTATATTATGGCTGTGAAAAATGGGCCCTATTCAATTCAGATTCAGATTTGGCCTGTATCAAGGACAATGATTCAATCCATTGATTCAGATCACTGTCCCCAATCCAATTCAGCCAAATCCAGATCTGGCTATTCAATGCTTATTCGGTGAATCCATGATTCAGACACACACAGGTTTAAAAGTTTTTTTCTACATACCTTGAGGAAGCAGCGCAGCTCATGATTGCTGTGGTGCTGGGGCACATGAAGAGTCCCATAGCAGCATGGGGGGCTCTCCAGTGTGCTCAGCAGTGAACGCAGAAGTGGACTAGAAATACTTCTGGGTTTGCTGAGGATCACACAGTCCCCCGCACCCCTTGTGCCCTCCCGGCTCAGCAATCAGCCACAGGGGAACTCCCAGTGCCCCCAGACCCAAGAGGCACCAGTCACCAAGCTGAGGAGGGTGAAGGGGGGGCCCCCCAGCACACTCCACAGTAGACCCTGAAGTTCTTCTGGTCTACTTCCAGGTCTGCTGCCAAGAGCATTGGGGAGCCCCCAGATTTCTGTGGGATACTGCATCTGCCCCAGCACTGCAGTGATCATAAGCCCCTGCTACCTAGAGGTATGTAGAAAAAACATTTAAAGCTGTATCTATGTCTGAATCACTGAATCTATCCAAATCTCTCCAAATTGATTTGGAGGGTTCTAAATTGATTCGGAGAGATTAAAGGGTCTCCTCATTTGATTTGGAGATTTGGCCACTGAATCGGGTCTAATCTCCACCAAATTGAATCAGGGACCAAAGCTTTGTACAGCCCTAATATACAGATTTATCTCTATATCTATACACGCACACATGAAAAGGACTTAATAGTATGTGATCTTTATCAGCAAAACACAATAAATTACAAATTAAAGCACATTTAATACTTTCCAATGCATCAGTCAAAAAAACCACCATGGGCACATCCCCATGAGTGAACACATTCAGTTTGTGGTGCCTCAAATCAATCTGAGGTACCACAAATCATATGTGACGCACATGCAAGTATTTGCCATGCTGCTAACTTGCAGTGCAGTGTTTTGGGGTTTTTTGACACTGGGAGATACCAAATACATGCCATTGCAATTATTCCTATGGCAAACCTGTGTCCTTGCACATGAGTTCTCGTCAGGACATGCCCCATTAGTCCCAGAGTTTTAATGATGTTGGTAACATCAGCAGCGCTGTCAAATGTTAAAACAGGTCAGTGAACCAACAGAATCAACATTATGGGGCAGGTTTCAGAGAAACTTTTGAAACACTGGAGAAGAAAAATAGAATGGGGTAATTATTCACAAGCTCTGAGAGGATGAAAACAAGAAGAGAAAAAGAGAGAGAGAAAAAACTGAGCTCGCTCTATAGCATGTCTTAGTCCTGAAGGAACAGGCTTTATCACATGTAGGGGGACACAATACTTTAATACTATTAGACCTGTAGGGGGCATGCATCACCCACAAATTACTTTGTTGCCTAATGAGGCGTAAGGAAATCCTTGTAGGAAAGAACAATGTAGTTTCATTGCATAGAAAAACCTGTAGAAACCATAAGTTCTGACTGGCAGGAGGAGAAGTAGGTAAGGGTGCACGTGTACGTGTGTGTGTGTGTGTGTGTGTGTGTGTGTGTGAGAGAGAGAGACAGATAGACAGACAAAGTCTGGAGCTTTGCCTTTAAAAAGTCTCAGTGTTTCATAATGCATAGGCATTTGTTGAACCAGTGTATATCGCATAAGATCAGCATATAACATTTGACATACATTACATTATATGTTATCTCTCTGACTGCTGAGCTAAATTCCGATTTACTTGAACCCACAGTTTTCATAACTAAGAGAACATCACTGACTCTATGTGCATGTGCATGTGTGTATATAGCTATATATATTGACTTACTTATTAGTGCACTGGAATGTTGGGATTTGATGGAGAAGGAAAATAGGATTCAAAACCTTTACAAAAATATTAGGTATCTCCATTTCTGCTCACTGGTGAAAAGAAAACAACCCTCCATAATGCTAAAGGACTCATATTTTCCCCTGCATGTTTAAAAAAGTATATAGACACACATACACAATGAGTTGAGATACTCTCTCAATCTTGGCCCAGATTCTACTCCCTTTACTTGTACTGAACAGTATTTTATTCTGTGATTAGATTAAAACAATGTGCCTATTCACAAAGAAAGGTAGTACAGAACATGACCAAACAAGTAAAATCTGGTCCAAAGTAAATTATATCATCCTCATGTCAATATTTTACAGCCACTATACAGACTCTCTAATACAAGTGCAGCAACTATTGTTATTCTTTTTCAAGAATAAATTTACTAACAAAAAACATTGCTTGATTGTAAAGAGGATTCAGCTATTAATTAACAAATGTTGAAAAAAGGTAAAGAAAAAAATAAAAGAGATACCAAAGATTAATGTTCTTAAGAGAATAAGAAATGCCATAATGGGGCAGACCACAGATCTATTTAGTCCAGTATCCAGGACATCACAGTGACAAAGAGTGGATACCAAGGAAAGGCGTATAAAGGCAGGCCTTATCCAGAATGATCTGTTTCCTGCTCCTCTTTCCCTTCCAGTTTGAATAATCCATATGTCCTAATGCTCAAAAGATGGTTTCAGTATTGCGGAAGCAAAATTTGCTGATGTCATATTTAATTTATGGGGTCCATGTCCCAGAGAGATCATGCAGTGAAGAGCGACAGAACCATCTTTATTACGCAACAACTAAATACCCTTACTGCTAAGCAGAACAGCAAACAGCAATACAAGTTAATACGGTTCATGCTAATGAAGTACAGAATGGATAGTCAGGCACCTGATACACAACAGCCCTCCTCCCCATGTAATGTAGTTCTGTAAATATTTGGGTTGGACAGTGACCCCAGGGTAACAGACTTTTCACTGGCAACCTCAGCAGGCTTCTTTGTCCTAGAACAGCTTCAGCAAGTGAAAGAGCTGAAAGGTCTAAAATAGCAACAGATGGACTTTTCACAACTGCTTCCACTAGCAATGCAACAACTTCTGGTGCTGCAGAGGTCACATTGTCAGTGACTCAATCTCACATCTGGTCAACATGCCTGTGAAGTGTCTTTCCATCTGGAGTCTGGGTCTTATAAGATACTCCAAGAATAGATGCAGGCATCCACTACAGCTCATTTGCATAATTTCAGAAGTACACAGGTTCATATCTATGATTCAAAAGTTCTTAGAGTGAAATATCATTTTTCTTGGAGAACTGGATTTCTTGCCTTGTCTGGTATTCAGCTACCATATCTGGGTAGAGCTGATCCAAATAAGTTTTTAGTTGACAGTTCATTAGTGGCTCTGCAAGACTGCAAACTGTATCAGTGTGTGGAATTAGGGCTGTTGTAGAAAGAAATTATCTAGTAATTGGTTGCAATCACCATCAACAATGCTTCAAAAACAACTTTAGTAGTTTGGACCATCCACTCAGGTTGGCCAGTCGATAATGGGTAGAATGGTGTGGCTGTGGTGTGATGGATAAGATTTCTCTCCATAAGCTCCTTAAATTCTTCAGAAGTGAACTGCACAACACTATCAGACACAATGGTGTCTGGAAGACCAACAGTTAGCTGCCATAAAACTCAGATTACAATCCATGAAGTCACTGATGCAATGGAAACAATTTCCAACCACTTTGAGAAAGAATTGATGACAATACAGAATTTCTGGGCTTGGAAAAATCTATGTGCAGACAAAACAGCAAGTGATGATATCCTAGTCACTTCTGACAGAAGGACTGGAGCCTTTGCTGGTGCATGGCATATAGCTTGGCATGGTTTATAACTCTTTATTGTTTGATCAATGTCAGCATCTATCTTTGGCCACCAGATATAACTTCTGGCAAATGATTTCACATGGACAATCTCCTGTATGGAAAGCATCAAGAACCCATGCTTGACCTGCATTGGAAATGACCACTCAGTTACCCCACAGGATGCATCCTTTAAGGGCAGAAAGTTAATATCGACATGTAACAAATGGCTTAAATTCATCTATGAACTTTGCTGAAGGCCACCCCATCCATACCCAGTTGACTACTGAGGCTAACAATGGATCCTAAGCAGCTTTATGAGCAATGTCACCTTCCTGGAGAGGAGGATTGGAAAAGGATTCTAGTGTCAGAACTTCAGAGGGTGGAAGAACAGTGAATTCAGGACAGGTTAACAGCAAACAATGCAGCGCATGTATTATTGACTTCTGAGGGCAGTGCTGAAATTCAGAGTCATATGCATTTCAAAGTAAGGAACAATGAAGCATACATGGTGAAAATATTTGGGGTGTTGGCCTCTTCTTAAATAACCCTAGCAATGTTTATGATCTGCCAAAACTGTGAATTTGCAGCCATATCTATACTCATGGAATTTCTTAACTCCAGCAATGGCTGCAAGACCATTCCTAACAATCTGAGCATAATTCCTCTAAGTCTTATTCAGAGTTCATGAATAGTAGGCTTCATGTCCATTGTTCTGAAAGTGACTGAAGGCATTGCCTACTCCATACGCTGAAGCATTGCAAGTAAGCAGAAGTGCCTTTTGGACTAGCACATTGTCAGATGACAACAACTGCTTCACATTGTTAAAAGCATTGTTATGTAGTTCAGTCCATTTTCAGATGGCATCTTTATCCCATAGACATTGAAAGGCTCAGCAACCATAGCCTTATCTTTTAGGAAAGAATTGCTGAAATTAAGCAGAACCAGAAAGGCTTTCAGTTCCTTCTTATTCTTAGGTGCTGGGGAGTTATGAATAGCTTCTACTTTTGCATTTGTTCGATGAATTCCAGTGGCATCAACTTGGAACCCCAGGAATTCCACACCGGTCACTATAAAAGCACATTTATCTTTTTTGAATTCCAGGCCAGCACTGGAAACGAGGTGTTATGCTTCTCAGTCAAGCAACTACTTCTGTCATGGACAATGAGGACATCATCAAAATATGGCGTTACTTCCTTAAGACTTGCAAGTAAGTCATCCATAACCTTTTTGAAAACACCAAGTGTGATGCTTACTTCAAACAGTAGGTGCTTGGCTCAGAAGGCCTCCTTGTGGGTGACAATTTTCTGTGTATCAGCTGTTTAATCAACCATAGAGAGTTGTTGATATGCTTGGGCCAAGTCTAATTTAGCAAAAACCTTTTCACCAGCAAGAATGGCAAGGAGCTGATTTACTGCTGGAATCTGGTATGAGTGTTTATGAAGTGCTGTATTAATGGTACCCTTGTAGTCAACATACAAATGAATATCACTGTTTGGCTTTATGATTGGTACAATGGAAGTGCCCCAGGTTGGATTTAAATTTGCTTCTAAGACACCTTGCTCCACAAGCTGATCAATTTCTGCATCCATTGTTGACAAAGGGTGAAGGCAACATGATGAAGTTTCATTTGAACTGGAGTCACAGTTGGATCCATTGTAAATGACACATCGGTCCTTATAGCAGCCTCCGTGCTCATGTACAGGCACTCATGGAGCAGAGTTCTTTCACTTTCCCCAAACTATAGTGGGCAGAAGTAGAGGTAACATTTTAGTGGGTGTAATATTTTAGTAAGGATTTGAATCCTATTTCCCTTCTCCATGAAATACTAACATGCCAGTGCACTGATTGCAGGACTATTAGCTGAAAGTTCCTGCTAAAATACTCATAGACATTATTTCATAGACATTAGGGCTGGAAGGGACCTCGGGAGATCATCGAGTCCAGCCCCCAGCTACTCAGTAGCGATAAAGTTAACTCTTATTTTAATTAGCATAATTAGTTTAGAGAGCACTTAAAACCCAGTGAGATGTATACTGTAACACTGCAAATCCCTCAGAAACACTGGCTTAGGAGGTCTGATGCATCAAAAGTTAGCATAGGGTAAACAACTTGCCCAAGTTTGGAAAACATGATTTTTTTCTCTCCCCTTACAGCCATGAGGATTTCAAATGTATTTTTTCATTTCTTTATAAAGGTTTTTGTTGTAAGGTAGGTAATAATGTCATTACAGAAGAAATATAGATAGCTGATAGGGTTGTGCGAAGCTTTGGTCCCTGATCTGATTCAGCAGAGATTTGGCCCGATTTAGATTCGGAGATTCAGCCACTGAATTGAATCAGAGGACCATTTATTCTCTCTGAATCTAATTGATTCAGTGATTTGAACATAGATACAGATTTAAATATTTTTTCTACATACCTCTAAGTATCAGGGGCTCTGAACATTGCAATGCTGGGGCAGATGCAGCATCCCACAGAATCATGGGGGGCACACCAGCACGCTCAGAAGCAGACCCAGAAGTGGACCAGAAGCACTTCTGGGTCCACTGGAGAGTATGCTGTGGGGCCACCCTGTGCCCCCCCAGCTCAGTGACTGGTGCCTCCTGGGGGTCCCTCTATGGCTAATCGTTGGGCTGGAGGGGCACGGAGGGACACCCCAGTGCACTCCCCAGCAGACCCGGAAGTACTTCTGGTTCACTTCCGGGTTCTCTGCTGAGCATGTGGAGCGCCCCCACCACCACCACACTCCTGTAGCCCGCTCCATCCCCCTCAGAACTGCAGCAATCATGACCCATGCTGCTACCTCGAGGTATGTAGAAAAAAACCTTTTAAAGCTGTGCCTGTATCCGAATTGCTGAATCAGCATTGAATCGCCAGATTCAGAATCAGTTGAACCGATTCAGGGACAGTGATCCAACTCCAAATCGAATAGGGCCCATTTCACACACTCCTAATAGCTGATATTACAGATGAGAGGCAAAAAGTTTAGATAGTATGCCCATAGGAGCAATAGATTTAATATAAAACCTGGAGTTTTATCTTCCACAGCTGGCTCAAGCCATCGACCATAACTTTTTCTATACCCAATGTAATTAAATACCACCCAGAACAACATACCTAACTGCTTCTTCTCAAAGTAAACCTAGATAGTTAGCATGACTAATTGTTTATTATGGTTAAGTTGACTTTGGCAGGAATGACATTTTCTCCAATAAAGCCACAAGGCAGACATAGAGCAAGTGAGACACTTCCTCCCCTCTACTACTGTTTTACTTTTGGCAGTTATTCAATGCTCTGTACCTCAGTGCCCCATCTTTAAAATGGAAAATATTAGTCCTTACCCACAGCCTTTGTCTATTCAGGATGCAAGCTCTTCATATCAGTGTCATCTCTGGGTATCATACCTACTTCTACCCAAAGCTCTTTTAATCAATAACTCAAACCACTTTATGGAGAAGTTAAATATTATTATCTCCATTTTGTACAAGGGCAAATTGAAGAGGGTGAAGTGATTTGCTGAATGCCAACAGTGGACCAATGGCCAAATAGCATATAAATCTGCATGGAACACCTAGCATCAATGGGGTCTTAATTTCATTGTCAACTATGGCAATTAATATAATGCAAAAGAATGATAACATAAACTTTCATTTTTCCAATTAGAATACATTTCCTAACTTTACTAAGTGTGTGTAGGTTGCTGTATATGTGTTTCCAATATTTACTTTTGAGCTTGTCATGGGATTTTTCCATTGAAATATATTTTGTTATTATTATTTTTATTTCTACACCTGAAATAACAAAATCCAATATTAAAGAGACACGTCTTCATTTTCACTAGAAGTGAGAGAGAGTACCACCTCTAGGTCATGTTTGAAAGGGATGGATGAATCCAAAACAGTTTAGACCCTGCAGTTGGTTACAGACTTCAAAACCAGAATCCAGCCTCACTTTTCCCACACAGCAAAGACACATTCAAGTAATTGCAGATTTTTTTGTAGCTGAGTAAGAAAGCCATCATCACCCTCCTGACAACAAACCAGGAATGGGCTCCAAGCTCTCAATAGTGAACTAAACTTTCAGAGTTCAAACTTAGTCTGGCAGAAAACCACAGTGAGTTTCATCCTGTCAATATTTCCATCTGAATAGTTTCTCTTTTTTATTTTTTAATTTAGTGGTGCTCAATGTACAGCCCATGGACCAGATCCAACCCATAAAGTGATTGAATCTGGCCTGCAGCTTGGGAGATCAATGGCAAGCAAAACTGTGTCACTGGGGCCCAGTGTGTCACCTTCCCTGCCATATCATGCCATTGATTTCCTTTGCAGCCCTCATGGCTCGCTCCCTCTCCCCTTCGCTAAGGCAGCTGCTGCTTACTCTCTCCCTCCCCTCTCCCACTGTTTACCAGAGAAAAACTTTCTTCTTTTCTCCCTCCCCTCCCTCTGAAATTGTCAGCAACTTCCTTCCCCCCATCACAGTGGTGGATTAAGATTTACTGAGGCCATGGGCAAACAGAAAATTGGGGCCCCCCACCAGGTGAGGCAGGTACCCTTTGCACCTGCCAGCAGACTGTGACTAGGCCCGCTCAGCCTCCTAGGTGCATCCGGGGTGAGCCTGGGGAGGTGAGCACCACTCAGGTAAAGACAACCCTGCTCCCAGTCTGGCCCAGTGTCAAGCAGCTAGTGCTGTGGTCCCCCAGCATAGGATAAGCTGGGGCTAGGGCCAGGACTCGGGCTAATCTGGGGATGGGGCACAGGCTGTGCACCACCTCTGGCTGCCCACCCACCCCTCTGACAGCTGCAACAGGATAGGGCTGTCCTGGCCTGTCCTGTCCCAGTGGCATTGGTGCCAGTGGCCACTAGCAGATGCTAGGGAGTGGGGCTGCCCAGGGTGCCTCCTGGTAGCAGATAGCCCTGGGAAGCCACCACCACCAGCAGGGTGCCCCATACCTACCCCTAGGCCCTGGCCCAGCTGGAGGGGAAGAGGTACACACTGCTCACCCTGGATGCCCGCAGTCAGGATGCCCACCTGGGCCGTGCTGCCCCGATGCCCCAGGGGGCTGCTGGTTGGCAGGAATACATGCATTAATCTGCCCCAGTGTCCCCTCCATGCCCTTACTGGAGAGAAGCGATGGCCTACTATTAGGTGTGTGGGAAGCACCCCTTCCCCCCCTTATAAAAGGCCACTGGTTTAGTTCACAACATTCTTGAATATGAATTAGTATTCTATGTATGAAGAAACTGTACAAGGAAAAAGCTGAATAAGAGTGATGTATGTGTGTTTTCTATAACACTAATAAGAATACTACTACTGCTAATAATAATAAAGTAGGCTTCATCATTTTATCATGTAGAGAAATCAGCTTGCTTCACACTGCAGAAATAATTGTGCCTTTTTCACAAGCCATATGCATGATTTTGAACTGACCCTGCAGCAAGCTGATGGGCAGCCCATGACTCAGTGACTTACTCTGCTCTTTGAGTACTTCCTTGTTCCAAGAAGGCAGTATCCTGAACCAGGTCCACAGCTGTTATACTCTATATCTCTTGAAGTGCCAACATAACTGAATATTAGCTGGTGAGTTTGAAGGCAACAGATCCAAGGCAATGCCTTTTCATCATTACCTATTGGGACTTAGCAGCTTCTGTTCTATACTGCTCCCCTTAGTTTAAGTACACCATGGCCCATTTCTACATGAGATGCTACATCCCTATAGCAATGAATTATGGTGATATAGCTTGCCGCTACAGCAACATAGCATCAGCAGGCACAAACCATGACACCGATGCTACTTCGCTGTATCTCATTGCTATGTGGTGTCTAATAATAACCATGTGTTGCCATAACTATGCAGTACCAAATGTACAGTCAGAAGCATGTGCAGACATGCCCCATGTGCAGGAGTATTAGTTTCTGGTTCTCACACCACTGTATGGCAGTGCAATCTGGACCAACATTTGTTTGCTTGGAAAAAGAAATCCTTCAATTCCTGATTCTAACCCTAATCCAGCGATCACAAATTCCTTTTAAAACATTTGCCTGTATATCCTTGCTACTTGGGACCACTGTGAACCCTCAGAAATGTCTTTTGGAAGTACTAAAAGATAGCACAGTAACAGCCAGTACTGTGGTGTGCACGCCATGCTTGGTTATTTTTAGGCACTACATCACCATAGCAGCAGGCTATATTGCTATGTCGACGTAGCCACAGCATCACGAGTTTTGCCTGTAGACACTACGTTGTAGCACGTAGTGGTGATGTAGTGTCATGTGTAGACACATCCAGTAGGTACAGAAAGGGAGTAAATGTTCCTACTTGTTCTACAGTGTGTCCAGTTGAGTAGAATTGGAATTAAGCCAGTAAAGCATAGACAAGTCTCTATTTCTAATCATATCTAGTATAGCTGCCATATAATGAGGTAATTTAATGGGAATATCATTTTAAACAAGGGGCTGGTTATATTTTAATGGCTAGTCACTTTCAAGGGCAATCTCTTTACTCTTATCAGTTAAATTACATTTGGAAAACTTTTCTTCTTATACATAGCTTCAAACACATAAGATGTCCTAGGCTCTATTTTTTAAGCTACAACAGTAGATAACACTTCCTTTTCAACCAAGTGCACAAAAGGAATTTTAGGGAACACTTTAATAAGTCTTTAAATCCACAAAAGGAGACTGAGAACAAACTCTAGATTATATTAAAAGAAAGGCTAGATCTTTCAAATGCTGTAGTTTTATCAAATGCAAAACTTCATTAATTTAAAAGGCTTGTACTCTGAAACAAAATTGAGTAATTGGAGGTGCTTGTTCTCCCAAGTGGGTAAGTTTTCAGAACAAGGAAAACCTATTTGATTGCTCTGGGCAGGGAGTATGGCAGTTGACCTCTTCACTACTCTGGAATTTAAATAAGATGTACTTCAAAGAAGTGTAACAATGAGGTCTCCTGAAAAAGAAACATTTGCTCAGGTACAGAAAATATTGTTTCAGAAAACCACAATCAAAGAAATGCTCATTAAACATAATATGTCTATCTAATCAAAGACATATTTGTGATTAGATAGACCCAGTAAACTTAAATATGTGTCCCAGTAAACTTAATTACATATTTCCCAATGAATCAATGCACGCCACAGCTGTTAGCTATTTGCTTTAGGGAAGGCATTTAGGATTCTATATCCTGATGAATAAGAATGTATGTTGATTCTCAAGGTGTGTCTACACTAAGAGTAAATGATTTCAAAGACAGTGAGTACATGAAACTGTCTTTTAGCCTTTGGATGGTATAAGTATATATACATAGCAATTATAGTGTTGATTTATTGTTACCTATATTCTATTTTCAGTATGTGGTGCTCTTAAAAGTTCTCCTCTTAGGGAGTTTCCTCTTAGGCTGATAGGATAACAGCTTCACACTTCTCTAACTGATGCTTCCCCAAATGGATTGAGCTAGATGGCTACCCCAATAGTGTCCCAACCTGCAGGAGACTTTTGATAGCCCATATATTAATTTCAAACAGCACTAAGACTACTCTTGGGAAGAGGCTTAGCTCAGACTATGGGACATTGCAAAGATGACAGTTACATTTGCACATACCAACTGTTCTAGCATGTAGCATGCCATCCTTAGAATGGAGAATCAGATCCACTGCTTCTTAAAAGACCAAGCTGAAACAATGCTGCAGAGCATTTCTGCACACCATGATGTAGCAGTGCAATATAAGAGTACTGCTGAAACAACTGCTAAGAAATCCAGCACTGCTGTTATGAGTAAAGAATTTTGGGCTGATTTCAAACAAAATGCATTGCACTATGGGTTGGAGTTTGGAGGACTTGCTGCTGGAACTCTTGAAAACTTTCCATCTACATTGGTTAAAAAAACCCCAACAACAAAACAAAACAAAACCAACAACCCCACCAAAACACTGCAGCCTACACAGCTTCCAGGAAAAAGCCAGTATTAGCCACATCTGAGGCAGCTATTGAATTTGAATTAAACAAGATATACAAGTGATATAAATTCAAAGCATGAAAGAAAGGTACTTTTGTGGTTGTTGTTTTTAACACTTTCCCATGTTCCCATGTAGTCAAAAGCCAGTTATTCTCTATGTCATGGTTTCAGAGAGCAACTTGCCAATGGTGGCATTTGCCTTTACTTAACATGATGAGGCTATAAGACACTGCCTGACTTCTTTGGCTGGTAAACTCCTGTTAAGAATTGCACTTGCAATGAAGTATAGAAGAAAAGATGTTTTCCTGATAAATATTTGGAAAAATAAAATACACGCAAAACAATATAAATCATTTCTTTTCAATCAAGGCAATTTATAGTAAAGTTTCTGTTCCTGAAACTTGTCACCTCAAATATTGTTTCCATCACGAGAAGCAAAAAACCCTGGTATTTATCACCCACAAGTTCACAAGAATTCAAATCATCTTGCACTTGGAAAAGATGAAAAACAAAACTTTCACAGTGAAAACTTAGTGTGAGGTCACTGATTTAAACACTGAACAATTTTAAGTTATTTCAGAAATCCACATGAATTCACCAGCTATACAGAAAAAAAGTATTAATTTTAAGCTAGCAGATATGGTGAGGGGATAGAATGATTTTGGGCCATTGTCATTTCAATAGAGGGTAACTAAAGAGATCAATATTGGATAAAGAAAAAAATGATGCAATTTATTTCTAGCCATTTCTAAGATACTGTAGGCTACAAGTTCCCCATGCATACTAATAAACTGAACACCATGAACTGAACACATCTATATGGAGGATGTATATTTGTATTCTATGGACCTAAAAACTGAAGCAAATTTGCCCAAGTTCTCATTTGGGGCACAGATGAGAAAATAACCTAAATTAAACTTAGTCCCGTGCCCTAGCTAAAAAACTGCTGCATCAATGCATGATGAATTTCAGGCAAGAATAACAATTAAAAGAGCCAACTTGAATGAGTACTTATTAGAAGAATACTTATCATCATTAATACATGAAGTGATATTAAAACTACCCCCCAAGTTTTACATTTTTCTTCTTCTAACTAATAATGATCATATAATAATGATCAATAATGAAACACAATAACAGATGATAGCAAATGGAATGTAAATTTTGTAGAAAACTGTCAGGTCCCCTTCAGCAGGAACCTTGTGGTAGGTTACAGCAATTTCAGTTTAACTGACATAAAAAAAAAATATTTTGTATTTTCAAGTTTCAGCACATTTAATATACTACACTAGTATATAGATCTGTATCATTAATCAGACCATTTTTCTTGAAAAAAAAATGAAGCAGAGTGTATCACTAGAAGGATGATATGTAACTGTATTCTACTTATAATGCTATAATGATAGGTATTTGAAAGCACTTTAGAGCAGAAAATGTTCTGCAGTAGTGCACAACTGCAACTTAGTAATGAACTTCAGCGCATGCTGAAAAGATTTACTGAACAGTGAGATAAAAATAATATTTATTAAACTTTCCAATATGATTTACAATTAAAATACTCAAACTCTCTGCTGTGGTAAAAATGCCACTTTCACTATAAATCCTACTACATGAATAACCCATGAGAGCACTTGCAAATGTTCACACAGGAACTGGGGCTTCCTGACAGTGAATGTTGATATAGGTTGTATTAACAATAACAAAGGAGCTCCAATCCCCCTTGTGCCTCAAGGTTAGAGATCACATTTGGATTTGTATGCTACATTTACAGTAACCAGATGGATTATGCTCTACATCATTGCTTTGCACAGCAGGACAAAATATACATGTACCTTAGAACCAAGGTTAAAAGGAAATGGCTACAGGAGGCCAGGACAGCCTATCAGTAACCTAGCCACTAGAATGACCCAAAAGTATTTCCAAAGCCGCCAACACAACTGACAGAGGAGCCTGCCAAGGAACCAGATGTTAGAAAATATCTTGCAGAGTTTACCATCTGCATCTTGTAACTGCCATCCAAAACCGAAAGAAAAAGGTGGAGGAATGTGGCAGTGTAACTTGCACTTCCCTGAAGAGTTGCCTACTTATCAGTGATTTAAAAGTATGTGCCCTAGCCAAAGTCAGAAATGAATGTAAACATATAATAAATGATGAACATGTTCACAAGCAACAAAGTGACAGATTTTAAATTAGAAACAAAGTTTAAAATAATCTTTGAATGAAATATATTTGGCTTTCAGTAAGTCAAATTTAAATTATTTGTGAAAGGAACTGATAATGCATTGCCTTATTACATCAGGCCTAGGCACTCATAGCAAAATTATTAGTTTATATAGTTTGTTATCTATATGAAAGGCTGAAACAGTAAATATATGATAAGAAATATTTGTTGTTATATTTCATTTTACAAAACAAGCAGATTTTTCCCTTTCACTTGGGCATTGGGGTTTCATATCTGTACCACTTGTTAAACCCTTTAATTGGCTCACATACGGGTATTAAAATGAGCTGGTAGACTGATTCCATTTATTTGAAAGTGAGTTGAAGAAAACTGACAAAAATTTCAATTGAGCATTCAGAATGAATTATTTAATCAGTGTATTGAAAAATCATTGTCAAAGTGTGTATTTAGAGGGCACTACAAAGAATTCTTCTTAGTGCTTAATATATTTAATTTTACACTTGCTTTGTGCATGTTTACAGAAAAAAACAATACTATTTGGAAGTACTGTAAAGAAACAATTAGATGATTGATAGAGCTATATGCATTTCCTTTAATGATTTCTGTATTCTGAGGCACTAATCTCTAAAATGAAAATCTAGAGGATAACAGTTTTATAATCTTTTAATAAAGAAATGTATTAGTATAAATCTATGGCAGGAATTTCTGCTGTAGAAAACTAAATGCTTTGTTTGACCAAATAAACCAAATACTGAAGAAAAGTGTTTCAACAATCTTTTGAAGATTAACACTTTCTATCATATTAGTAAGCATAGAATGCACATCTCACTACAATATCTGTTAATAAAATTTTCTGGAGAAGTGTGACACGACCATCTTTTTTTGAAAATATGTAAACTCCAGATATCAAAATTATACTGACGTTCTTTTGATTGTTTTTAAATTAATATTTCTGCTACAGTTTTTATTTTTATCTCACTTTTACTGTATGAAAAACAAAGTGCATTGCTCATCTTATCCATTATATAACTTCACTTTATAATCTTAATATCTAACCAAAAAAAAAAAAGAGGAAAAAGAATGTGTGTGTGTAAGAGTGTGAGTGAGAGAGAGACAGAAGAAAAGAAAAATCAATCAATGTGTTCACTTTCTTGAGATGCATGCATACCCCCTGGGCACATCTACATGAGGCATTTACGAGGGAGTACACTAATTAGGTCCACAGTAAGTGTCACACACATACATGTGTGCCCCTATTAGGCAGGAGTAAACTAATTAACTCTGCAGCAAATACAAGTACTATCCTTCTGTGGAGCTCTTTTTACTCCACAGCAGCTCCTCAGCTAGCTGGGGCACGAGGATGTGCAGTGTGGGGCCTACCTGCTGGCTAGCCCTACAGCGGAGCTCCCTCATGTTCCAGCCAGCCCCTCCACAGCACATTAGAGGCCCCAGCAGCTCCAGCCCAGGCCCCATAGCCCCTTCCCCCCCTCACTTCTAGGGTAAGTAGAGGCTTTTTTCTGGGGGGGTTTCCCCCTTTAAAGTGGGGTTGCGGGGAGGGCAGCCATCACTGAGGCTGCAATAGCTGGCGGGGGATGGGACCAGGTGGGGAAGCAATCGGGGGGGCTGGGAGGGGGGCATGTGGGCCTTGCAGGAGCAGGTGGTAGCCCCTGTGTGGGGGCCAAACCCCCTGTTGGGGGGTCATAGCCCCTGTGGGAGGGCAGCAAAATATATATTAATGCATTCATGAATTCATGAAACATGTATTTAGAGTTCACTATATTATTATAAGAGACATGCTTTAAAATTTAGATATATCAATAAAACATTGCCCAACTGGTCTTGGTCTCTATAGAGGTCTTTTGTTTTACTTGTGGAGTAACACAGATTTTGGGATATTTTACAGAGTGACTTGGGGATTTTTTTTTTTATCAGGGATTCTTCAGTTTTCCAATAGGGAACACCAGAATTCCTCCTAGGGAGGCCAGTGACAGGACCCTGCCTGCTCAGAGCTGACACCTTGGGCCCAGCTGGCTGTGGCTGACCTCCCGGCCAAATGGGGCCAGGAGGACATGCTCTGACAGTTCAAAGTAGGCCACCACACCTGGAACATCTTCCGGGTGATAGCTGCCTAGATGGCCGGGCAGGAGACACACATGGCAGTTGTGTCACACAGAGCCCAACTCTGCAGCCACAACCCTCTGGCAGCTGGCCCAGAGGGGCAGATGCCTGTATTGGCTGTGCAGACCCCATCCAGGTCTGGCAGGTGTGCAGCAGGTCACAGCCAGGCAGTAGCCCCCACTGCCGGACTGCGGCAGCGGGTAGTGGGTGCAGGAAACTGCTTCAGCAGTTCAGCTGGCATAAGAGGTAGTGTGCCTAGGTACCAATTGGCTGGGCCCAGAAGCTCCTGAGAGATGGTAGCCCTGAGCTACTTGCTAAGGCGGCTTTTTATACCACTGGGGACAGCACAGTTGCTGGCCCCAGGCTTTAGCTCCCCCTTGCTGCAGATCTGGGGGAGCCAGGCAGGGTTTTTTTGCCCCAAGTGGCACAATTCGATCCACAACAAATTGTATGTCCAAGCACCTGCGCTGAGGCAAAAAGCCCCAACTCAAATTTGCACCACTTCTATTTGAGCTGCTGCTACTGCACATGTTTGCATGTGTGGATGCGCCCAAGAGGTTCAATCTAACAGTATCCAAACCTTGTGAGTATGCTGTATGGAAACTGCAGAGATCAGTCTGCTGTGTACCATGTCCACAAACACTCTAGCCCGCACTACACTTACACTGGAGCAAGCAATTAGCCTTTTAGCCATAACAGCAGTTATCAAAGGACTGTCATTGGGTCCTTTCATTTTCTGTTGCTCAGAACTTTTTAAAAAGTGCTTTGAAGTCCTGAGAACAGTGCTACAGAAATGCAACAACCATAGTGTCACAGCAGGCAGAGAGAAAGTAGATCATTCTGTTCATCTCAAACTCAACACAGGATTGTTCTAACTAGTATATTTTTAGCATTTTGTTGAGTCAGAAGGAGCAGAAATGAAGCAACTATACCTTGGGTACTTTTCTCTAGTCAAATACTTTTAACTCTGGGGAACAATGAAGTTTCTTAGCTATATCCCAGCTATGACTTACATATTAATGCTGCTGTTCCATTCTCTGTTACTCTATAAGCCCTTTGCAGAACCTAAAGATGAGGGACCAAGGGAGCATAGAATTATCAACCACCAAATATACATCCCCCAATGGTACCCTGAAAGCAGGAAACTGCTGCACCATGCAGCCTCTACCAATTTGCATGAGCTCCACTATGACCTAACATATGGAATACTTCAGGCTAAAAGACAGTTTATGGAGCAGATGATCAGCAAGATAGACAATAACCAAAATGGATCTAGCTCCTACTTTGCTTGTATCCCTGCAAGTTGTAATGGCACCAGAATTACCTTGGCTCCTACAAGTCTCTGAGTAAGAAAGCTTGTTCCCCCAACTGTCCCTGCATGGGCACCTATGTTAGTAGAGACATGCAACTCATTTATTTAATTCTTCTCCCTCTTGTCCATTTACAGTTGGCCATACAAATTACTGTATTTGAATGAACGAGCTTGAATATATTAAAAATAGATGTCAACATTTTACTTCTTGAGGCACTTATATCCTGAGACATTTGGATAAGCTTTCTCTTCTTGGATGCTTCAAGTAGAGCTAAGAAATAAAAATGATAATAATAATGATTCTATAATTTCTCATACTGTAATGAAAATTAACATGTACGTATCACAAGGTAATGCACAGCACAAGTACCCGCATATAAATGTAAAATACCATAGTTGAAAGAGCTCATCTCAAAGAAGACCTGAACTGAGGTATTCTGAATGCTGTGCTGAAACCCACATGGCTAAATCTTATTCTGTGTACTTAGAAGTGAAGGCTCAAGGTTAAGGTTAAGGCTGTTTCTGAGGCATGAGTATAATAACAGTCTACGACTGCTAGACACAAGCACCATAAAATTGGCAATAACAGTACTGCCTTTTTTCTTTTGGTTGCATCATCACAGAGTGTTTTACACAGGTAGCTGTTTCTGGCTCAGAAGAAATTTAAGATTTCCTCCTATCTGCAGGACAACTAGCTCTTGCTTGAATTCAGGAATATATTTTCAGCCATTGCAAGCTTAAATGCAAGTTAGCACAAAGTTTACTAAAGTCAGATTCTGAATGTACTTTAATTAATAGAGGTGCACTGACACATCAGTCCCATATTGGATCAGCACCAATATAAGGAAAATTGACAGTATCAGCAATTAGCCTTTTTTGGCTGATGTGGCCAATAATGTCACTGATAAATGCCCTGTGCATGCACGCAGCTGCAGCACAGCACAGAGGAGGCCAGGAGCTCAGCCTAGCAGGTGGAGAGCAGCCGGGTCCAGCTGGTAAGTCTGTTGTGAGGGAAGGGGCATGGAGAGGGGCAGATCAAGGCCCCTGTGGTGAGGGATGGAATGGGGCTGGGGCTGGGACTGGGGCAGGAGCAGGTGCTGCCCAGCTGAGGTGGGGGACAGAGCAGAGAGAGCTTTGTCCAGGGGTCATGGGGAGGGCTTGCTAGCTGCTACTGCTGCACACACCCCAGGAGGGCATAGGGGTCATGTGCTCCCAGATCTGCCTACAGGGTGAGGACAGGCTGCTGCTGCAGGCTGGGGCTGGGGGTGGCACTAGGCTTTCCCCAGGGGGAACTTGGAGTGGGCCAGGGTGCACTTGGAGTGGGTGGCAGTGGGTACACTCAGGCTGGGAGGGACATTTGGGGAAGCTATAACAAATTTTGGGGTGGCTGCAGCCCACCCTGTAGCCCCCTTCCCAGAATCACCGCCCGTCCTGAGCGCAGTCTGGCCCAGACCTCTTCCAGAAAGAGCTCAGCACCACCCCCAGCCCAGCCTACAATGTCAGCCTGCCTTCACTCCATGTTCAGATCAGGGGGTACTCTCCCCCCATGCATTCCCAGGGTGTATGTAGTGGGAGGAGCTGCCCCTCCCGGACACCCCAGACAAGCCGCTTGCAGCTCCATCCTACACTGTGCCTTGACTGTGCAGCCCCTGCCCCCTCATCACAGAGGCCTCAATTTGTTTGCCCACTTGACCCTACCATCACCCTTCACCCCTTCCCCCACAACAGACCTACCAGTTGGATGCTGCTCTCCAAGCTGCCTGGCTGCATATTGGCAATCAGATCGGTATTGGCTGATATGTCTCATTAAAAATCCACAGTATTGGCTCAAAAAATCTATCAGTGTACCCGTAGTAACTAAGTTAAATAGTGTGCTAGTATTTCAAGAAAGTATGAGTTAACATCTCAGAAGTTTGGTTGGTCTACACTGGTGGGGCTCTTGCTGTTCAGTTCAGCAGCAAAGCTGATTTTGGAAATGGGAGACCTAGCTCCTATCCCAGCATTGATTTTATTCAATTATAAATTAATTGTGCATATAATGCAATTCATTCGGACTATTTCAATCTCTGTATAAGGACTACTGGCTCCTATAGAGAACAGAAAGAATGTTCAAAAAAGGTTACTAATGAATTTTAATTTAATAAGTCTAATATTTCTATCATGAAGCCCATAAAAATGCATCTACAGAAATATGGATCATTTTCTTCACTCTTTCCAGAAATACAGTCAGGAAAATGAAACTTGCCTAGATAAACCTCTTATTCCAAGTAAGTTGTTGGATTGCTTATTGAATAGACAAACCATTTCACATTTTTCTTAAAATTTCAAATAAATATGTTTAGATACCCTCTCTTAACTAATACAATATTGTGTTTTCTCGTGCAAGGGAATTTCAGAATTTCTTTTTTTTAAATATGCATATATCAAAAGCCCAAATCCTCTGAAAACAGACTTGAAAATTATATCCAAGCTACATAAGCACACGGAAAATTACTAAGGAAAAGTACAGTTGAAAGTGATCTGTATGTTTGTACAATGCTTGTCTTGAATTAATGTTTTTGATTTCACACTTGCTTTCCTATTTCAGCTTCTGCCATCTCTGTTTTCTTTACTTGTCTTTCTGCCTCCCTGGAATTAGTTCCTTCTTATCCAACACTCAGAATTTCTTTTATCCTTCTTTTCCTTCCTGCTGGACCATTCTGATCTGATCTCCCATTTCCAATCCTCATCATAGTTCTCTTTTGTTTTCAGTATCATCACAGCATGTTAACTGATACTTCATTAAAGTGACACAGCCAACTTAAAATTTAGGATATTTGATTACTATATAAGTGGAATCTCCAGCTACTAAAGAGTCTTATAAACTATACTGTTAGCTTGTCATCTAAATTTTATTCTGAATTGTGCATGGTCCTGGCAAGTAAGCATTTGAAAAACAACATCCTGAAAACAGGAAGATAGAGTATAGCTTCCAGGTCTCAGAGGCTGTCACTTTTAGGTTGTCCCTAGAAAATCAACAGGAACTATTTTTAAGGTAAGCCATGAAGGACAAAGAAGCAATCAGGCTGAAAGGAACATTCCTTATGTAGCCCAAGAGAAGAACAGTATTGCTATGGTAGTCCTCCCCTGACATCTAGTACAGGGAAAAGAAGAAATACAGAAATTGAATCCACTTCAAACAAGCACCAAAAAACCAGAGTGAGGTGTGCTATGCTTTCATTAATGTGTTAAAATACTACATGAGGTAAGGTCACCCTGTCCTAAATTCATTGTTACTGTTTAAAGAAATTGACAACTTCGGGCATTTATACACATGCTTCAGGAGTTTGTGTGATTTTTTTTCTAATTTTTGTTTTTGGGGTGGGGGAGGGGGGGCTTAATCAGAGTGGCTCCAAGAGCTGTTCTAATTAAAATGCCCAGACTATGACATGTATCGGCATCCCTGCACTGAAAAATGGCAGTAGGGGCACTTTAAACTAAAGCTTGACAAATGAACTTTAGTTAAAGCACCCACACCACCATTTTTCAGCATGGGGATACTGATGCATGTGACGTTGGAGTCTGCTGGAGCGCAGTAATAACCACACTCTAGCAGATTCAATTAATCGAGTCTGCTCCAACATGCTGTAATTACAGAGTGTTGGAGCAGCCTTGCTGCACATGTATAGGCACCTTTTATTTCCATTCACTTCTCTGATCTAGGCTAGGTACAGACACTATACATAAACCAGTATAAATTATTAGAAACTAGTCTAAACCTTTAACAGAACAGAAATTCAGTGCCCAAGGACCAGTTTAAAAATGGCAAAACATGAGCTAAGATATACCTGGATGGAAGTAGTATCATATTTAAGCAATGTAGTATTGCTCTATTGAAATTCTGTACTAGATGCCCTCCCAACTCAAATTAGGTCACAGTCATCTGGCATCCCAGGCTGCTTTACAGGCTCTTGCTAGTTCCCCACTCAGCGTGGCATACTAGCCTCTGCCCATACCTGTGTGCTTCAGTGAGTGCTAGGCTGGCTCTGCCCCAGGCTGCCACACAGATGAGCCATTAAAACCTCTGCCCCCAGCCATGACCGTTACCTGTGCCTATCAGTGGTAGTGGGGGACAGTGCAGGCTCCCATCACACATGCTACCCCAAGCTGTTCTGGCTCAGGCCACTCCATCTGTCAGTGGGGATGTGGGGGGAACTGGCCATCCCAGCTGGGCTGGCTTGGGGCACACTACTTGTCAGAGGCGGGGGGAAGGGAAGAAAAGTCCCCCACTGTGTGGGTCTGGCCCTGGCTCCTCCATACATGAATCAGCAGAGCTGGAAGGGGCACACTCCACTTCCTCCTCCACCACTGGCTGCACCACTGGCTGGGGCTGACAGCCAGTGGCTGGGAGGAGGTGGGCCTGGGGTAAGAGGCCACACTGGCCAATCAGGGCTGGCTAGTTCTGGTTGCATTTGGCATTCTCCAACTGACTGGGAGGCATGCAGGAGCATCCCCAAGCTGCTGGCCTCGGCCAGCACAGGCATCCTGTATGTCCCTGCCAAAATCTAAGAGTAAATTTGTATTCTGTTTGCTCCCAAACAAACCTAGTCCACATACAGATACCTATGTAAATTAATTCAAATTCACTTTATGCTTTTTGAATGTCTGTGCCTAACCCTAAGTTGGAACAGTTTGTCACCAAAATGTTCATCCGATAAATCAAGTGCAGAAAAATGTATGGCCTGACAATGTCATATTAGCATATATCAGCAACACACATAAGGGCTTACAAGCAAAACTACTAGTAATCCGCATTGAAATCAGCATATGAATAGAAATAATAGAATTGGAAACCTATAAATCTGCTTTGAAAATAGCCATCACTTTTTAGATTCCTATTTCAGTTTTAATTATAAAAAGATTTTTCATTTTTCTTGTGCATAAAATGAATTTTAATAAAAATTGAAATGTTTGATGAATCACAGAGTTGTTATTGTAGACATTTTCTTCTGCTTTTTACTGAAAAGCAAAAACTCAATAAAAAATAGAATGTAAGTGCATGCTCTGCATTTTCAGTTCTATTTAAAACTGAAAGTATTTTCTACTTACAGTTATGAAGAAATCAACACGTTCTCAAATGCAAGTACCATGAGTAAAAGGCATAAACAAATCAGATGACAAACTTGTAGTTTCTCTTTAATAATAGTACAAGTCACACAGGTAAAATTACATGGAGCTTTTAATTTCACATCTTTGTCACATATTAAGGTAATTAGGCCTTCACAACAGAAAAAATTATGCCTTTACCTTTTTTTCAAACATGACAATTCTTAACAAATGTTTCATTTTTCATAGTAGTCTTCTTTCCAAAGAGAGGTCTGGGAATGAGTAAGAAATCAAGACAGATCTTCCGGAAAGAAACCAAGACAGATCACCCATGGGGCTCTGAGTGTTTCCATGAAGGAGTTTGATTGAAAGGTATTAAGAAAGGGCCTGATGAATTGGGCTGCAGAAAAACTTAAGGTAGGAGCCAGAGATAAATAAGAGGCTCTGAACTAATGAAAAGCAAAGTTGTCAGCTTTTTAGCAATTTTGTTGCGAGTTTCATGAATTTTGTGTTATTTGTATTTATGTCCACAGCTTCTGGGCTTCTTGTGATTCTTAAAAATGTTCATAATTCATAATAAATGATGGTCTTCTATAAAGCAACTGCAGAAGTATGCATGTAGTGGGTCCATCCTCTCTCCTTCCCCCACATAACCCTGATAGTTTTATAAAAAAGCTTGAAAATGGGACGGGCAGTTTCAGAAATGAGGAAACACAATATTATTATTGGGTTATTCTTTTTAAATGTATCATTAAGTTTAAATAGACTATTTTGAAAACTTCTGTGATTCTTAAAATAATGACATAATTTTTGAAGGGCTTGCTTCATGATTTCTGGATACATCCGGGTAGCAATACTGGGAAAGTAAAGCTGGACCTGAAGTGTGAAATTCAAAAATACAGTTTCATGTATTGTTAGGGAAAAGGTAAGGAGCTTATGAACAGCTGTGTTATTTAAAATACTGGAATTAGCAGTTAAAAAATTTATTATGAAAAAAATGTTGCTCCGGTGCCTGATTTTGGTTCACCCGAAGTCTCTGTTCAGTATGTTTCATCGCATTGTATATAAACAGAAATACAGTAGAAAAAAGCTATACTGTCTTTTTACTGATATCTAAAGTTAGAACGCCTAATTGTTTTAGAAAGTTTGACACAGAGCAGCAGTTAGGCTTTTATACCAATTGACTGCAGGGCAAAAAGGATATAAAATATGAATAGCAACAGTAGTAACTACATTTTTCATAAAATATAATATCAATTAAGTCTTACGGGGGAAAAGCACAACTGTAACTGGCTTTTGAAGCTGGACCAACAAGCAAATACCACACTTATTGTATCATAGCAAAACATTAGAAGTAGATTGTGGAACATGTTACTCTCTGACACATCTTGCCTTACCGTCAAGATTTTTCTCGATCGCCACATTCATTGAATATTTTTCACTCATTAGGATTCCATGTAGCACTTACCCTTGTCTCTCTCAAAGCAACTTGTTTAATGTCAATTTTTGCTAAGCAACATTCCCACAAATCAGTCTGATCATTTCTGGACTAGAAGTGTCCCAGGTTGAAAATATTTGCCCTTACATTAACTTTTAATGGCAAATTCACCAATATGTACCGTAAGCTTTAACTTGCCCTGAAAATGATTGAGCTGGTTCTGACAACATGATGTGATGTTCACATTTGCTTTTGCCCACTTGTATTTGGGTACAATTAATGGAAGAGCACCTTTCTTAGGATGTCTCTTGAACATTAACTAAATATCTACTATTATTTCTCTCTTTTCTATTCAGCAATGTTTGAAAACACTTTGCTGTGAAATACTTTTACTGCATTTGCAACAGATAATGTAACTTCAGAAGTCATCACAATATTATGGAGAGCATGAACTTGATATTTCAAGTTAATGCAATGATGTTTGAAGTTTTTCTTTTTATTGCCATTGTTTTGAAACAATACATTGCTGTAATTATAAAAGATTTCATTTTCCAAGTCATTACTGAACTATTCTTTATCTTGAGACAACTTTCTGCAAGGCAAGATTAACAAGAGCACCACTGTTAATTAGCAATGGGAGCATTTTTGCAATATGATGTCTACATCTTAGTTTTGGAAAATTACAGACACTAATTTTAATAGAATCCCAGGAATGTATTGCAATATCCCTTAATGAAGAACACATTGTAAAAGAGCCCCTGAATGACATTTTGCTGTCTCCTTATTATTAAACTGAATTTACAGTCAGTGAATAACTCAGCCAAAATCTGCACAATTCGGTTGAAAGAGAGATGGCAATTTCAGTGGGTTTCAGATTTAAACTAAATATAAAAAGACCAAGAAACCTATTTGCTTTTACACATTGCATCAATAAAGCAGGGGAATTATTCACATTCAGTAAACTTAAGCACCTACAAGGTCATCAAGGATTTGGGGCATAGGTAAGCAGTAGTGTAACTTGGGGTGGGGCAAGAAACTTCAGTACCAGAATGAAAGAGTCCCCACTTATTATGCAGCAGCTAGAGTTTAGCTAGCCTATGTTGTGGCAGGTGCCTGCCCTCCCCTCCCCTGGTCTTTCCTGCTTGGCATAAAACCATCTAACTAATGCCCTCCCATGCACACACACACTTGCCTAGGATGCCAGAACTACTATCTATGCCTCTGTAAGCAACTTCATAACAAAAAAGAGTCTAACCTGTATCAGGAAAATAAGTGCCATTTGTTATAGCCTTTCCCAAGTCCCATACAACCTGGTAAAAGCAACTAAGAATCACAAAACAAACTCACTTGTAATACTTATATATGTTTTAAAGTAACTGTGCAGCTTAGGTAGCACATACACAAACATAACAGCAGGTTGTGACATAACATTTTAATCATTGTGCATCACTTAGAAGTGGCAAAATTAAGCATAAGCCAAGGGACTCATTTCTACTGAGGAGCAATAAAATAATTATGCTCCTCTGAACAGGTTTTTGGGATCTGCCTTATTCCCATTTTGTCACAGTACAGAGGTGACAGTGGCTGCATCTATATGAGATAATGACTGTGCAGTCATTGTAAAAAACAAGTACTAAATGACCGCATAGTAGCTGGAGTTACTGTGCAGTAGCACCAATGAATATCTTTTTCATCACGTTACCATGCAGTAGTATTGGGCTTTTGCACAGTCAGCATCTCGTGTAGATGCGGCCAGAGAGTAATAGTAGCAAGGCATCTGATGATGAGCTTTCCCCACACAGAAGAATCCTCAAGATCTACTTTGCATTCCACTGAGAGCTGAACTGGTTCATAGTTGCCTCCAAAACTGAGGGTGGGGGTAGCTGCCCTACATATTCCCACAGTATACCAAGAAACCCAAAGATTTATCCATGCACTTCTCTCCATGGAGTACTCATAATGAATTTATCAGCAAGGCAGTTGAAAAAAAAAATCACTTTAACTCATCATATTTATGAATGCATTCAATATACTTTATATAAGAACATTGCCACAGAGATAAGAGATGCCATATTGATAACTCTATTCTGTTTTTTTAATAATATAATCTCTTATCCCTTCAGTATACAATATTTAGTATACTATGTATGTAGTATACTATACATACAAACACAAATATTAGTTTTGCAAAAGAAATTGGGCGTATTTTATCAGGAACAATGATATCTCTTTGTTTCCATTGAAAACATTTAGAGACAAATATGGTTTGTCATAAAAAAGCTTCACTATTTCAATAAAACCCTGTTATCCATTAATTTGGAATCATTTTTATGTGTATCCCAAACTAGACAAAACAATCAATTGTTGCTGTATTTTAGCAATCACCTTACCTTTTCCTTGCTGTAACTCTGAAATATATTCTTATATATTTATAACTAGCATTGTTAATTCAGAATGGT
The DNA here is from genome assembly GCF_052110815.1 of Crocodylus siamensis. NCBI lineage: Eukaryota > Metazoa > Chordata > Crocodylia > Crocodylidae > Crocodylus > Crocodylus siamensis. The sequence goes on along the minus strand of NC_143395.1, from coordinate 144,816,625 downwards.
AATCTTTAGAATGATGCATCCATAAAGCCAACCTATGCCTGTGATTATTTTACATAATAAGGATAATCTAGTTTGCTCATTTATAAATTCACTCAAAGTCTGGTACATAAGAAATTTACTATATTACGCTTCCAGTGTATTTGATCTGCTTTCTCAGCGTTTTGCCAAATTAAGTCTATTAAGTTCTAAACTCAGTAAATTAGAACACATCATTAAAAACAATTTGCTAGAATCCTCAGATCCAAAAGCCATTATTAACAGTTATTTCTCATTTTACCTAAATTGAAATGTAGAAGTTTTAAGTCACTGGTGACTTGTGTCTTTACAAGTTTTCACTGCTTGAAATTATATAACAATAGGGAACTTAAACTAATGGAGAAAGTATTGCTAGGCTGCTAAGAAAGTGCCTAACACTTCTGTCATTAAAATATCCTTATAAATTCCTGTTTGCTTTCTTAAAACAGTCAAGAAATATATTTGATGGACAAGTAAAATGTCATTAATGTAATGTCATGTCAATTGTGCTAATCTACTTTAAAAAGTCCTAAATATTATTACAAAATTCAGTAAATAGGAGCTATGTACTATGCTGCAGAGGCCTTGCCTTATGTGGCACACTTAAAGTTTAATTTTTCAACCACAAATATGGGTGAACTGGATGATAAGATAAAAGGTGACAGAGAATAACTTTCCCCTGAAGATTTGGAAACCAGAAGAGAACAGTATTTAAATTTGTCTTTCTTTGTTTAACAAAGACTAAGGAAGATGGACAAGTGGTGCGCAGAAAGTAAGTCCCTTTCCTAGTACATTAGGAGATATGGTTGCATTTAGAATTGTAGTTTAACCTAATAATCACAGATAAAATATATTTTGGGTCACTTATTATTTTAACAAAAACTTCCAGGGTTTAGTGTCTTGAGCCTGAGGCCTAACTTTTCTTGCTGTTATTACGTCTGACTGTTAACATTGCAGCAATACATTATTTACCTAGGTGAATTTTAGGGCATAGATTTCTCACATTGAGTGTTTAAGATTACATAAGATTCCCACTGACAACAGCTGCTGCTGGGAAGTGGAGAATGCAACATGCAACCAAAATTGCAAAGAATTTAGATGAGAAAAATGAAATGATCCAAGCAGCTGATTACCCAGAAGACTTCCTAGTGGCAACCTAATGTTTTTGTTTTGTTTTTTGCCATCCAAACAAAATTATCACCTCATACACACGGTAGAATAAATTTTCCACCTGATGTGATCCCACTGGGGAGCACCAATTGTTACTTTTATCCACAAATTCTTTAAGGAAATAGATATGTGTACTGTATGTTTATTTTAAAGTCTTGTGCTGTCGATATGATCCCTTTGAATTCTCTCGTACCCTAATGACATAACAGTTCAAATGTGGTCGGGTGGCGGGGGATGTCTACATTCCACTAGGATGTTTTGGTTGCATGTGGCAAGAACAGATTCAGGGGGCGAGGGTGATTAAGAGCAGTTGTACCCCCTTCCACAATAAAGGTCACTTGTTGGTGGCTCCATTTTCCTGTGGTCCCAGATGCCTGGGTCCCCCACTGTGCCTGAGGGACATCTGGAGCCCTAGGCTGAAATGGCACACGCAGGAACACCAAATGAGGAGCAGATGAGAATGAGGAGGACTCACCCAGATCCAGGGGTTGGGGAAGCACTAGGACTACTCCTGTCCTCCATCAGCCAGGGGCTGTGGGCAGCTGATGCACTAAGTGTCACATCCCTGCTTCCACCTCCTTCACCATCTTTCCTCCTGGACTGCTTAAGACACCCAGGGGGCCTGCAGGGAGCAGGAGCAGCTGGAAGGGCAGGATATCCCACTGATGCCATGATCCCATCTCTACCCAGCCCTCCAAACAGCCGCACCCATCAGCTAGATCCCTCAGGCCAGCAGGGGAAATGTGGTGGAAAGGGAGGGAGCAGGGACCCAGAACTCCAAGCAGCAGCATCTTTCCCAACACCCCCATTTGGAGCAGCACATGAGTGGTGCAGGGGCTTCCCTTGCTTCCAGGTCAGCTGATGTTAGTAGTGGCAACAAAGTGTTCCTGCTCCCTGCCCTCCCCGCCTCCCCTCAACCCCCACAGCTATCCCTCACAGTCTGGGAACATGAGCTGGAAGGGAGACCTACCCTCTGCTGCCACTGTCCCCAGTCAAGCTAGGTACCCCAGGCTGCTGCATCCCTACTCCCCTGGCTAGAGGAGGGCAGGAGCAGCCCTGGGGCTCCCCTGTTCCTGAGTTAGCCAGGGGTGAGGAACAACACTTTATTCTTCTTCCCATATTGTTCTATTCTTACTTCAGCATCCTCCTGTTACTGTTCTGTTTTGGTTTTTTTCATGCTTTACCTTCATGTCCGTTTGCCTAAAAATACTTTCCAATCAGACCTAGATACCCTACTTACCACCTTTATTCTGGTATTTAGTCAAAGTGATCCTGCTTTTTAGGTGCTTCCTGTCTTTATGGTAAATTGAGAAGGAAGTGATGACTGAAAGAACTGCTCCCCATACAGCTGTAAGCATAGTCAGAACTATATCAAAATGCTTAAGATTCAAAGTCAGGTGACAGAATTAATAGGCAACACTTCTGGAGTCAGTGGAATTTTATTTCTAACAGTAAGATCAGATATGCTATTTACCCTCACAACTCCCATTAACTATAGTTAGATTTGTACAAGCTGTCCTATTTTTACTTGACCACGACATACAACTGACATTCCACACAGAAAATTAAAATTATTAAATATGAAATGCACATTAGAAAAGTTGAAGAGCCAGCTTCTGAGCTCTTTTACTTTACTACAAATCTATATTAACTTCCCTTAATTCAATGTGTAACTTTGGGTTTTTGTTCACGTAGAGATTAGAAACTACCCTGGGTTGTTTTAAAACTTAAAATGTGGTCTGGATAATGTAACACCAGTGTTAATTCCAAGGAACTCCACTGGATATCAATTAATGGCAGCATAAAAAAACTGGAACGTAGATGAGAGTGACTTCTCACTCTGACTATAAAGATACTATTCAAAGTATTAACAGGTTTTGGAAATAGACTGTTTTATATAATTGGATCATTTAGCAACTTATGTTTTTAACAGCCATTGTTAAAAATGTAGTCTTGACATTCTTTAGTTTGTACTCAACAACGTAATTATTTCATATAAATACATTTAGTTAAATTTCAGCTGCTTCAAAATTTTGGAAAGGTCAACACTGATAAGCAGAATTATAATAGTTCTACTTATCCCTGTTACACAGCTGTTCTTTAGAAATATACTATGTAATATTTCATTTTGCCTGTGGTGTAAACAAGATATTTAATAAATATGCCTGGGATAATGTCTCTTACACAGATGTGTGTTCCAATGAACAGCCTCTCATCTGTGTGATAGACATTATCCCCAGTGAAGAATTTGAAGAGCATTCTAATTTATAAAATTTTCCTTATTTAATAAATCATAGTGCCATTTAGAAATAAGAAAACCCTTTGTATGCCTCTTAATATTTTTTACCATTAACTTCTATTAATTTGACTCTGTAGGCCAAATTTTGCTTTCATTTACACCCACACAACCCCTCTGCAGTCAGAGCAGAACTGAGATCTCTCCAGGTGCTGCCAATTTACTGACAAATCAGTCGGCTTATTCAAATTCCAATATATATCGTTATTGCATTTCAGAATTTCAAGTCTTAACATTTTGATTTGTAATTTTGAGAAGAATCTAGGGTATAGAGTTATGTCACAAAATTTCTCTGAGGAAACTCTGCTGGCTTGCAATTCAAACACAGCAAGAAATCTTTCTAGGCGTACATACATTACATCCAAATGCAAAGCAAAGGTTTTGTTAGCTCTGGGGAGCCATAAATATTTCAAAGCAGAGTATTTTTATGACTTCATTTTGTTTTTTTTAAGTGAACTTGACACAACTGACAACTGATTTCCTGCTTGGAATGAATCCCAAATTCAGTAAACTAACAAGAGAGGGCAGAACCAACGTGTTAAGTGCATCTTGAATTTAACATTCTATTTCTTAGGTGTGAATGAACACACATTTTAAAGCTTATTATTAGCCTGGCAGAACCATTTCTGCAAAGAGAAGTAATTGTCTTCTAATACATCATTTGTATCAAGTGCTAATCAGTTATACCTGTGTAAGAAGTAGTGATGAAGACCAGTGACGATACATAGGGGGTGCATGTGCACCCCATGAGAGCACTGGTGCACCCTCTGACCGACCATGCTTCCCACTTAGGTAATGGGCAAGGGGGGCAGGCAGGAGTGCTGGTGTCCCCCCTGCAAGCGCCGGCCAATCACTGCAGCCACTCCCAGAAGCAGCTGTAGCCACACCTGGAAGCAGCTGCAGCAATCGGCTGTCGGGGGATCAGCCATGGGGTTCCCCCTGGGTAGCGAGATTGGCTGTGTGGGACCCCTCCCCCTGGTCAGCAGGACTGGTCGCAGGGGGGGCACGTGCTCCCCCCACCCCCCGACTAAGGCAGCACCAGTCGCCCATGATAAAGACAATGGCGTTTTATGGGCCAAATCTGTTATGAAGAACTTCTATGCATGACTATGACTGGTGACATGGAGCATATTAAAAAAAAGATATGAGAATGTGTATTAACCCTAATACGCCGTAAAACTGAAGAAGATTGTAGATAAGTAAAAAAAAAAAAAATCCTTTGATTTGAATTTGCCCAGAATGACCAAACTGGCCAGAATGCTCTATTTGAATTGGCCAGAATGACAAGAAACACTTCAAAATGTCCAAAAGAAATGAAAAAAAAAAATTATAGCAAGTAAAGTGCTCTTTTCAAGACTTCTGAGGTTGAAATGGTAGAAACTGAAATGGTAGGAAATGTTCATACGGACTAGGCATCCATATAGTTATTTGCCACACTCATCCTACATTCATATGGCTGGGTATTTTAAGCTGTGTGAATGTAGACCAGGAGTGGTGTGTGCAGCTTTTTGCTGCTTTTGAGAACCATGCAAGGAGCCTGATATAGGTAACTCAGAGTGCGGGAAGGGGAAAGAAGGATTAGGGGTGGGTAGGCTGGCAGGTCCATGGAAAGGTTCAGCAGGTCTGGGAGAAGAGAGGTTGACAGGATTGCAGGGAGATACACATAGAGGATGTTGCCTGGCTGAGAAACTAAAAATAGCCCATTTAGGGTCGGGTGAGTGCGAATGGTGCAGCTGGCTCTCCAAGCCTAGGGACTTTCCTGTAAATGTGCACTGGATTTTGTGAGATCTGATTAACCCTGCTTACCTTGAGTTAACCCAATCTGGATCAAAGTTTCTGCACCTACTCAGGTGAACTAACTTAGACTGGGCATGCCATTTGGGGGGCAATTTAAACTCTCCTCATTCCTGTAAACTTGGGCACTTAGGGCGTTTGTAGATGACACTTTAAAGTGGGTTTACAGTGGGTGAAACACCTTTTGCACCACTTCAATGGCATTGCTGTTTGCACATTTGGCAGCATATTGCACATTAATACCAGCCGCTGTAGCACATTCAGCAGTGTAATGTGCCTTAAATGACCTTAGGATGCAGGAAATGACCTTGGAGTGTTGAAAAGTAAAACACCTCTGAAGCGTTTTAGTTTCCAACCCTACAGCTGTGCTCCACTGGGCTCTGTGCAGCTCAGGGTTTGTGCAGGCAGCCTGCCAGCATCCTGGGAAGGCAGGCTCCATGAAAGGAAAAAAAAAAGTGGCGAGCCTGATCTCCCCCTCCCTCCCCTCTCCCCCCCCCCCCAAGTTGCATGGGAGCCTGGTGCTTTCTTCCGTGGCTGTGGTACCCCCTGGGACTGCCCGAGTTGGGTGCCTGAGGGTGGGTGCTGCCGGGGGGGGGGTACCACTGCCATGGAAGGAAGCACCAGCTCTACCCCCACTGCAGTTCAGGGACTGCTCTGCCTGCCAGCAGCTCACTCTCCCCTCCCCACTGCTGGAGAGGCAGGTAAGGATTGGGAGGATGTGGGTGTACACAGTATGGGTGGGGTTTTACTTCACCCTAAATTGAAGAGGTATTTTTTCTTAAAACCCCGCTTCAATTTAGGGAGAAGTAAACTCCCGTGTCATGTAAAAATGCCCTTAATCCCAATAGTACATACCTTAGAGATGTGTGGATTTTTTCAGCTGAACACTTCTCTGTTTTCATCAGAACAGAACTTTTTTGGAGAAGCCAGGTATTCACACAAGCTTTAAAGTTAACTGCAACCCATGCATATAATGGAAGGCCTCAAAATGGGCACTTTCAATACTAAGGTGAATTGAAACAATCATATCAATGTCTCAAACAGGAAAAACCCTAAGATATTACTCTCATTTTCATTTGCTGTTGTGATACACAATATATCTTTTGCAAGCCATTCAACAGAGAGTAAACTAAATGAAGGGGACAGGCAGAATGATTTTTTAATAAGACAGATAAACAAAAATGACTATCATGGGAGCATTTAAAAAAATAATAAGGCTACATTTCAAATTTTGCTCCCATTAGTTATTGCATCTGTTCCATTAGTTCACCTTTTGATCATACACACACAAAAAAAAGATATTAGAAAAAGTTCAATAAGATGCTGTATTTTCTTCTGGTCCAACTCCAGGCCATGATAACAAACCAAGGAGAAATGTGAAGTGCATGTCACTAAATTACCTAGAAGGAAATGTGAAAGCTGGAGGAAGGTATGAAAGTAGGTGAAGGTAAGGATATATGAAGGAAGTAACAAAGAATGTAATAAAAATGCTGACTATTTTCTAAAATACATAATTCCAAATATATAACAGAACCAAAGCGGAGACTCTGTACATATGACTAATTATGTCATATGTTTAGAGTCTGATCCTGATATCCTTCTAATCTGTCTCCTGGCCAGGGCTGGAACGTTGCTTCCTGCCCCTGGGGGGGTGCCTGAAGCCAGGGTGGGGAAATGTTCCCATGCCCCAGCCACAGGTGATCACGGAGCTGATCAGGGAACAGGTTCTCCAGCCCCCACCCTGCAATCATGGAGTGGGGGCTAAGAACTGTCCCCGTCAAAGGCAGCTGGAGCTCCCAGCACTAGCTCCGCAACTGTGGGGCTGGCACTGTAAGATCTAGCGCCAGCTCTGTGACTGAAGGGCTGGTGCTGGGAGCTCCTTATCTCCCAGCCTGAGCCTTGCAGTCATGGGGCTCAGGCTGGGAAATAAGAATCTCTGAGCACTGGCCCTATGGCCACAGAGCTGGTGCCGGGAGATAAGGAGCTCCCAGTCCCTTTGCTTCCAGATCATGATGGTGAAGCATGGGCTGGCAGATAAGGATCTCCCAGTCCCTGCTTCTTAATTGGGATCTCAGAGCAGGGGGCTTGGAGCTCTCTGTTGCCACAGCAAGGGGACACAGTCCCTACCTGTGCTCTGGTGGCAGAGCCCGCCCCAGCAGCAGGCTGGTTCCTGGGGCAGGAAGCAGTCTTCTGACCCCTGGTAGCCAGCTAACCAGGAGAAGATTTGCTCTCAGTCAGGTGTCTACATGAGCAATACTGCACACATAGTAATCGCAAGTAAATTTTCTACTTGCATTTGCAGGTAGCAAATTTACTCATGATTAGCAAGGTTTACTGTGCAGTAACCATGTAGATGCACATACTTACTGTACAGTAAACTATGCTACTTCTCAGTAAATCACCGTGTGTAGACACAGCCAGTAACACTTGATTTTTGATCTTCTAATCTGTAATTTGGTCTATTGTTTTTTCTTCATGATTTTCATTACTGTTTTTGGAAGATTTGGAAGGTAAATTTCTGAAGTTATTTACTGCATTTTTTAAAATACTTGTAAACAATGAAGGCAGGGGTTTTAAAGCTTTGCTTCCTTGAGTTGCATTGCATAGTATAGTTAATATACTCTACCAGTAATACACCTTTATTTTGGACTTTCACTGATATTAAAAAAGAGTTATTGAAATATTTTAGCCTCTTCCTGAGAAGAGGCACCACTTACCTCTGGAATTATGTTGGTCTGTTATTTTTAGCGTAGGCGTAAAATTAATGCACATTTTCACACTGCTTTTTATGTTGGAGCTAGTAGCAGTTTATATTTACCTACAGCTTTATTAAATTACCGTTCTTTTTGTTGAAGTGTATGCAGAGTTATGAATAGCACTTGTATTTGTATAAATACATGATGGATGAAACTTGAAAAATTAGGAAACACAACAATAGACCCTAGGCACATTTAAGGCTATGGAATCTAAATGCGGAGTTTGTGTTCAGGAATCTCCTAAATGTGAGTTTGAAGTATCATAATCAGCACAACAAACTAAGTGACCATGGCCAGATGCAAAGGCGAATATGCTTGCAGCACCACAAATTTGTGGCACAAGTCTGTGCTGCAGTGCACGCCCCTGCATCTACACTTTTTTGAGAGACATATTGTCCTGCTTCAGGCAAATTGCCTATGCCTCCAGCTTCTCCCAACTCCCAGCTTGGCTCTGTGTGTTGTGGGAAGGGCTGGCTGAGGTACAGGGTGCCTCAACATGGGGTTAGCCAGTAGGCACCCAGTGACCCAGCCTGCCAGGAAGTGGTGTACAAAGTTGGGGGAACTGAGAGCCCTGGGCTACATAATCCTCCAACTCCATGTTTGCCCAAGTGCATGGTACTTTAGTGTACTTTGCCCCATGTTTTAAAATCAGGGCTTTATTTTGCTACCAAGAATTTCCAGTAGCAACTTTGGTGACACAGAGCAAATTGGCAGTGTGGTGCATGGTTTAACATATAAGAAATGCAATTTGTGGCCCCACAAAGATGTGTGGGGCCACAAACTGCACTTGCCTGCATGTGCGGATGTGGCCAGAAAGTCTAAATAGTCTTGTCTTGATGTAGGAGGACAAATGGTAGGTGAACAGACTATACCTCCCCTGGCAGGGGAAGCAAACTGTGGCCATGTCTACACATGTGCTTTATTGCAGAGTAGACTAATTAGCTGCAAAGTAAAGCATCACCATCTATATGTGTGCCACTATTAGGCTTCACTAAACTAATTAATGCTGCAATACTGTGAGAGTCAGTACTATCTTATGCCTGGGTAATTTACTGTGATTAAACATGTGTGTAGACACTGGCCCTGGGCAGAAATTCAACCTGGTTAGCCCAGCCAGCAGGGGGCCAGACTCCTGCCTGCTGCCTAGCCACATGGCTCTACACTTTCAGTACCTTAGTGCCTCAGCCAGTCCTTCTGCCATCTGACGCTGCCACCCAGAACGTGGGGCTGAACCCCCATGCTTCCAGCCAACCCAGACCTGCTTCACCACAGTTCAAAATGCTACTGTCCCAGACACACATATAGATACTACACCCAGGAGTAGTTTAGTTTGGCTTCAACTGCTCTTGGAGTTTATTGCTTCACATTCATTGTACATGTAGATGCATGCTTTGTGTCTAACTTGCATTTACTGTGCCTTGTATACATCATGAACAAAGTAACCTCAGTGATGTACCTTTCCTTTGTATCCACTCTTTTTCCTTCTCATGCCTATTTTTCCAAGCTTGTCCGAAAAGTAGGAATAATGGGTGCCTATGCATGTGCATCTAGGCTGCTCTGACAATCTGTAAATACATGCTGTTGGAGTGTGGTAATTACTGTGCCCCAGCAGACTCCAGTGTCATGTGTATCAGCACCCCTGCACTGGAAAATGGTGGCAGGGCACTGTAACTAAAGCTTGTTTGATGAGCTTTCATTAAAGTGCCCCCACTACCATTTTTCAGTGCAGGAATGCTGATACATGTGATACTCTGGGTGCTTTAATTGGAGTGGCTCTCCAAGGTGCATTAATTAAAGTGCATATGTGTAAAATGCTCAGTATGAGCAATTGTCACTGGGTCCAAATGTCGCAGTGAGACTTTTGGCAATACAGAGGGCTTTGCTTGGTTTCAGCAACACTTTTCTTTCCAGAAACAGAGTTTACTGAGCAAAAATAAAGATGAAGTTTCCCACAGGGAATAATTGCTCAGTTTTGGAATGTAACATCTATTTAATTTTTGTTTGTCTTTTTGATTTTTATGTCTGGTGAATAGCACTGGAAGTGACTTCAGTGATGAAGGTAATTCAGTTCAAGAAGGCCAGTGTCCCTTTCTGCAAATCCACAAGCCCACTATTCACTATTTAATGTTACAATAAAAAGGCCAGAATTTTGTCTAACCTGACACAACTTTATTACAATGTAGGTCAGGGAAGGAGCTTGAGATGATGAATTAGAAATAGATGAAGACTCCAATCCCGCTTTTTAAAAAAACAAAAAGTAAGGAAAATACACCATATTTTTTTTTTTTAAGAGTCCAGGAAGTTTACCTGATAAAAACCCCAGGTTGAGTCATACTTACAATGTGGATTATGTTCTTAGCTTGCACGTAATAAAATCACTGCTGTAAACCTAACAACTATATAGTCAGAATAGAGTTAAAAATCCTTTGGAGAGAAATTACTGCAGCAAAAAGGTGTGCATGTGTATTTTATATATGACAGATTGTTACATGCTTCACTGCATAACTGCAAACAGCTGAATAAAAGGGGGGGTTGTTTTTGTTTTACATAGTTATTTCAACTGAAAGATACTTTGCCTACTCATGTTTATATCTGCTGCTTAATTATTGCAATAGTCTAAAACATTTTGAGACTAAATACTGCATATGGCTATTACCAATTATCTTATATATCTAATAATTACAATTCTTGCTTTTAATAGAATGCTGCAGTTGCCTTAATTACAAGTTCCACACAAAAGTCCAGGGTAATAAAGGAACATTATATCATTTATAAAACACAGCTATAAAAAGGAGACAGGCCACTTAAAATTGACTGACAGCTAGAAGCTAAAATTCATAGCAAGATAGATCCAGAGGAGTAGGGAAACAGAGATGGACATTTACACTCAAATTTTAGCTTTCTTACAGTGAAAAAAGTGAAGAATTAGACTAGTCTAGAAGAGTGTGGTGCAGAGCCAGTGGCTCAAGATGGGTTGTGGAAGATACAGGGCACCACATGCCGCCTTCATACACACTGGGCACATCTACACATGCCCCCAACTACAGTTGTTATTGTGCAGTTGTTTAGTACTTGCTAAAGGCCAAAGGCTAAAGCAAGTATTAAATGAATGTGCAGTAACTGCCAGTACTGCACAGTCCCGGCAGTGTACAGGTTGTTTCAGATGCTACTGCACAGTAGCAGAGTCATGGTTCATGCCTGCCAATGCTACATCACTGTAGCTCATCACTACAGTGATGTAGCACCTCATGTAGATGCACCCACTGTGGAAAAAAGTCTAGATAAAGCAGCAGTTGATTTCTTTAAAATAGCTACCTTTGCATCCTTATTCTTTTTTTGGCCTATCGAGAGCTGGATGCAAGTGTGTGGAATTGTAAATCACCCTCTCAGCATACACAATCTCATGTTCCCATGACATATAAGATCAGCCTTGGGTAGCAACAATATGTACCCAAACTCAAGACCATGCCAGTTTTTGAAGAGTGGGAGATAAAAGCAGAGATAACAGCAGAAAAAAGAGCAAACAAAAATTTAAAGACAGTGCAAACAAAAGTTTAAAAAAAGATAGAAAAGGAGAACCAGAAGGCAAATTAAGGTTAAATGTAGTATCAGACTTAACTGCTTTGGGTCAAACCAGTTTATGCAATGTCTGTCCCAGATCCCTTGCTGTTTTAAGTTAAATCAGACTCCCTCAGCATCTGGGCATACTCTCTGGGTTCAGCAACACTCTCTGCTCCACAGCAGGGCTGGTCCCTCCACTCTGCTCCCTGGCTGCAGCTCTGACAGTGATTGGAGGCATCTGCCTGGCTTCCCCCTACACAGGCACCTATCACCATTACCTAGCATACCAAATGCTGACTACAGTCCGTGCTGTGGGAGACCAGTTCCTTCCTTGGAAAAACTGTTTAAGAAACCTTGAACTAATGGAGAGAGGCTTTATTTTCTGATGGGGTAAGAAACACTGAGTTAGGGGTGATAAACACTGTTATCAATTCCCTGCTGGGTTGTTTGGGGTGGGGGTGGGGGGAACCCTTCCCTAATCAAAGCATCCTGCTGGGGCCTGGCCATGCCCCTCTTAGCTCTGGCCTGTAGAAGGAAAGGGAGGGCTGCTTTAGTGCCCCCTCCCCCCCCAGCTTCTAGCCTGAGTCACTGTGGACATGTGCCTGTATTTCTAGGATGTCTGTATGGTTACAAACTGATTCAGCCTACCCAGGTTAAACTAACCTTCAAAGTTTGAATCAGTTCAGGCTTAGGCTTTTTAAATGTCTGTCCTAGCCCATGAGATTTCTTCTGGCCCAATCCTCAAATTTATCAAGGCCACTTTGAATTCTAGCGCTATCCTCCAGCACATCTACTACACCCCTCAGGTTGGTGTAATCTGCAAACTTGCTGAGGGTGCAATCCATCCCATCTCCCAAATCATTAAAGAAGATATTGAACAAAAGTGACCCCAGCACTGACCCTTGGGGCACTCCACTTGATACTTGCTGCCAATAGGCAATGAGCCATTGATTACTACCCTTTAAACCTGGCAATCCAGACAGCTTTCTGTCCACCTTAAAGTCTATTCATCCAACCCACACTTCCGAAGCTTGTTTCAAGAATGCTGTGGGAGACTGTATCAAAAGCCTTGCTAACTCAAAGTATATTATGTCCACCACTTTCCTTGCATACACACAGAGCCAGTCATCTCATCATAGAAGGAAATCTGACTGGTCAGGCATGACTTGCCCTTGGTGAATCCATGCTGACTGTTTCTGATCACTTTCTTTTCTTCAAAGTGATTAGAAATGGATTCTTTGACGATCTGCTCCATGATTTTTCCAGGGACTGAGGTGAGGCTGACTGGTCTGTAGTTCTCTTAATTCTCCTTCTTCCCTTTCTTAAAGATGGGCACTGTATCTGCCCTTTTCCAATCATCTGGGACTTCCCCTGATCATCACAAGGTTTAAAAGATAATGGACACATCAGAAAACACATCAGCCAACTCCCTCAGTACCCCTAGATGCATTGCATCTGGCCCCATGGACTTGTACATGTCCAGCTTTTCTAAATGGTCCCAAACTTGTTCTTTTACCACTAAGGGCTCTTCACATCCTCCCCAAACTGTGCTGCCCAGTGCAGTAGTCTGGGAGCTGACCTTGCTGATGAAGACTGAGGTGAAGAAGGCAATGAGTACTTCAGTCTTTTCCTCATCATCTATCACTAGGTTGCCTCCCCATTTAGTAAGGGACCCAAACTTTCCCTGACCTTCCTGTTGTTGCTAGCATACTTGTAGAAACCCTTCTTGTTGCCATTCACTTGCCACATTTGCTCTTCCTCCTGAATATCAGAATGGTTTGTGTTCCTGTGCCCTCAGTAAGGTTTCTTTAAAATACAACCCACTCTCCTGGAATCCCTCCCCTCCCTCCCTCCCCTTGCCTGGCTTCCCAGGGGTTCCTGCCCATCTGTTCCCTGAAAGACTCAAAGCCTGCTTTTCTAAAGTCCAGGGTTCATACTTTGCTGCTCTCCTTTCTTCCTTTTGTCAGGATCCTGAATTCAATCACCTCGTGGTCTGTGTTGCCCAAATTACCATACACTTCTATACTTTCCATCAAGTCTTCCCTGTTTGTGAGCAGCAGGTCAAGAAGAGCATGGCCCCTAGC